>NW_008823967.1:1179402-1183702 GCF_000699105.1 Pygoscelis adeliae
GGGTAACAGGAGAGTGTCATGTAGACGTTAAATAGCACAGTTTTTTCCACATTCATAAATCCTAAGTGCCTAAGGTTGTATACTGGTGGTTATAAATTATGTAACTCAGTTCTGCAGAGGGAATAATAAAAAAAAAAAAGACAAAGTGAGAAATCATCTCCATAAGGACTTATACATTTCATATTAAAGAACCTAAGATTCAAATTACTTCACTAAAACAGTATTATTTCTTATTTTAAGTCTTTCTGATTGGCAAAAAAATAAATCAGATCTGTATAGAGAGTAAAACAACAAAACATATATGCCTACTAATCAGTCTTCAGAAAAACAGAGAAAAGTTCTTACATTAATTTACAAACACCAGCTCATGAGGAGTCGCTAACCCCAAAGAGCTAGCTTAAAAAATGTTCAGTAGCAAAAGAACATATTTTACCAAGTATTCTAATCTGGTTTGAGCTTTACTGCTGAGGTTAAGGTACCTAGCAAGCTTTCTGATTTTATTACACCTGAGGTATAATCAAAAAACTGAGTATCAAACTGAGTATACTTAATTGAAACAGTTTTAATGCTATCTTTATGTATATAACTCAATACATAGTATCAGTCTGTATTTATATGTCATGTATATATGCACACACTTAAAACCCTCAGCAGTAATGTTCAGCATTTCTAGTAATTAGAGTGGCTAATCTTTTGGGCTACAGAGTGAGGCTCAAAACTTTCTTGCTATTAGTCACTATGTTGCTAATCTGATCCCACACTAACTAAAGCAAGACCAAAGACTATCAGGGACTTCAGCAGATCCTAAAGCTATGTATAAAAGGTAATTGCATACTCAAGAGAAAAGCCTGGAATAGGTGAGCTTGTGAGAAGTAGCTAATTATTTCATGCTAGCTCCCCCAGTGAACACTCTTACTCTGCAATTGCAGTGCCTTTCCACTGTTTGGATTAATCCACTTTGGACGCTCAGAAGGCCAATTAATAGGATCTCAGCTGGTATAAGACCTTTTAGCTTTGCTTGAGCTAAATTAGCTCATACAGCTGAGGATCCAGCCCCTTCTTGTCCACCGACTTCGAGCAGAGGTGACACCAGGCAGTGGATGTGCCGCCATCTACCGTAGGTTTTGCATAGCACTGCTCGGTCCAAAGCCCGCAGGAATCGCTCCAGCAATTCTTCCCGCTAGCGTCCAGGCTCAATGACACAGACGCCACTCCATAAACACGTACCTAAATAATGGCCTGATCCTGCAATCCTCACCCAGGCAGAGCTCCCTCCACAGACTGCAGGTTAGCTGCTGCTAGTTAAGCATCACATTTTGTGTTACTGTTCTTCAGCTACTAAGATCTGTCCTGTAAATTTGAAGTCTGTGTGCTTCATAGCTCTATTAACAGTTGCCTTAAAAGTCAATCGAAAATAGTGTAACACTCAAAAATATGTCCAAGTTTTCCTGAACCAGCTTATCATATATCACATAGCCCGATGAACACCATCCATTAAACCCAAAGAGTTTCACTATCTTCAAGAAAGCTTTCTGGGTGCAAGTAAAGGCAGAATCTGCACCTGTGCAGTTCTCTCTCCATTTTAATATATGGCCTAAGCTTCTCTTGGTCATCCCAGATCTCAAGTTATAGTGAAAGCTTTTGTAATTGCTCTTGGGAGGCTTTTTGGTTTTGTTTTTCCCCCAACAAGTACTTACGTCACCAGAAAGCAGTACAGCTTTCCTTACTCATGCATACAAATGGCTGTATCAAGAACAGGGGCAAGGGATTTCATAGCTGTGGTGCTGTGGGACGAGCTTTAGTTGCATTTTGAGAACAAACTTCCAGCTGTAAGGAACAATAAAACAAAACGTAGGAAGTGTCCTACTTCTATCTAGTGAACGACACCCTCCAGCTATGCCAAATTCTGCAAGTTCCCCCAGCCTCCTGACAGAGAAGTCAGAAGCCACCTCTCTTCCCATCACCCTATAGGTAGAGAAAGGCTGATGGAAGTTTCAAGCAATCAAGTTGGAAAACATCTGCCAGAGTAAACTTTAATTTAGCACACTCTACACAATATTTATAGAGCAAACCTATGAATGCTGCTTGAGCCATTTAAAGGCTGGAGACTAAATTCTGTTTTCTGAATGTTTATTCTGACTTTCTCCAACTGTTCTTCTTACTTGACAGTGCTTAACTGGCAGCCAGCCATGAAAGCTGTTGTCTAATTACACAACATATCATGATCTTACAGCCCTACAGATAAGGCTTTACTGCAGCATAAATGGATTTTAAACATTAGCATATGAGAAAAAGAAAATTAGCCTCCAAATTAGAATATTTCAACGTCTTGTGTGTGAACAGTCACTATTATTTGTTTAGGAAAGCATGGTTTCAAAAGAGGAACTTCTATTAGAGATTAAATAGCCTTTAATGTTAAACAGGCTACAATTTAGTGGGCTGGCTGGCTAACCCTTTATGCATGGTAGAAATCTATTCACATCTAATTACGGATTTTAGACTACCTTAAAGATACCATATATTTGCATGGAATCAGTCCAGCTGGGGATTACGGCAGCATTATGATGGCACAGCTACATGTGAGGTTATGAAAAAACATAGATTTTGTGAATCACTTGCAATGTTTTGCTACACAGGCACCCTTGAAATAAAGGCACAGTAAATATATTCTTAAATGATCTCAGACTATGTACTTTTACAGAAAACACAATTTCACACTGCAAATTACAATGGCTATTAAAGAAGAACATACAACTGTTTGACTTATCTTCTGCTACCAAGATCCTAATTGTTTTGTATTTAAAGATGTACACTAGGTCTGACTTTGTGATGTAAGTGTGGTTAGCAAGTTGCAAGTTTTAAGATCATGGGAATCCTTTCTTCACTGCACATAAACTTGAGGGACAGGATACAACTATGTATAATAAAGGCATTGTTTTGCTTTTATATGAAACAAATTACATTCTCTCTTTCAGTAGATACTCTGCAGATATGACAATAACCATGACATCACCTAGAATGCCAATTCTCTTTCTGGTGCACTGACTGGAAAACTAGGAAAAAAGAATCACATCCTATAGTTGCAGGGGGTTGTTCTTGCATGTAGGCTGAAAGAGTAGAAGGATGCATATGCGCATTTCAGTGTATTCTTCCTCTTCTTGGCATGATCTTGCAGAAGTTCATGCATGTGTGCAACTTTACTTACTGAACAGTTCTGCTGGCTAAGTGGGACTGCTCAGATGAGTAGTCACTTCTCCGAGTACACTGTTGTCAGATTGGGCCCCTTATAGCCTTTTCAGCAGCAATGCTCTACGCAGAATGGCTGTGTGCATTCTCAGAGTTGCACACAAAGCTTTCAGAGTCCCATTTTAGGGGAACGACACTGTCCTCCTCTACAAACAAAAGTAATCTAAGAAATGCAGTGCTAGGACCTCATTCCACACAAATTCAGCAAAGTGAAGCCTTCATCATAGCTATGTTTTTCAAGAATTTGTCTTTCTATAAAATATAGAAAGGGAGGTGGTAAGATTCAGCTGCTTTGACATCTAAAGCTTTTACAAACATTAAGTGCATGATAAAGTATGAAGTTGCAAGGTGGAGCAAGTGAAGTAGTGACATATGATACAGCAGCCCTCTCCTCCCCGTTTGTAAGCCTGTATTATGGGTATCTAATAGAAATACAGCTGAATTAACAGTAATGTCTATCACACAGCATGGCAACCTGCTGAAGTACTCCATACTTTACACGTTAGCTAAGAAGGGATCTAACTTAAGTCACTTTAAGTTGTTTTAATTTAACAGAAGATTTATACCCAGGTTTATCTGGATTTATTTAAAACAACCCAAGAACCAAAACGTGGTTCTCCACCAGGGAGGCAAGTCAGAGAGTTTCCTCCAACACTTGCATAACAGAGCTTACTTTCTCAGCATGCTACTATAGCAGGACGCAGTCACTTAAGAGTTACAATGCAATATATTGTGATTTACTACAGTTACTCCGATTTGAGATTGCACAGGCAGGAAAACCGAATAAAGGTTACATTGCTAGCGCTGACAGCCGAAAACACATTACCAGAAGCATGCTCTTACTAAAAACCTAATTAGTACTACAGAAAAGCTCGAAACTTCAGCCATGGAAACGGCCACATGACTTTTACTTTGAAATAATTTCTTTAAAAAAAAAAATATGACAATGAAATGCGTGTGAGGTCTGTGCGAACCCAGCCCCAGATGTTTACAATGCAGCGAGTAGCGGTATAGCGGCGCTGCAGCCCGGCAGCGGCGGGGCGCAGCGCGCACG
>NW_008823967.1:1184596-1185915 GCF_000699105.1 Pygoscelis adeliae
GCAGAACCGTACTTACTGAAGGGGCAGTTCTCCTTCTTGGTGCCGCTGACCTTGCCGTTCTTCTCGATCTTGAGAAAGTACTTGTTGTAAGAGTAGAGCTTCCTCTTGCGCACGTCTCCTTGGAGGTGATTGTAGCTCCGCACGTGTCTCCCCGCACTGGAAGGAGAGGAGAAGGACGAGGGGAAGGAGGAGGATGATGAAGAAGAAGAGTTGGTGGCCTCCGGGGACAGCATGTCCTGGCCGAGGTCATGGCAGGTGACAGGCACAGAAGACACCAAGAAGAGCAGCAGCAAGCAGCAACAAGGCAGGTGGGAAAAGGCTGAGGCACCATTTGTCAGTATCCATTTGCACATTGTACTGAAACTCTGGGCGCTGGAAAATGTCTTATCAAATGAAACATACTGGAAGGGTAAAACCTGGTAAAAGGCAAGTGGAGAGCCGGTGGTTGCTGCTTCTGGTTAGATCCCTCTGAGCTCTGATCTGGCCTGAAGTAAGTGCACCAACATCCATAACTCAGGGGACAAATCGCCTCAGAAGTTGCTGCCTTTTAATCCTTCGAGTCCTCCCTCAGAAAAAAGAGCTGTAGTTTTTTTTGGGGGGGTTGCTGTGGTTAATCCTCTTCCCCACCCCACCCCCCCACATACACACACACTCCCCAACCTGGTTTGAGACTTCCCAGTAGTTATTTTGTTCTCTTCCTCACTCCTTTCTTCACCATCTTAGATGCAGAAAGGTCTGAAAAATAGATGACAGCAAAGTGAACAACAACAACAACAACAACAAAAATAAATAATAACCAGCGGAAAGGGGTGCTGGAAGGGATTTTTCACACATACCCCTTTACACACACACGCACGCACACACACTTTGTGGCTTTGCACCTTCTTCTGATCCCCACCCCCTTGCCTTTTTGCAAATCCCAAACCAGTTGCACAACTCGTCCTTTCTCACTGACAACCCCAGAGGAGGCAGTTTCTTTGTTTTGCTTTGAATTCTCCAGAACAGTATTAAAAAAAAAAGTCCAGAGAGAGAGAGAGAGAAAGAAAGGGGGGGTAGGGGGGGTGGGAAATCCCAACTTGTCTCCCCCCCCTTCCCTTCCTTTCCCTCCCCCTTTGGTTGTAAACAGGTTGGAAGCTGTAGCCTAAATGTCAGCGATTACAAGTCAGAGGTGGGATGTGCCTCTGGTCGTCAACCCTTATTTGCAGGGGGTCAAGCAGCGGTGGGACATCTGAAACCCTTCTGCAGTTGGAGCGAGCGGTGCCTGCTGCGGAGGGAGCCTCGGGAGCTGCCCTCGCTTCCTCCCGAGCGGCAGCGGCAGC
>NW_008823967.1:1185996-1242412 GCF_000699105.1 Pygoscelis adeliae
AGGCTGCCCCCTCCCCCCCCCCCCCCCCCCCCCGCCCCCCAAGAAAAAAAAAAGAAACTTGTTTTCTAGTAGAGGATTTTATTTTATTTTTTTGGCAGTGAAGTGCTGAGAAAGCCACCTGGACCTTGTTGCCTGCTAGATCTCCCCCTCCCCCCGCTGGAGGAGGGGTTGGGTGGAGAGGTTGGAAAGAAGTATATACTACAGGCAGACCCTGGAAAAGCAGATTATATGCTGGTCAGAGAGAGTAAAAAGGGAAGAGACATAATTAGCTCCTTTTCCTTCTTCTTTGCCAGCTTCACGGAGGTCTTTCTCCCTCCTTTAATGAATCACTGATTTCTCGCTTCCGTTGCTGAAATAAAAAGTTCACACTTTAGCCTGCTCTTCCTTTTAAGCCTCTCAAGATTTATTGTGTCTCTTTCCCCACCCTCACCCTCCTTGTCTCACAAGAAATCAGGGCCCTAAATGACCATTTTCTAATTGCTAACATGACTCATTTACTGAATCACGCATCTGACTTCAAAGTAAAAGGGGCTTTATTGGGATTGCAAAGGCTTCCTCATAAAATCTGTCTGAATATTTTGCCTTTTTTTTTAACTAATGCAGTTTCCTTTGCCAGAAAGAAACAAATTTTCCATTTTCAAGACTATTTAAAAGCGATTTTTCAAGTTATTATTTTCCTAGAGGGGCATATGTTGTTGGTTTTTCCTTTGATCCCATCTCCGCTATTGGATTTGTCATTTCACATACTGAATATTATGACAGACTCATATTTCTAGTCCGTCACTGAACTGTCAACTTTCCCAGTAATTAACAGGTATCTTCCATATGATGTACTATCTTTTAACACCAGGGTAAGGGGTCAAGGACTGACAGGATATGGGCAGCATGCAAGACATTAAATTTTGGTTCAATATTTAGTATTGTAAAATAACTGTTTTGGAATGCAAGTAGGTGGAACATTTGCTAAGTGAATGGAGTAGCAGAGAAGTGAAGCGGTACAGAAACACAGTGAGTAGCTCAACATTTAAACCCAGAACTTTTTTGAAAGAGAGGCAGTTTAATAACGCAGATCAGTGAAATGCAATGGAAAACTGCCTATGCAGCTACATTTGGCACTTGGAGTAGATCTTAATTTAAAAAACAGAAAATGCAGAAAAGAACAAATAGTTCTAAAATTAGGCTGATTCATTAGATTAGGATGTTAAATATATTGTTAACTTCACAACAGAAATTAGAAATTATTTTCTCCAATTATGGTGTTTATTCTGGAGAGAGTTGGCTCCTAGATTTATGTGTTCAGCTTCTGGGGGTGACATTTAAACAGCCTTAAAAATGAAACCATTTAATGTTAGAATCAATATGTTTTATGATGTTGTTTATGGTACTTCAGAGTATTTATTCTGCTTATATTTGCACTGAGTGCAAAGCATTTCAGATTTTTTTTTGTGAATCTGATTTAGGCTTTCCTTTTGTGGCAACTAATAAAAAAAAAGAAATAAAACCAAAATGAAAAGCAAAAGCCTACGTTTCGATGAATGCCTGACAACTTACATGTGTGTCTACAAAGCTGATGTCAATGTTTGCTTGTTGTCTAGGTCATGAAGTGTACAACAGGTTATTTCTAAGATTGAAGTTCTTTTGATTCCAGCAGCTTAAATAATAAATAACTACTATAATGTCTTAAAATTATACATTTGAAGAAACCTTTCATTTTTTCTCCTTTTCCTGTCAAATGCTGGAAAATACAATGAATTGGCCTTTTAGGATCTCTGGTAGCAGGAGAAAATAGTAGTTTGAGGGTCAAACAGATATATTTAACCCCTACTCATTAAAAAAATAGGTACTGTCTTGAATTTACTCAAGAATAGTTCTGCTTAGACCTGTTTCTAGCTTGTGATTGGCTGTATGTTGTTTGTAAGATCTTGTGGTTAAGAACAAAAGCCACATATCCGGAATTTCATATTAAATCTGCTTCTGGCAGGTGCAATATTCAGTGCAGTACTTAAAACTACTACAACGCATAGAATCCTTTTCTATCCCATGTGATGACAGGGAGGGCATTTACAAAACAGTCCAAATGAAAAGCTGACATAGCTTTTTAGATTATATCTCATTCTTTTTTCTACTTTCTGTATAGCCTTTCTTTTATAGCACAGTTGAATCCCTAAATACCCCAGTACTTTGTATTGTCAGGTCACCTCTTAGGTTAGCCTGAGAAAGCCTGAGAAAAGTTCCACAGGAAAGATGCACTATTTAACGGAATTCAATC
This sequence comes from Pygoscelis adeliae, assembly GCF_000699105.1. Classification (NCBI taxonomy): domain Eukaryota; kingdom Metazoa; phylum Chordata; class Aves; order Sphenisciformes; family Spheniscidae; genus Pygoscelis; species Pygoscelis adeliae. The sequence goes on from NW_008823967.1 coordinate 1,188,266, forward strand.
TGTCCCAATAGATTTGAATCACTAACATAAATGTATGAATGTAGATTATATCTCTGTAATGAGGTCTGAATCATTCTCAGTTACTTCAAAGGACTGAAATTCAACCTTGCTTTTTAGCAGCAACAATCAGACCTTAATGGGTTCCTTTATTAATTGTTCCATTGCTAAGCTTGAAAAGCAGCTACCTTCAGTACAGGTCTCAGACTAGGTATCTACTGCTTCTAAAACAGTGTTTCTGTTTTGCCTTTTACCACTCTAAGAATCTGTGAAAAGTTTCCTGCACTGCAGTTTTAGAAATGCTGGATTACATTGACCCATCCAGAATGAAATAAAGAAAAAACTTTCTAAAAAATGTGCAAAAAGTAGAAAATATATTTTACGAACTTTCTTTTCGGGCTGTTTTCTTTCCAAAGAATGTTCAGGGAAATCAATTACACAGGTGAATTTTAATGAAAAATTGTCTAAACAAAATATTTTTTTTATATTTGTAGCAATAGCTGATGTCATGGTTTTGTCTTTTGATCAGCAAGGAGGGATGTTTTGAGGTTGGTTTTTTTTTTGTGTTTTTTTTTTTTTCCTTGTTAAGTAGATGACTTGAAGCGGAGAAGGAGTATTTTAAGGTAGTTGGAATAGATTTTGCCTTGTATGATTTCCCTTAGGCAAGGCGTTTTCTTTTCTGGTGTTGTAAATAAGTTCTGTCTATGCCTTTGGAGTTAATATAATCAACTCACTCTCAGATGTCACCAGCCCCTCAGTTTGGATTGCTAGGTAGCAATCATGAACATTTGCTGCTTACAGTGTGATGAGAGATGCACATGCATCTTCTGTTCACGGGACTCAGTTCTGTTCTTACTCAAGGTGTTGGGAAATTTGCCAGTGATTTCATTGAGAGACATTTGGGCCAGGAACATCACTGCCAGAGAGACAGAGCTCTGCCAGAAATGAGGCGAGGAATGCCAAATGCCAGTGACGGCTCAGATGCCTCTGCCTATATGTCAGCTCTGAACTGCAGAACTTGCCAGTGCTGTAAAACACTAATCTTGTTATAAAGAAAAGGCAGTGGCACATAGTGACCACAATCACCAACCAGCAATGAGACAAGCTGTTTGATTTAAGATGCAGTGTTAGTTACTGAAATCTTTACACTGTGGAGTTCATGACCACCAACAACAGGGACTGAAGGCCATTGCATTTTATCTGAATAAGGTGTGTCTTAAAGCTTGAGAAAAAAATCATTATTGCAGTTGTTTTCTTCTGAGAAATCTGCAAAATCTCCATCATTGTATTTATCTCTGTTTTTCACCATTTCATGTACCTCCATGTCATTTAAAAAGTGTCAAAATACTAATATTATTCTGATTTTATGTATAGATTGAGATATAAGATAAGCGCTTAAGTTTTCAAAGATCAAGACTGAAGGTGGTATAACTCATCTGTGTGTATGAAGCTGGAATAAGACATATAAAATCAGAATACTGTTTTGGCTGCCTGTAGTGGGATTTGGTTGTGTGTGGTGCATACTTCTTGGCTCCTCTGTATACATTCTTTCCAACTAAGTATCCAAAACTAGAGAATAACTTGAGTAGGGTTTAGCAGAGGTTAACAAAATGCTTGTTTCAGCATTTCTTTTTTATTTCAAAACTACTTGCATTTCTAGGTCAGACATGACAACAGACATGCACAAAATGAGCGTGAGATAACTGAAATGTAGTTCAGCCAGAGCTGGTTCCACCCAGCCTACAGAGTCACTACTGAGAATGGCCAAGTGCCCTGCCCAGGCTGAGGCTAGTCCTCAGGAGGAGTAAGATGGTACTCACTCTGTGAGATCTGTTGGCTGGGCTAGCACTGCCACTGGTTCTAAGTAATGATTAGCTGGATTATACCCTGGTTTATGTTTTTCTTTTAAGAAACAGAATCAAAATATGGCAGCTCTTAGGACTGCACAGGTCAGCTTCTTGTGAACATACATGTAAATTGTGGGACCAGACAGGATTTACCCCATTACTTAAATAAGTAGTATGTGTTTCTCTCTCATGGATGTATTAGCAAAACTGTCTGAATGCCGTGCTTCAAGCAGACAATTAAGGAAATTGTTTATTCTTCTTAAAATGCTAATTATGGCTATTCTCTTAGAATATGTTTATAGTTGTGCTATGTCTGACAAAGAAATTACAAAGAGATGTATGACATTTGAAAATATCTGTATGATTTTTGTTTGGTAAATACAGCTATTAAAAAAGAAGAAATAAGTAAAAAAATGTATTCTATGGAGGTCAGCTAGAGGAGACTATAGACCCCCAGACATTGAGCTGCAGTGCCATAAATAGCTATGTGCGTGGGTTGGACACTGACCGTGTTTAGAAATGGTCTGCTGGCAGCCAGTTTTGCATACTCTGTGGCACAAACATAATTAAAAAGGCAATATTTTCAAGGAGTTACTTTAATCTTAGAGGATTTGTTTTTCTTTCTCATTTCATACAGAACTACCATGAATGCAGGCCACTTAAATACTTCTATAAATATGAGTGATTGAGAACAAAACTCTCAGAAACTGCCAGGAAGAGGCAAATGTCAGTCAGGTCTTTGCAGATTCTTTCTTTTTTTTCCCCACTCAATCTCATCTAAGCCTACATTTTCCATGGGGAAACCTACCAGGACTCTGAGGAAATACTTTGTGCATTCTGATATACCCTTCCTCCACATAAACCTATACACCTGTGAGTTTTCCTTGTAATAGATAATGCTGATGGTACTGAATTTTTTTTTCCCTTCCTTATACTGGTTATTCTGTTTATACAACTTCTTCTGAAGATACACTATAAACATTTTCACTAATCATTCCCAGCATCCAAACCTTCAGCTGAAACAAGGTGTTGGCTTATTGGTGACATTGAAGATCCTATTCCCTGGAGGAAACTTTCCAGAAATAGAGATAATTTGGTACTTAAATGTCATCTTTGTATCTTTGAAGTGTATCTATTAATTCACTGGAAAAGGTCTTTGAGTGGCATGTAACTGAGACAAAACCAAAAAAGTTATACAAGCTTTTTTTATGAACAGGGGTGTGCACCCTGAAAGGTGCTAACTATCCAGTACTCTTCCTGGCTCCAACCAAGATCCCTTTTAGAAAGGCAGCAAAGCCAAGCCAAAACTCCACAGTTCTGCTAGGCTCCACCCTTCTTGAGTGCTACTGGAAGGGAGAGAAGAAGTCACTTCTAGGCATTGCTTGTGGAGCTATTTGAAACAGATCTGACAGCTAGGAACATCAGCCCAACAGCTGAACATGCTTGCCTCACCACAGGCAACGAGGGTAGCCAGCTGGGCTCCCTCTGAGCTAGTAATAGCTCACACATTGCAGGGGGAGCTCACACACTGCCTCTTCTTTGTCAGTTAATTTGTAGCAGTCACTGGAATTACTTCTGTGAGTAAGCACCTCTCCGCGTGAGGAAGGGTGATGGATGCCAGCCCTTTGCTAGCTGAGAAGTGTGGGGCAGGGCTGGGAAGCAAGGGACAGCTCCCCATGCCTCCCGTGCCAAGGCTGCTGCAAGCCAGGCTGGGCACCTGTCAGGCTTCTTAAGTATGGCATCATCTGGGACATATGTAGGACGGTGTCTTGTATAGGGTACATTCCACCCACGTTTCCGCAGAAGTGCTGTGCAAGGTTGCACACCACCTTTCCTAAGACCATACCTTTTCACATATATGTAACAAACATGTCTCATTGAAGATACTGTGAAGACAAAAACCAAATGTGGAGTCAGCTCAAATATACGGGATTTTTTCCTAAGCACTTCATAGCTTAGGGCATGCTAGTACCCTTAATGTTATTAGTAAGAACACCATGACTCAGATATAATTGCCCAGATAGATACACCCTTCTTATTATTTGGTCCTGGATTTCGGAAAGAACAGTCAGGCTCTACTGCTGTGCTAGGCTCTGTATCAAAGAACGAGTCTCTCAAAGTCAGCTTATTGCTGAGTTGTGATCTTTTAAAAGATGGTTTTCTTCTGTTATAGGGTACTCTCCAGCTGCTGATTATGGTTTTGGAAATGCAGCTTAATTAGTTCTATATTTATTAGCAGATTGTTTAGCTTTTTATTAAGATCAAAACACAGAGACAAAGGATAACAATATGGTATCTTCTTTCTAGCATTATTTGAAATGTTTACAGCATGTTAAAGATTTAAGCAACTCTCTGAAGAGCAGTCATCCATTCTGTGAGGCTTAAAGAGATTATTTTTCTTTACAGCATATGGGTAACAACTGGCCACACAAATCCAAATTGTTGCAGATTTTAACCATGTTGCCAGTTCCTGATGATAATGATTAGCTCCTAAATGCCAGATTCAGTAAACTTGACATCACGTTTCATGTATCCTACATGCAGTTAAAAGCAAAGAACTTTGAAAATGACACACATTTGTTTTTGCATGTCAATAATTGGTAAAATACCTTCCTTGGATATTTCTAAATACTAAAAAAACTGCTGCAGTTTTTTTTCAGTGCACCTCAGGGATATGTACCCCTAAACCAGGCTGGAATTTGCCAAATCAAGAGACATTACTGATCATAACAAGCAGTAGAAGCCTGTGTATGGTGTAGGCTCATTCTAGGCAGTTTTCAAAAGCATACAAGAGCTTCCTGCACCCAAAGAATGGAGGGAGGAAACCAAAGAAGGAGGGACACCTCCATTTCTTTCTCTTCTACTCTGCTTGTGATGCTGCCTTGCCTCTGGTATTCCTTCCAGCCCTGAATCACCAAGTTATCCTATTCACATGATTACTGGGAAAAGAATATCATCTTGGAGCCCTTTTTGGGTATCTGAATGGTAGAAATACAAACGACAAAGAGCAAGTTACTTGGTTGCGGCAAATGTTGACTGTTGTCTGTGGAAAAGCACTACTTAATACAAAATGCTGCCTAAGCAGAGAAGAGCATATGGAAGGGCTGAATATATAGGCCAACCTACAATATCTATGAAGAGATGATCACTGAGGTTAATGTTAGGGGAATAAACGCAAGTCAACTCATCAAATCATGACACAGAAAACACTATCCATAAATAAGACCCTCTAATCTATTAAGTAATCTTCAAGCAAAACTGGGCTTGGCCCTTCAGAACTTTGAGCCCCTTGCCAGTCATCTAGGCAATTTCTTATGCCTGTGCTTACGCATCTGCATATTCCAATAAATTTCAATATTACAGCACACATATTCAAAGCTATGTGTATGTTTAAGTACTTTTAGGGCAGGTTTATTCAGCTTTTCCTACTCAGACTTTCAGCTGGCTTATAAAAAGTTCCTCAGGTGTGGAATTCTTCTTGTAGAAATCTGCATATCAGGAGTGAGATTATCGAGATTTTTAAGTGATTAAAAACTACCCAAAATGTGAGAATAAAAAAGTATTTTTGCATCGCACTTTTTCAAGTCTGAAAGATACTAACATTTTCATGACTGGAAAGAATGGTACCAAAGTAGCCGTTATGTATCCTCTCAGGAGAAGGTCATTATTATGGACACAATGTTTGGTGCTTTTGATGACCATTACAAGGAACCAGTAGGTTGTATGAATTTTTTTCATAGGAAGTTTCAAAAGTAAGTTAGAAAGAAATTTGTTGGGTTGTTCTAGGTGGACCTGACCTGGTGCAGGGATCAGTTTAGATGATTGCTGGATTCTTTTCCTATCATTTTCGTGATTTTGAAGAAACAAATAGGTCTTGATCAAAAGCTTAACACAATGCTTGCATTACTAAATGACATCTCCTGAGAAACTACAGCATAAGCAAGAGCAGAGCAAGCTCTCTCATCCTTTCACAATAATTTATTTTCCTTTTCTTTTTATGAGGATCCTCTCTCTCTAAAACTCTAATTCTGCAAAACTTAGAGAATAAACAGGACTCAAATTTCAGTTGATTCTGGGCAGCTGACTTTAACAGATTCTGTGTGGTTTTCCTGTGCTGACCAAACTGCAGAAAATACATCAGGGCGTGGCAATTCTAGAAATTCCCTGGAAATTCCCAGTTTAGACTAAGAAAGACAGTAATTAATGCTCATTCAGTGTATGCTGATTTTTTTCATTCTTCCTATATTTTTTCCAGTGTAGTATATTTGTGTCATGTGTGCATATCCACTAGGCGTTTGATTTAGCAGTTTGTTTTACACAGTGCACTGAATATCTCTCAGACAGTATGACTATTTGATCACATCTGAGTGAAAAAATCAATAGCATAGCAGCAAAAGGCTTCTACTTTTATTTCAAATCCTTGGGTTTTTTTAGCTATGTTATGCATTCATATAGAGGGTTTGCTCTCTGGTAAAAAAAAAAGAAAAAAAAGAAAAGAAGGTTAACAATCCATTAAATTCTGGGATACAAATTTCCCCTAGATTAAAAATGACATTTGCTTTAAGTACTGGGTTTTTTTTCCATAATAATTGCTGGGTGATTTTGATTTAGAAAGACAAGTGAACAACATTTAAAGTCTGCAAGACTCACTATTGCATTACTGTAACATATGAATAACTTTGCTTGTTAAGTGAACATTTGTAACCAATTAGTCTGAAGAATGCATCCTTACAGCTGTGAAAAAGAGGACCTCTTCAGCTACCCTTGTTCTGCTGTCTTGGACATTGGTCTGCTATAGTAGCGGTAAGTAGGAGCTATGTGCACATGTGCTTGGTGCACCAAGGTATTTAGCTGGGGATGGTGGTAGCAGAGAATAGGTAGAAAGGAATAGAAAGGAATCTTTTGCTGGTGATGTTATCAGCTTTCATGGAAAGGGGGGAAAAAAGGTACAAGAGGCTATCTATCTGACTCGAAAGGGTTTCTTCTGTCATGATGCTGTTTATTTGTCACTCTTATTCAAGTCTACGTTAACAATCCAGGTCCTGTAAATGGTCCTAGACCAATTCTGCAGCCTATTTACTCGTAGAGCTCTTGCCAGTTTTAAATTGTGGCAAAAATTTAACCATGTTGTGTCAAAAATTTAACTGTGTAAATATTCCATCAGTTTGAAGTAGTCTTGTCTTTGTCATTTATTGAGACATATTTTGTGGTATTTTCTGTACAGATAAAAGATGTGAAAAGCAGGGAACTATGCCAAGAATCATATCCTCAGACAGTTGGCATTCAAACAAATAATTCAATAATAAAACCTCAGGAAGTTGTGATTTATACTGTCACAAATCCTGACCCCATCAACCTCTTCAGAAATGTGTGTGCATACACACACCCTTACTCCCCACACCTTCCACTGACAGCTTTTTGCAACATTCTTGAAATTAGCTGTAATAAATATGTCAGTGGGTTAAGGTCCTAAGGACCTGAACTAGACATGGACAGTGTTTGACTCATACCAGATTAGTTACTGATTATGCTTTTACGTGACTGTCAGAATGTCATTTCTTACTGGTAAGTACAAGAGATCTAGAACATTCTTCCTACATATTTTTATGAGAAAATGTATGAGTTACAAAGTTGGAATCTGAACTGAAACACTGTAAGAACTGCCAAAAATTGCTGGGTGTCTGGAGACATCATCATGTCTACAAGTGAGCTCCTGTTTCTGTGCAATATAACTACCATGAGAATCTGTTCATAATAAAGGATTTCGGCACTGTGATGTTCATCACAGTCTCTAACTCTCAGATGCTTGGCTCCTCTAGAAGAAGCTACAGCTTGTTGCATCTAGATGGTTGTCTGTATACCTAAGAGAAAACATTATGACTTGGTTACCACTCTGTTGGGGGCCTATGTGCTGTTTCTGTACTAGAGGAGGATGCCGCCTTCTCCTTTGAATTTGATTTACCTTTGACACTTCAGGTAAATCTTCTTTGTTCAAATGAAGTAGGAATCAGTACTTTGAAACAGAGGTGAAAGCACAAGTGGTGATAGCTTTTCATCCACAGGTTCTTACTAATGTGATGGGATTTTTCGCTTCAGATCCCTCTGCCTGAAGAGGACTTAGGTCTGCATTTCCAGTCCAACAAAGTGCTTGAGCTATGTTAGGTGAAATAATCTCTCTTCTTCATCTTACTCAATTCTAATATAGTTTTTCCGCTTTGCATGCACTCGTGTACAGAAAAACCCCAACTGTGGCCTAGGGTTAAAGCTTTCCTCTTAAAATAGAGATCTAGGTTCCAGTCATTGCTCTATGGTATGCTTATGCATTTTATGACTGCCTAATGCAAAATAAATAAGCAGCAGTTCAAACAGGCACTGAAGGGCAAGCCTCTCTTCTCACAGGTATGATTGTTAACACCCGCAGGATCAAATCCCTCATGGAAATAAGCAGATTTATTTTCAGGATTCCAGCAGGACATGGGCTTACACCATGATATAAGGTATGCACTAGTGTGCAGAGTTGCTTGGTCCTGTCCAGTTTTAGGTGCTTAGGTGCTTTTTTACACACTAGAAGTTGATCTGTAGGTGCCAATGCACCTTTGGTGAAGCCTGAGGCCCCTATGAACTTTAAACAATCTCTGAGCAAAGGTTTTCAAAAGTTCAGTTGATTAGATGCATGTCTTCCTTAAATCCCATTTTGGATACTGCAAATAGCCCTGGGTTGACATTTTTTGCCCAAGGGTAGTGCTGTGGAATAAATTATATCCCACATGCCCAAACTATATTTTGCCCTCAAAAAGGATAGTATCACAGTAAAATATGGAAAGAGTACAATTTAACTATGAGAGCATTACCAAGAGATCTCAAAATGCTTTTCAGAGGAAATCCACGTTACATACTATGAAATTGAGGTACAAGCTATGCAAGCGATTTGCTGAAGGCAACCCAGAAGGCCAGTAGCAGAGTTAAGAGGCAAATCTCCAGAATCTGAGTCTGCTACTCCATCCACACAGCAAATTCTTTCTTCCCATGTAGTGTCCACTTACTTTGGATGGTAAATAACTGACAAAATGAGATTTTCCTCATCTGCTTATTAGTTCATTTGCTATTTTTCTTATCTAGTGTAATTTAAAATTTTAAGAAATAAACCATTGAATTTGCTTCTCTATTTCAACTACATCTTGCCTTTCTTTTTAAATTACTACCAGCTTTGTAGCTCTGTGGCTTTGTACATGGTAGGCTTTCTTTAAAATACGGAATAAAATTTACATCCATTATTGATAAAGATTCTATTTTTTTCATAAACACTACAGCCAGGAATAACTATTATGGCTATCAGATCCATCCTGTGTTCGAATGTATGCTACAGAAAGCTCCTCTTTCCCATATCTATCTTCCACACAATTCCTGTGGCTGGGACAATAACTTGTGGCTAAAAGTAACTTTCCAGAAGCCTCCAACAGTGGATTCTAGTCAGCACTGTGAGGAGGAACAAGCTCTCTATTGGCTTATGGGCTAGAAATTCACAAATCTGTACAATAATCTTACCCCCAAAAAACCAAAACTGAAACAATGAAAACATGTTCCAGTTATATAAAAGTGAAGCAATTGGTGTCTAAGTTCAGGACATCTATTTTCAGATGAATTTTTGAAACTTCTATATTTTATTTTCTGCTCTCACTGTATTTTTGAGATTTTAAACTTTTCCATCAGTTAAAAAGAACAAAAACTCATCTTAATTAGTGTTCATAACCAACAGATAGATTCAGAAACAGATTTTTTCTTGCTTTCCTGTTTGTGCCATGACAAATTAGCTTTTAGATTTGATGAAAGAAAAATTAGTTTTGTGAATCTTATAGAATGCTGTAGTTTTTATTCATTGAAGCTAAAGATAGCAGAACTGATTCTGTTGTAATTTTTGTCTTAGAGTATCAAAGCTGTGGAAAATATTAATGTCATATAAAATGAGGGCTGACATTTCTACGTCACTGGTCTTTTTGTTAGTCAGAATGGAACGGAAGAAGATGTTGCAGTGAATCAGATTTTACAGTGCCAAATTTTTCATATGTCATTTCCTTCAGAAAAATTTACTTGCTTCATTTTCATGGGAAAAAAAAAGAAAGAAAAGAAATGGACATGTCTAGGCTTATGGGTTGTTCTGGAAGTTTGAGATGTTAGACTTGGTTTTTATTTTCTTTCCATGAAAACCTTCAGAAATTTCTAAATAGTGAAGACAATACCAAACAGCCAGTTTGTCTTTATTTAAAGTTTCTTGTTGATGTAAGATTAAATGTCAGCAAACATTAGAAATAAACAGAATATTTCAAGAAAAAAAGCACCCTGTATTAATTCCTTTCTAATGCTTTTGACTGCCATATCCCAAATGTCCCAGGTAGGTGCTGCTGTCATAAACTTCATGGTTTAAGTTCACACACTGAAAGAAGACCTACTCACACAAACAAGGCTGTTTACAATTCCTGAGCCAAAGGTCTGTCACATCAGCTGGAAAAAGGTCTCTGTTAATATCAGTGTTTTCTGGATTAGGCTTACAGTATGTTAAATTGAGGTTGTGTACAAGTCTTTGCAAGAGTAGCGACCAGATTGTGGTATCCCAGCCTATTGTTACTCGTTGCAGTAATGTAACTGTTGGCAAGTTTTGACATCTTTCTGTGCCAATCTCAAGAATTCAGAGAGTTTCCACTGTATGGATGGCCTGCCATCCTGTTGGCCAAGGTACCCTGTAGTTGCAAGAACAGTAGCCACAGAAAAGGCATTGACAGGGAATCTGAAAGATTTGGAAAGGAATTAATTGTGAAGAATGGCTACTTTTACCCTCGTTCTCTCTTACGGGTAGTTGATGACAGATCAACTACCAGGTACTTCAGTAGAGGGGAAGAATCTCTTTCTTGCCTGAAGATTATCCGAGACATTACCATATGCTAAAAGTTGCATACCCATATAACAAATGATAGGTCTTGTCCCACAGAGGGACCTACATTTCCTGGGTGGATGACAAAAGCAATTGTTATTTAAGTACTATATTTTACGTCCATTAAAAAAAAAAAAAATTGACTTAAAATGTTAACAGTCAGATTTATCCTTGAACCAATATCATGGCCAAAGGATCTACTGTGCACATCTTCAATGCAGGACTGTTTTAAAGAAACCTGAGACCGTGCTAATGGGCAGCACTTTTAGGACAGCACCTATAAATCTTTGGACAGATTCAAGATATGAGAGGTTGGGAACACCACAGCATATTCTCCTTCTGTCACTATTGGTTCTGTGCTGGCAGCCTGAGACACATATTTTTTTTGCTTCTTTGAAATACTGCCCAACTTTTCTTTGCCATACTGGCACAGTTTGGGCCAGAAGAGCCATGCAAGCTTGACTTTTTCATTCTAGGAAGGACACAGACATAATTTTGCAACTTTGGCTGTGACATTGGTGTCACCGTTGCCCAGGAGAGTCCCTTAAAGCACCTGTTGTAATTGATGGATATATGTTTTCTTTTATACATGTCTATAGATAACAAGCAGAATTGTTTTAGCTTCTGAAGCCTGTTACTGGTTTAAAAGAAAAAAAAAGGTTTAAAATATACTAAATCAATCTCTTTATTAAGTTTGTTTATAACAATATACCTTAAGTCACAAAGTATTCAATAAAAGTGAATTCATCCAGAAAGGATTGGCTATATCGGTTTTAAGAATACCCCTGTAATAGAATGGCTGCTGTTCACTGTATAGGCACAGATTTCCTTTCTAGTTTCTTTTACTTTAAAATCCAACTTTAACATAAAGGGGCAATTTGCCTTGTTGTAGCCCAAGTGGGTCCAAACAAACAAATAACTAGACAGTACCAACACAAAAGCCAGTTGAAAATCATCACATTCATGAAGCTTACTGAGTGACTATAAGTCTTTTTTGATCTTTCAGCATGGACCTCTGAACCCAACAAAATAAACAACTCAGATTATGTCCTAATTGCTCCTAGTGAGCAGAGCTGCAACACCTGGGTGTGTGGTTTCCCTTTATAAATTAAAAGGTCAAGCTAGCCCCTCCTCTCTTTAGGAAAACATCCTGTGCCTATGCTCTCAGTGGCCTTAGGCGGCTAATCAGTTTTGTGCCAGTGGGTTAGTTGTGTGTGTGGGTGTCTAGTTTGAATGTATTCCTCCCCCTCCCATCCTCAACCACCCACCCCGGTATTTTATTCTCTGCTGCTGGTTTGCTTTGAAAACATTCTTACTATTTAAGCATTAAAGGGATGATGCTTAACAAATGGGAGCACTTGCATGTCAAGCCCTGAGCTCTGCAGGAATATGATGAGTCTTCTGAATAAACTGATGTGATCTGCATAAATAGCGTATATAAGGTACCTTGCTTCCCTAGGTCTATAAGCAGAGGCTTACCCAGTGGGGATGAATTCCCAATCACACCAGCCTGCCATAACAGAAATAAAATAAGAAGTGAAAATAAAAGTTTCTTAATTAGAACACAGAAAAAAAGATACTAACTTGCATTTAGACACAAAGTTGAAAGGGGTGTGAGAAGAAAACATTCTCTGGGTTACGACCTCATAGCATCTCCTTTCTAGCAAGCTTGAAATAAGCAACTGAGGACAGAAGGGAGCTCTGTAAAATGTCTGCCATGTCTCTATTCCCACATTTTCTTTAGAGTCTATTTCAAAGTGCATGTTGTTCCTTTCTGTTGGTAGGTCTAAAGTTAGGGTGATTGTACTGGAAAACACAGAGCATGCTGCCACCATTCGTATATTTTTTTTACAAAGGTAAAAACATTTTATCCGACTATAGCATTGACAGTTTGCTTTTCCACTTCTCTATGTAAAACCTGCTGGTCTTTTTGAAAGTACTGCAGATGTTATATTTTAAAAATAATTCTTCTTACAAAGTAGCATTTCTCTCTAGGGAAAAAAGTGTTTTGGAAAAATAAGCAATCAAACAGTCTGAGTCCTGACATGGAAAATGAGAATATCATAGATATGTATTTATTGTTTGTATCTAACTCAGCTGAATGCTGTGCTATAGTTGAAGCTCAGAAAACCTTATGTAATACCAGTTGAAGTAAGTTAGGTAATAATAAAGTGAGGCTTTTGACTGGTAAAAGGCACTTGTTCCTTGCAAGAAAATCACCTAAATAAATATCTGGATATAACACTTTTACTGGGGCTGCTAACAGAACAATGATTTTGAGATAGTTATGGGTGACTTTACAGTGGCTGCCAAACAGTTACATTGGCATAACTTAGTTTATTTTTAATATGTAAGCCAGATGCAGAATGTTATATTAAACTATCTCTTGATTGGTTTGTTTTGTACGTGTTTCTGTGGAAACAGCTTGCTGGTGTTGTGTCATAGACTGGACACATTGGTTATCTGAGCTGTGTGACCGGGCACCTAGAGTCAGTGGGGTTAGTTTTGCTCCAGAGGTATTTGTTTAAATCTTTGCACTCTATTTTTGTTTCTATACCAAGAAAACTTAGCTGGGGTGGGGGAAGAATTTTGCTTCATGAACAGCATAATCTACGGTATTGCAAGCTGTATCTTAAATTTACAGTTCTAGATCAATTAAACTTTTCTCAGGGAATGTCCACACAAAAATGCACAGGAACAGGGGAAAACAGTGGCAGATGAAATCTGTTTGAAAATCACCAAGGCATTAACAATCTTTCACAATGTAACAGTTCTTCAGGGGCTTTCAACTGAAAGATTCATAATCTAATTATCATCACTGTGATATAATTAATTCCTCTGTTTTATGCAATTTAGAAATGATTCTTAGCTATGGGGCAAAAGTGTGTGTCTATATCTGTATCTATACGCTGTGTCGTGCCAAGGGGTTGCTGTGGCTGAGCTTGTAATAATAACTCATCTCATTTCTTTTTCTCTGAGCTCCTTATGCTAGTGTCTTCCCATCCTTGTTTGCACCCACGTTCTTTCTAAAGGCTTGCTCCTAACAATGACTATAATTAATGACTGTGTTTCAAGGCCTCCCAGTACATCTTGTCATTTCAGAGCCTGTCTTCTATACTGTAGGCTCTGAGAGGCAGTATTTGTTTTCATGTTTTGTCTTATGCAATGCCAAGCAATTCATTCTGTTCAACAGGCAATAAAAGTGGGTGAAATTCTGCGCACTGTTATACTTCTGCAAATCTTAAGCCTTTTAACTCCGTATAGAGAGGAGCGAATGAATACATTTCATATTCATTGTTACATGCCAATATATACCTGTGCAAAGCAGAAGTCTATTAGATTTCAGAGTGGGGAATTAATTTATTAAGCCATGCAAAGCAGATATTTCTCTTTACTGGCATAAGCAAATACTTTCTTTGGTCATCTAAAACATATTTTATATTGCTTAAGGACGAAAACCTCTTGCTGTTCCTTCTTCCCATCTTTATCACAGCCTCACATTATCCATGTATTATAATCCAACATTGCATAAGTAAATGCAGCCCTCTTCTCCCCAGTCTCAGTTCAGCTCTTTCAAAGGCTAAAGAGTTTTCTCTGACACTTTTATTGTCCAGATGGTTTGTGACGTGTACACATGTCATATTTGGTAATACACTGATTATCAAAACATGTCCTGTTGCTCACTTGAGGGTTACGACTTGATGCATAGATCTATTACAAAGATTGATAGTCTTAATAAATTCTGTAAGTGCACAGAGATTTTGTTGTTGGGTTTTTTTTTAAAGATGCTAGATGGCACTGCTAGTCCAGGCTTTATTTTGAACAGCTGGGTTTCATAAGGCTAATTCTGCAAGTTACAAAAAGGGCATGTAAGGTATTGCTTAAACTTGACAGCTAATGCATTCTGAGAAATATACGCCATGATGTATACAATAATGTTTCCACTGTAAGAGTATTCAGGTTTAGGTTGATAAACTCTAGTTAACTGCACTCAAAATTGTTCTACAAATATCTTTGTGTTTACATTTTTTCCTCCATGTTTCTTCTTCACATGCCACCTCATTTCATAGTTGTTGAGTTATGATAGCATGGAACTTGTTACATTTTTAAATTTTTTATTCAAAATGTTGGTCATGGTATTTTAAATGCTTTTTTGAATTTAAGACTTGGAGATCCAACAATGGAAAAAATATACATTTTTTTACTGGAATAATTTATTTCATAAACATTGTGCCACCCATGTTGAAAGTCATAAAATAGTTATTTTGCAGTTCTGCAGAATATTTAAGTATCTCTGTAACCATAGTGTTTCTTTATTCACTTTAACTTCTATTTAATCTATGGTTTACCTTTCTTTTATAGAAGTTAGGGATTCGATGCCATTACCTGCCAACAGGTGAGGGTTTCATTTTAGAAAAATACATTTTACACCTTAAAAATGAGGGGAGGGAACAAAAAAAGCAATCTTAGCAGTAAAAGACTCCAGTAACATGCAAAGTCGCTCCTGCTGCATGAAGATTTGTGACTCGAAAGAGTTTATACAATGTTATTGACTATTCATTCTCTGTTTAGTTAGTATCAAATTCCTTTCTTTTGTTTATTGTGCAGTAAGCTTACAAAGAAACTGCAAATTCTCAGCCTTTTGGGCAGACAGTTGGATACCGTGTCTAAGCGTTCAGAGCAACCAAACGGAACCTGCACTATTCTGACCACTGGCTGGGTCACCGGCTGGAGCGTAAAGACTCACCTGAGTAACTCGAGAAATCCCTTCAACCTCCCCTTTTGATTTGCCTTTCACAGGCCAGTACTTTTTATTTCTTCTCATCTGTCTGCTATCATGTTAACAAGCAAAGGAGAATCTCGGCAGTTCATTGACAGCATAATAAAATGGGATTTAGATTTCAGTATTTGAAGAATGGCTTGCTTTTAGGGTTTTAAGCTTTCGTCTCGTACTTGTATTGCCCCAGTGATCAAAAAAGCCCCAAATCCCACAATGTACGTCATTGGCCCTATGAATTGTTCACCTAAGCTGTCCAGTCATAATGGGCAGAACATACAGTGTATAAAGAACTTTATGCAAAATTTTGCATATTTCTCTGTAATACTGTAATATTAATCGATGAATATTTTGTAGGGCTTTTCTCAGGTAATTACTTCCATCTAAATAAAGCTGAAGATGCAAAGTCTAATTCAACACAGTTGAATAGAGAATAGCCCAAATTCATTCCAGACGTGAATTAAGTGAACTGATGAGGTGAATTTGGCCTTGTGTATCTGCATAGGAAAACTCATACTTCCTCTTGGAAACCCAATGCAAATGTAACCTAAGATTATTGCTTTGAAAATCTGTGCTAAGTGATGCTCTCAGGTGAATATCGTGCTAAATACTTCATGACTGTTGAGAGATGTTGCTTGACAATGTTATGTTTAGTTCCTAGATGAAAATAAGCACTGCTTTGTAAAACCAAGGCAGGAGTGAGAATTGGTAGAAGGTTATTTATTGTTGATGGAACAACTATAGTGCAATGCAGTACTGAAACATTTGCAAGTTAATATACTCTAAAATACTGCAAAACTTTTTATTTTTATAAGGCTGCATTATTGCTTTCAAATTATGCTTCTTAATATATTTAAGTTAATTCTAATATATTTTATCTGAGCAAAAGAGTAATGAGAGTGGTATTGATCTGAATGCCAAACGTTATGGCATCTATGGAAAAACTCCATCTATATATAAAACTTCAGGTTTTACTCAAAACTGCAGTTTGCCAAGTATGCTGGCAACAAATATGGTGGTATCTACTAGGATAAACAGTTATGTGTGTTAGTTTGTCAGCTGTTCCTAATTCTGCATAATTTAGATGCTGTGAACTGGAGAGGTGTGCATTATTTATCAATAATGTATGTGTGGATTAGTTGCATGTGGGAGAAAGCTGAGTAAATAAAACCACTCTAACGTACTCTATCTATTATTAATCAGTGCCACAGAATAACTCTTAAAGTATCCCAGTACACAATAGGCATCAGTAACAATTTTAAAGACTCGTGAGCTATTCTGTACTAAGTTTTTGAGATCCTTGTTTAAATCATGGTGATACTATGTCTAAAAACACTCTGATATAGGAATTTTGCATATTCTAATTTTAATGAATGTCAGCAAGGGAGAATTTCAAATTAGGGCCTCCATTCTTCAGAAGTTAAGGCATTTGCTGAGAATTTCATTGGCTTCCCATATAGATATAGGGTCTAGCCAGGAAGCTTTCAGTGCAAGGTCAGGACTGAAGTTGGCAGAGGCTGAGCACATCTTAAGGAAGCTGCATTCTTCTTATCAAACTGGTGCCTGGAAAATAACCCAGAATTAATATCAATTTCATACAGAGAAAACCCTCAGGATGGAATCCAAACCAGCCAATTAGAGTCACCCAAGCTAGTCTGGGTGAAATACGGTGAACAAAGGTGGGTTTTGTTCTGCTCTTGGATGTTTTATATATTTTGTTCAGGATTTCAGAGAGGGATCTCGATCTGGAAACCTTGTGGGATGCCAAGTGGGTGGGACACTCAAGCAATGGCCATCTCATGAGAGGTGGGAATGTGGGTTAGTGCTGACAGGTAGGTTTCCTGCAGAAGAGAAAGGATGCATTTGCTTGCTTCTGGAGTCTGTTTAGGAGGCTGAGGTTTTGCACACCATGCTGCAGAAAGCCTTGTTACTTCTTGCTGTCTTCTTCCACCTTGATACTTTTTTGGTTTTTTGTTTGTTTGTTCAGAGGAACAGCTTCATGAAGAGGGTCTGAAACCATCAGTTCCTTATCTGACATAGTCACCACGACTAGCCAATACCTGGAGGGCTTTGGCACATCTGGGGACATGAATTCAAATCTCCTCAGATAGAAAATTATTCCTGCATAATCTGCATGTGTGCTCCAATCTCTTGGTGTAAAAGGGAAGGCAGTTCCTCCAGGCATCTTCTAAATGAAGGGAATTGCTACTGCATTTTACGTAGATCCTGCTTCAGCTGGTGTTCAGTAGATATGCTCAGAGAATAAGTGCTTGATAAGAGAAATAGGAAGAGTGATCCCAAATGCAGAGCTC
This sequence comes from Pygoscelis adeliae, assembly GCF_000699105.1. NCBI lineage: Eukaryota > Metazoa > Chordata > Aves > Sphenisciformes > Spheniscidae > Pygoscelis > Pygoscelis adeliae. The sequence goes on from NW_008823967.1 coordinate 1,206,125, forward strand.
TTCTTACCTACCTCTAAGTATCAATGTCTGAGGTACTTGTCATGTTGACGATAGTGAGTGGAACCTATACCATAATTCTTCTGAGCCAATCCTGGGAGAAAGTGAGTTATGTCCCAAACTCCATTAACTACAGTGACTTGATCTCCCTTGAGCATGGAAAGATTCTTGCTGACAATGTCAGAATGGGACACCAACATTGTAGAGCCCCGCAGTTTGATGGAAGGGTCTTGGCCCCAGAGCTTTGGGTCTACATCTGGTCATGGGTAAGTGGTAAGTTAAGTAGGGAGCAGTATAGCACTTAAGAAAGAAGCTGCTTAGTCTCTGCCAAACTAGAAATAGATATTCACAATAATAGAGGCACTGCAAAATTTAGGAAGTTGTTGAATAAGGATTTTCAGGGCTATTATTTTGGAATTAAGTGCCTAAATTGCTCTTAAACTAACATCAGGCACCTAAAGCCTATTTTTTAAAAACCTGAGCCACTATATAGCTATCCTATTTATTTCAAGATATAAGTCTAATGCTAAAGGCCTGATCTGCCTGCACTGGAGATGGACTTTTGCCATTACCTTCAACAGAAGCAAAATTGGCTTTCATTTGTGTGCACACATAGTAAATCTGAGGTATCAACAAGCCCTTCCTGACACTACAGTACTTTTTAAAAAACCGTTTCATTTTTAACCAAGTTAATTAGTTTCCAAGTGAGTAGGATGCTTTTATACCCTCTTAATATTCTCTTTGCAGTGTGTTGGTTGCCTGGGGTTGAAGTGTTTTTGATTAACTATATGCGATAATGAAAACCATGAGAACGACCTTATGGAGAAGTTCTCTCTTTCTGATGTTACCTATAAAACGGCGGAAGTCTTACAATATTTAACACACAGCTTTTTCTCTCGTCCTGCTCCTTCCCCAACCCCCTCCAAGCCAGAGCTCAAGCTAATTATGGAAGTGTTAGAAATGGTTGTATACCAAGAATTTAGTGTTTTGTAAGGTGTGCCCAAGTGGAGAATTTGACTGTTTTTACTGGGAAGAAGGGACAGCACAGTCTGATAAGGACGCAAAGCAACTGCAGTGAGAGCTGCTTTGGTTACTATGATGTCCTACAGTGTGATTGAGTGTGACACTCAGCTGAGCAGATGTATGCTTAGGGCTTGTTAATGAAGCAAGCGGGATGCCCTGCTCCACTTGCACATTTGTTATTTTTTCAGCTAAATGTTGTTGACTGTTGGATCTTTCCTACATCCTGAAGCCTATGAAACGGATTATAACTAGCCTATTGGGACTAAATAAAATGGCCAAATGCTAGGGGTTGAGAAAACAGTACTGACTGTCTACTCTGGATTCTGTGTTAAGGGCCTCATTTTTTGTGTTAATTCCCATTGCTTTTGGATATGGATGAATCTCATGTAAAAACACGCATAGCAGGGTGTCGTCCCTGGTAAAGATCTGAAAGGATCTGATTCTTCTCCCAGTAAAATGGGCAGGAGTTTTGCAATTTCCTTTAATTAGGCAAGGACTAAAATCCTTGAAAGAAGGACATGACCTTAATAGGCAGGCATATTTTGCTGTCTCACATGGATTTAAATTTGTATTAAATAGGTGAATTACAATGGCATTCAAATGCACCTTTACAAATATTTTAAGACTATTAAGTTTGTATCAGACTGAAAATCTCAGCCTCTTTCTGCATGTTACTAGTAGGAGGAACTCTGTAGACTGTTGGAGTTGATGGCAATCTCCCAGTCTGCTCTGTAGCGAGTTCTAAGCTCTTGACAGATATTATTCCAGCTTACTTTGGGGGGGCGGGGCAGGGGGCAAATGTAATGGCCAAAGTTCCTTACAATAACACAGAAAAGCTTAGAGAATTAGATGTCTAAAAATAATTGTGGCTCTGATGTTGAAATATATTACATAGAGTATTAAGCTTGCTGGATATTGTTGTATATTGTGTCAAGAAGATACGATGCAATGTGGTTTTGTACCCATTGGAATTTTGCTGCAGACTATCACTGAAGCAGGAACTGGAACCCATATATTACTATTTGGCATATTCTACAGAAAAAGGTTTGGGCATATGTTTTATTTCCTTGTCATTTTAATTTTTTCAGGAGAAGAGCTATGCTCAGAATGGAAAAGAGGAACCAAGTACAATTGAGAATTCATTGATTCTGTTTTATGCTAACAAAATGACCTCCAAACTGAAGCCATTTTATATCAAAACAAAACCTGTTGTAGGTTGTAAATTTGAGCATTGCAAACTGAAACTGAACATACTCTGGGCATAAATTGTTTTAAAGTGAAAATAATTCTATAGCAATTGAAACTGGTGTGTATAATCCTGCCAGGGCCATGCTACTAGGGCTTTGTAAAATGCTGCTGTATCACGTTAAGAACTTCTTATAGTTTGTTGGCTTGTTATAGTTAGGGGAACACTTTTGTTGGTATGTATTTGTTAATTAATTTCACATCATTTGGCAAATGCACAAACATTTTAGTGCAGGACTTATGTAATCACCCTTTCTGTAGCAAAAATCAAGAAGGTATTAAATAAAGCTGAAATAGCCTTTGTCAGCAACCAGCAGAAGAATAGCAGGTACTACAATGATTAGATACAACTGGTGCCATCCTTTTTATAGAAAAGACCTCTCCCTGTCTCATTAAAATCCTTCCTCTGAAACTACTTAGTTACCTGTTCCTTTACAAATGCTGTACTACAAAGGTGCTAAATTGCAGGGATCAAATTAACTCTCCATACATTCAGATTAGTGTTTCTCTGAAGTAAACACTGCCTAAATGTTCAAAGTAAGAGCAGTGGCTTTGAAAAGGTGTTTGGGATAACTGTAATATTAGTTTTTACCACGGCAGTATCCTGATGGCAAACAGACACATCACAGCATGTCACCTTTTGGCAGATAGCTGCTGGGCCATAGTTTGCATCCCTACTGGCTCTGCTTGGGATTCCAGAGTGTAAATCTGGGTAGAATTTGTCCAGTTGTGTCCAAAGAATATTGCTGTGAAAGTTAAAGGGAAATTCAGCAATAGTTTTTACCATTGGGAGGAAAAGCAGGAGATCACGCCAAATATGACTCAAAGCCAATTCTCAATTCCCATTTAAATATTAGTAGCCTGATACAGCTTAAAACCTTTTATTGCTTTAAAAATCAAAAGTAACACTTTGTCAGATGTGAGAAGTATGAGTCAACTTTCTACTGGCTAATTGTAAATGGCACGAACCAATATTTTAAGAACATTTGTGACTAATTTAATGTTACTTATTTGTTTAATTAGATGACCTTTAAATACAAGCCCAAATTATTTCATAAATATTTAGCTTTCCAATAAAGCTATATCCAGATATCAGCCTTTTGATAGGAACCATCTGCAACATTTGAACTTTCTGCATGTTCAAATTCTTATTTATTCTTTTGCTTTCATTCTGAAAGCAATGCTTTTTTAACCAATGTTAAAAATGCAGCACTTAAATGAGATCCCAACTCTATGGCATGATACAGGCACACAACTCAGATAATTAAAGTCAAGGTGAACTTTGAATTAGGCAATTGCTAAAATTCCTTGTAGGTCATGCACATTTTGGAAATGCAAGTACTGTAGAAGGGAGACAAAAATCACACAGGCAATATACTGATTTAGAGATAATGAACTTAAATTTTATACAGTAAAATCTGTGTATTCCCTGAAAGTTATTTTTAAACCAGATAATTAATCATGTTTATAAGGATAGTAAAACAACCCATGAAAGGTTCTAGTGATAATAGTTTTTCATCTGTCAATAACCAAAGAAACATTTTGCTGGAAGCTACTGGTCTAAAGCAGTAACAAATGTATTTTTCAGTCTCTTATGACTTTGTTAATTTTATCTTTTGTACCTTCTGTTAAATTCCCTTTAACTATAGCAATGTCATCTGAATTTAAAAGATAAGCTATTAACTGAGCTATTTCTTACTGTTTCACCTGTTCAAGTTTGATTTAATAAACCAAAATATTCCATTACATGAGATGAAAGGTATATATTTCCTGACAATAATAAATACAGTTTAAAAGGGCTCTTGTGTTTTTTCTGATGCGGTTTGTGTGTGTCACTGTTAAACTTTAGGATAAACATCTGTTGTCTGTGTGGATTTTCCTTGATGGTTTGATGTCAGGTGCACAGATTAGGACTTAATCCTGCTAACCTCTGCTCAAAGAAATACCACCAGTGATCAGTTTTTACCCACAAGCCATGATTTTCAGAATAGGGCCCTCTCTCTTTTCTGAATAGAGAATGTAAATTGTTTAGTCTGAATAGCTTGTGGCATGCAGTCACTTCATATATAACTCATATGTAAATGATACTTGACACTAAGCAAACTGTTGGCCTTAACGTAATTGGTCACATTAGAAATGGAAGAATTCTTTGAAAAGAGAAAGCTAAAAAATCTAGAGACACATTGCTTTTTTTCTCTCAGATACTTTTGTTATATTTTTCAGCTGTGATGCTGATATTATGTAAAAATACAAAGGCATTTAATTAAACATTGTGGTAATATCTGTGTCTATTCATGAAAAACATTTTTAGTGTAATACACAATATAGACATAGAAATCACTTTTATGAAGTATGTTCAGAGCTTAATGCATCCTCATTTTTTTTGCTGTGGTTTGAATTTCCAGAACCTTGACTTTATCAAAGAAAGTCCGGTGTCAGCCTCCTTATGCATATGTTTATCTTCTCCTGGTTTTGCTATTTGTAAAAAGCTTCTGTTTCTCTGGTCTTAATGAGCGTATCTGTTTAAAAAGTTGGTGAGGCTGGAGTATCTTTACAGCAGTCTCTCTAAGCTTTATCTGCTCAGTGGAGGTTTACAAATTCTTACTAATGCAAAATTAGGGAACTAATTTTTCCTGTTTTCCTCTCACCCTGAACAATTGAGTGGTGAGAGGGAACATTATAAAGGGGATGAAAAGCTTTAGCATACTCACCCTGCAGGGCAGAGGATACGGAAGATCACAGCTGTCTCTACCTCTTGGATCTGGATCTTATTAATGTCATCAAGCAGTGAATCCTCTGTAGCTGTAGGCTGGACTTTTCCTGCTGTTAACAGGCCTCAGAATGAACTGAAGTTCACCAAACTTTCTGCAGCTAAGTAAACTCAGCATTACTCAAAAGTTTTCTCCAGTGCCTAAGACAACAACAAATGGGATAGTGTTAGTACAACAACCCCATGGAGCTGTTTGATGTCTGCAAATTGGCTGGAGTGCGAAAGTGTATCTCTTGGGGGCTGCCCCTCCTCCTGGCCACAACCTGCCCCTCTAAAGGGAGGCGAAGTTGTGCAGGCTGCAGCGCTATGGAGGGGAGGCATGACTCTGTTCCTGCTAATTCCCAGCTAATTAGCTGCCCGCTAATTCTTCTGCTGTATTAACCATAGCAAGCTCTGCCTTTGCTACCTGGCCTGTTCTTGTTATCTTTCATGTGAGATGGACAAATTGGAGACCAGGAAAGAGGAATGCAAAATGCCTTTCTGCAGAATAAAATATGTAAGAAAACAGCCAAGCTAGAAAGAGGGGGGGAGAAGTGTGTGGGAAAAGGACAAACCAAAACTCACTCTGCCCCCCACCCTGGACTTTGAACTATTTCTTTGTTTCATTTGGCAGTTAATAAAGAGGGAGGTTCTTTCCATGAAATGTGTTCATGATAAATCTGATACCTTTCTATTGTAGTGTATTATACTATTTATAAAGACAGTCTAAACCAGGGAATGCAGCTTCAACAGATATCCTATTATAATAAGCTGAACCTGAAATGGTTGGGAAAATATAGCTTTAATATCTACAGAGTTCTCTGTCCTTCCTGTCATGAAAACTGGTTGCTTGTTGTTAGAGGATTTTTTCAATAATGTGTAGTATTTAAGAACATCGTTGTTAATTAGGCCAATCACATTGCTTGTCTAATGCCAAATATTTTCAGAATGTCATCAAATTGCCAGTAAGAATGGATTGCAAGAAATAAATGTAAAATAGCTTCTCTTTTATTAGAGGTCCCCAGCTTTGCTATTTTTAAAAATCTTGGACTACAGTAAAAAGTTGAGCTAAATAGAAGAGATTGGTAACCCCAAGTGTATTCTGGGGAGACACAGGAATTACAAGTGACTACAGATGGAAGCATCATCCGAAAGCGATACTACATTAAGCAACTGCAACACCAAGACACAAAAGAAATTTTTGAAGATTACATGATAAGAAAGTGGGATTTTTTTTCCCCCTCATTGCTGCTTTATGTTTTTTGGAAAGCAAATTTGCTTGCCTATATACACTCTGTTTATCTGTGAAATATGAAAGGGATAATAAGAGACACTTGGATGCCACAGTTTAGTTATGTCAAGATATGTCATAAGCATGGAAAAATATTGCCATCTATTTTCTTCTAGGTGAAACTGAGGCACACAGATTAAAACTGTCACAGGATGTTAATGGTACATTTGGTAATGCACTCCAAGTTTCTGGGTTTCAGTTCCCTAAAGAAATAGGTGTCCTGTCTCAGTGAATTCTTGTTCATGGATCCTTGTACAGCAGTGATGCCCCCAAAAAAAGAGAGAGAAGGAAGGTGTGAAGGGTACACTGCAAAGAAAGAATCATACATATATTCTTACAGCAATCAGCAGACTAGGGAGTAGGGCAGCATGAGTCTGAATTACCTACAGCACAGGGAAAAGATTTTAAATTTTGTCTCATTAAAAAATTATTCATATAGATCTGGAGGCTTTCTTCTAAAGGATCTCACAGAGTTTTTACAAATGAACATTCTATTGAATATTTTCAAAGGTTTCCTTAACTTTAATGGGACCCTACTTAGAAAGCAAAACCATCTTTAAAATATACATGAAGACCTATATCCTCTCTAACAGCAGCAGTAAATGAAGTTTGATGTATGAATGGAACCAAAACAGGCTGGCTGAAATGGCTGTGGGACTGAAGTAGCTCATGCCCTGGATTTGCCAAAGAATGGGTTAACGCCACACTTTTGTCAAACAGTACAGTGGTATTTAGTGTTGGAGGGTTACATTTTATTTGGAAAAGTGGCTCTTCACAGAATAGTGCCACCTAGCACCATATTAGGACATCAATTTGTATGGCTGGAGGAAAGAATGTGACCTATTCACAAGCCCTACGTGCTGCAGAATCCTGGGTTGGAAGTCTTCCACCCAAGAGTTGGCTAGACTTAGCTCTAACATCCTTATGAAATGTCAAAGTCAATCTAAAATGGGGCTAGTTTGTGAGTGTTTTTTAATTCCTCCCAGAAAAGCTCTCTATTTGAAGTCTGATTTAGCAAAAAGATGGTCAAGAGGAAAAAAAGAAGTTTGGCCTTTGTGAAGCAAAAGCCTGTTCAAGGTTTCAGTGGTGGGTTTTGTGGGATGTAGTATTTTGGTACAGACTGGTTTTTGAGACAGAATTTCTATAAGAAAATTAAATAGGGTTTGGAAGTCTGAGTTAAGTTCTGATTTGATATCCCTGAAATCGACATCAGATACTTCAGTACTTTAGTTTTACTTAGCTAATTTATGATGTTGTTGATTTTTAAGTGCTCTTGGCCTCTTCTGGATCATGAACATGGAAGTCTTTTAGCCACTAAGTAAAAATTTTCTCCTGGGACTGAAAGCTGCTTTCCTAGGGGGGCTTACTGGAATTGGAAGACAGTTTACTACAGTTTTCCAGACATCCCAGCTGGAAGAAAAGATGAGTTAGAGGGAAAAAAAAGAAGGTTGTAAACTACGTTTTTAAAAGAACTATTTTGCACATCTTTTTATATTAAAAGTCTATTTTTTGGTTCATAGAGAAATATATTGCTTGTTTTCCATGATGTTTTCTATACCTGTTTTCTGATACCTGTTTGAGTGAAAAGGGCAAGATTTATCTTCTGCCACCTATCAGAAGATAAATCTAAAATGTTTATTCAGCAGCAGTTTGAAAGTTCTTGTGGAGAATCTAATTCTGATGTCATTGCAACCAGATGAAGTAAGTTTATGTAGATGTAATAACATTACATGCTGTTGGTTGAGTAGATTCTTTGAAAGATGTGTAAATGAACTGTGAGATCTGAACCTTTGTCTCCTAGAATATCTTGGAAAACACTGAATGGCATGTACTCCTAATTAAAATTAAAAATCCCAAATCAAAAAAACTGGGTTAATTAATTTAGACTTAATTTCACTTCGTTTTGGGAAAGTTCCTGATAAATCCTCAGCTTCCATTTGTGTTTTTCATAATTGCTCCTTAATAGTCTAGCTAGATGACCAGATGACCAGTGAGCAGATGCTTCTGCTCACTTCACATTGGTATTGCCTGCTTTAGGTTTACTTTAGTTTTTTAGGTTACTTTGTAGATTTGGTCTGCAGGTTGGGGTAGTATGGGATCCACACAGCTGCAAAATGAATACTGATATATTATTTCATTTGGACAGATCAGAGAATGCTGGAAGGAAGAATTAAACCAATGATAAAAACTGCTGAGAGAGTGGAGGAGAAGGTTGTGAGGAACAAATTATCTTTCACATTTTCTATGTGACAAGAGAACAAGTACTACTGCAGATTATTTCTTCAGCTATTCTGTGGCCCTGGGGTGTTATCCTTGTGATTTCTTTCAGGGAAGTTTCTTTGGTGACAGTACAGTTTGGAAGAGTAAAAATGAGATGAACAAAGAGCAGAACAAAAGTTGTTCTTATGAAATACCAGCAAAAACAGAAGGCTTGCATCTTCTTCCTGTATTGAATATTGAACTTGTTAGACGCTAATCTCCCCGCCATATTCAAAATGAGGAAATTTTCCCCAGACATGATATTTTTGTGCCTTTTTTTCTTTTTCTATTGAAAGCTTTCTGCTTTTTCTTATGACCCTCAAGATGGAAAAGGTAAATAGGAAAAGCAGCAGTCAGGGGATGTTGGTGCTAAATTTACTCAACACCCTCATAAAGTGGTGAGAAGGCACAAGTTTAAGTCAGAATTTTGAGCCCTCCTTGACTACATTCCTATTAACTAGTTGCTGAATTTAACGATCCAGACAGCCTTTTTGCAGGCTATCTAGATTTTTTTTTTCCAATTGTTACTTGTCTCGTGCTTATTTGTGCTAATTAAAGATGTTGCCACTGACTTGAAGGATAACTTAAAAGGCCTGGATTTATATCCTGAATGAGGTCCCTGGAGGCATAGGGTGAATATAGTTCTCAAGGAAGCTAATAAAATTTCCTTATGCTTACTAATTCTGGAAGCCAAAGTCTAAATATGAAAATATGAATGGATAACAAGTACATGTATTATAATGTACCCATTTATTAAGGTCCCATTTATCACTGCCTTCTATAAATTTGCCTTCAGAAAGACCCTTGACATCTTTGAAGGTAAGACATTACACAGGCCAAGTGTTAACAGGCACATTGAGACAAATTCAGCTTGTAGTTCTATCAGCATAAATGCAAAGTTATAGAGTTGTCTTTCAGCAGGCCCTGGGGAGGAACAATGCACATCCACTGAGACTTCAAAATAATTCAAATTGCTGTTGTTGTTTTTGAAACATTGAAGTGAATGATGAAAATGAGGAAACGAGTGCTGGCAAGAGATTAGCAAGAGGCAAACAGTGTGCAGCCATGTCCGTGCAGCTATCCTGCTTCACCTCCTTCGCTCATGACCTGCAACGCCCTGAACACTCTAGTCCTGGATCTTTGTGGAAAAGCAGTTACAAGCTGTGCCAAACTGTGTGATGCTTTTGTGCTCTGAATACATGTCCTCCAGAGGCTAGGATGAAACCACCACATTCATTTGCACTTGAGTAAAAACTACATTGTTTTTGCAGTCATTTGGCAACATGTTCAAAAAATATAAGGTCAAATTCAGCTCTAGTGTTGCAATTCAAATGATTTCAATGGCATTTTGCCCACCTACATCAGAGCTGGATTTGGCCCATCATCTGGATCTACTTTGTGAATACTGTGCTAAACGTTCAATGCCTTGCACAGGGTTTTAGTTATGTGCTTGCTATTGAATTAAATGGGAATTGTATTCTTAGGATCTTATCCAAATTATGAAACCATAGGACTGTGAAGGGAACTGCATTTTTGTTAAAGTTTATGCAGCACCAAGCACACTAGAACTTAAATTGCAGTTGTGGTGCTGGGTGCACCTATAATACAGCTAATAAGCATGATAAAATACCTTGCTAGTGCCTCAATGAAGAGAACACAACAATAGCAAATAATGAAGAGATTAAACTTTTCTTACTTTGCTTCTGTTTATGAATAAGTGATGACTTCATACATTAAACAGAGTGAGGGTATAGTTTTCTTAAGTATGATCCTTCTAATTGCTTCAGAGAATATTTGAGGTTTTTCCTCCTGCAGGGCAATGCCCAGAAAAAAGTCTTGTTTTCTTCATGCTTGAGAATTCAATATTGTCCTGTTTATATTTCTACATCTTTTAAAATTTTTTTAAAAAGGAATGTATTTTTAAATTTTGCCAAGATTAGTTAAGGGATATAGTTTTGATGATCAAGGGAGCAACACAGTAGGTCAGAAGCCTTCAGAAATAGATTTTCTACATGTCACCATGCGTCCGGCCAAAAGTGATCAAGTGGTTTTGGTCATATTTGTTTTTCATAGAAAATTAAGTTTTCAAATACAGGATGTTTTTGCAAAAACATTTAATTTTCTAGGAAAAAAAGCCTTGACTTCCTGCAAATCTCTCTGATGGTCAGTGTGTCTTCCTTTGACAGCGAACACCCTCACTAGCTCTAGCCTACCTAAATCAAGCGCTTGACACATACACCTCCAAGATCTTTTGGAAAACAGTATGCCAATGGAGTCTTGGAACAAGATTTTTCTTTCCATTTCTAAGAATCTGATTTCTCTAAGCATGAAAGCTTTCTAGAAGAGAAATTAGCAAAAAAAATCAGTTTTAAGAAAGGAATCTAAATTTCTTATTGTCATCCCACTCTTGGCTGATATTTCAGATTTGATTAAACCAAATAAAAGCAATGATGTAAAATTACCTAGTTAAGGCACTTAGTTTTAGATTTATCTGGTGGTTGCTTTCATGTAGTTGCAATTTGTCTGTCCTGTCTTGTTCAAAATTAATCAATGGTGTCCATAAATCTTACAATTTGGGATACTGTTTCATGATGTTATAGCTTTTTTGAAGCTCTAAGTATATGTGAAATACTTGTGCTGACTCTTTTTTCTCCCCTGGCTAGCAGCTCAGTAGCTTATAGGGTGTGTGAGGAATAAAAGAAAACACGGGGTGGGGGAGGAAGGATGTGGTGAACATGTCAGGGGTGAATTCTGCAGCAATTACACATACAGAATACTGGTTAATCATGGCAAAATTATCCTCTAAGGTCAGTGGGACAACATATGGAAAAGACCAATTCTACATGAGAGGGTTTCTCAAACCAAAGTAAACGAAGTAGAAATGCAAGTGCATAAAACTAGCATTGGATTGTGGCAGTGGATGCATTGGCATTTGAAATGAAAATCTTTGCTCTGTAGAGGAGAGCTGTACTCCTGAGGGATGTATGGTTGAGAATACTGAGGCTGACCAAGAATCAGTCAGACAGAAACCAGACCAAGGGTACTGCGTTCATTGCAGCTTATGCTGCAAAATTAATCACAGGAGAACAAGAGCTGTGAAGCTGCCAGAGATCTAGAGGATGCCTTGGAAGAGAGAACCGAAAAAGCAGGAAGCAGCAATTGTAACTACAGTTCTCAATATACACTATTATATTTTCCAAAATAACAGAAAACTTGGGAGATTTGATCTGGTACATTACTAGGACAAGCTTAAACCAGAGTGTGTTATTGACAGAAGGTCACTTTGTAGGATTTTATGGTGTATCACCTAAAGATAAAAGACACTAAATAATGAGCTGATAAGATATCCTTTACAGTAATAATTTTAAAAGTATGAGAGAAAGTGGAGGACATGCTGACTGTGATCCCTAATGCACAGGTAGTTCAAGTTAACAGCTTTCTCCTGTAGCAGGTAATGTAAAACATTGGGAGCAAAATATGTAATATATTTTTTTTCTGGCTATAATCAAAGTGAGGAAAAACTCAATGTGGAATGCTCTTTGAACTTGCTAGTGGGCAGTAAGTGATCTAACCCAAATTTTTGGGAATGGAAGATGTTATCAAGTACTTAGATTATTTCAATTTTTTATATGGAATAGAGGAGAGCTATTTGGTAGGAACTGGAAGGATCCTAAAGCTGTTCAAATGCATGTTCCTAATTTAGAGTTCACACCTTAACACACAGGAAGAGAAAGCAAGTTTAAAGTTACTCATCCGTGCTCCTGCACCTCCAATTACAGAACTGACCATTGGAAAGGGCTAGGAAATATCTTCAAGACTGGAAGAAATTCATCAGTTTGAAAATACAGAAGACTTGTATACAGTTTAGACGAGTGGGCAATGCCATTGTAGTACCAAATAATTGAGTGACTATTGACAGTGGAGCAGCAAAAAGGATTTGAATTAGTGAAGAAAGGATTTTTATGAACTAGATTGTATTTAAATTTCTAAATTTATCCTAGTCACTTGCAGCTTCTGCATGGGAAATTACTTTTATGCAATGCTAAAAGTTGCTGTGGGATTTGCACTTGAATAAATTGAGCTTGATTGTTGTGGAGTTTGGAGGCTGCAAATTATATGTTTAAAGTCTTGGTGAAGACTATAAATGCTAGAATATAAAAATAACATCTGTTGTCTTTGCTAGTGTTCTATTATCCATTACTTTCCCAGAGCTTATTTTTGCACTTTTGATTTCCTGTGCCTTAACAAAAAGGCATTGATAATTATCAGAGTCCTCTCTAGGTAGCTGTCATCGCAGTGTTTTTATAGCTCTGCCTTCAGCACAGTATTCCTGAATATAAGGCAGTTCTGAGTTGCAAGTAAAGACAGCAGAAGCCCAAAAGAAATTAAAATAATTATGTGCCCATCCAGGGAGCAGAAAATGCTTGGCTCTTGATTAGAAGAAGTAGCCAGGAAAAGAATTCCAACCTTAGTCCCTTTTGGAGAGAGCCTAGCCCAGTAATTAAGAAACTAAACAGTTTATTCTTGTTGATTCCAAAACCAAGAGCTCATTCCTTTGTTGAGGACCTGGTGCAGAGATTTAAGAAACATCCCAGAGGGATGAAGAGGAAGTTTGGAACTATCCCAGCAAGTTTTATGCCTGATAGGAGATGACTTGTGGAGGAGAAATTGCACAGGACTTGACAGATCTCCTTGCAGCTGATAGATCTGGCTAAAAGTTGCTGATAATCTGAAAGAACAAGCAATGCTCTCTGGCAGAAATTTAGCCAAAAACTAACAAAACCTAGTCAGGAGACATGCTATTTGGATTTCAGGAGTTTGGACAAAAATAAAACTTCTGTAGATAATTTTCTTTGAATGAAAGGGAAGGGTGGTAGAAAATGGGCTGTAATCAGAAGTCCGGGTATCAAAATCTACCAGTTTTTACACTGTCATCTTTCATAGTATTCAGATTGGGTAGAAGGAGATTAAAACCTGCTTGTGCTAGTGGGATGCTTACTTGTAATGTCCTAATGAATAATTTCATTTCAATAAGCAAGCACTATAGTATGGGGCTGCAATAGTAGAGCAGTTAGAGGTTTCAGGTGTGATTAGGTAGATGTATTAATCATCAGGACTCATAAAGCTACTAGGAGATAACTTCTGAGGTTATATATATATATACTGCTAGAGCAGTATAATGCTCTAGCTCTATCATAACTGATTTGCTCTCAACAGCTGTTTAAATTGAACACCAATACTGTTTTGAGCACTGGGTTAAGGGAGGCCCATCTATATATTTTTCAGATGTGTTATTAATCTACAAAGCATGACTGGCTGTTTTATATTGCCCCCCAAAAATGCATCTAAGAAGGATCGAAAGAACAATGAACAACACCAGTGATAACTGGAAGGGAGTATAAACCCACAGGAACTTTTCCACTAAGTAGACAGTGGAATCATACACATTAGGGCCCATAGAGTTGCATTTTCAAAATCACTTTCAACTTCTGGGCAAAATTTCTTACTGAATTTTTTAGATAGTTAATTCACTATACAAGTATCTGCACTTACATAGCCTGTAATGACAAACTTAAAATAAAAATTTCGTTGCCAGTTTTGTGGAAATAAGATTACAGGTTTTCTAGGGCTCTTAACTTTCAGCAGTTACCCACTTGATCAGCACACTATAGGACTGGTTTACGACTTGTTTTGAACAAATAACATTTTACATATATCCCCAAACTGGCCTTCTGTTTTTTCTTTTACCTGATGTTTTTTTAAAAATCTTGTGTGTGTGAAATCGGTCTAACATCACTCTCCCCTTCTTGCCATCTTTCTCCTGCAAACCCTTAAACCCAGGACCCCACCACAAAGGTCCTGCCTTCTCATTGTGCATTCCCATTCAGACTCAACTGCCTTGCCAAGGCTATTGTACCCTTAAGCTTATATAGAGCATCTTGACACCCTCCTCCAAGCCTTGCCTTGGCCCTGCTCCCATGTGCTGAGCCTGAAAAGCAGGTTCTAGTGCTAGTTGTATTCTTGCAGGAAAAGCTGCAAATCACAAAGGCTGCCAAGAGGTGACCTCTGCAGCACACAGCAGTGACATAATAGTGATCAGCTGGAACTGCTTGTGTAGAAGTGCTTCAACTCCAGTAACCCATCACCATTGTTTGGGGAACTCTTCAAGCTCTGCTCAGCAAACCAGTTTGGAAACCTCTGCTCCAAAATCTTTGCTTGTGGTAAGGTTTTAATAGTTACCAGCCCAGACAGAAGAATACCTTTCAGGTCTATCTAGAGTGAAATGGTTGGATGGTTCAGTGTGCGAAAGGCATATTAAAAGCAAGAATAGCTCGTATGATTAACAGACCCATTCATATCAGTACTGTAATATATGTGCTTTCTTGAATAATTATTTAATTACTTAGTTTTATTAAGATAGTTCCAAAAACACTGTGGGGTGTAACTAGTAGTACAAGCTTGTAAGTGATTATTTTAGGTAAAGGTGTAGTTAAAGCATATATTCTAATAAGTACTACAGTAATTAATTCATAACTTTAAAAATTTGGAGTGTACTGCTAATACTTATGTTAACACCTAAGTTTTGTGGTCATAAGCACAATTCTTTTCCTAAGTGTCTCTTCTACCTACTGGTATGTGTTATAATGTAAACACATAGTTATTTTCCTTTTTTCTGGCCTGAAATTGAATTAGCCATTTTGCCTCCCATTGTGGCAGGAACATAGGGAAAGTTCTGTTCCTTCCCATGGAGAGTGATTTCAAAGCTAGATATATCACTTGACATTTCTTAAAATTGCTTTCTCTGTTCCAAAGCAACTTAATTTACAGCTTTCTATATTTACAGTGTTTCATAAAAAGAAATTGTGTTTGGCTTGTTGAATAAAAGCTGAACAGCTTGAAGTGAGGTATCTTCAAAGTAACAAGAATATTGTGCAAATACTTCAGAAAATCAAATAATCATAATCAAATGTTGTTCAAATGTGTTTGGATCCTACAAGCTAAACTCTGATCAGACTGTACAAGCAAAATGCTGCAAAAGCTAGCATGGGTTTACTGGGCCAAAAGCTTAGAGATTTGGATTCCAGCTAGAATCATTCCAAGAGCTTTGTGAACAAATTTAATCAAGTCTTTTTTTGATGCTACATTAGTTTTTTGTTTTGTTTTGTTTTTTCAAATAAGGCTTTCATATCTTAGCTTTGGAATGGTTGAACAGCTTCGTGAGCATTCATGCCTATGATTGCTCAGTTCATGCTGCTACTTTATTTTAGGCAGACCTCTTCAGTTAGTTTTATTTTTCATAATGCACTGCTTCTTATCACTAAGAATCTCTGTCTCTGAAGAAAAAATACAGGGGAAAGGGAAGACCAGTATGCTTACTGAAAACTTATAGGTAGCAAAATATTTTGGTATTGGTATTTCTGCTGCAAGTTCTATATTGTCAGAAAGAGACTCACTTTTAATGTGTGTTTCTTTGGGAAAACTATGTGTTTGTTACTTCTGTATTCCCTTTCTGATGTGGGTGTGTTATCTTTCTTTTTTCATCTTTGCTTTGTCATTGGACTATGATGGTTTTGTGTGTGGAGGACACATGATACAGGGAGAGACATTTTTTTCACATCAGTGTTCTTTTTCTTCTTTCTATTCTTTCTGCTTAGGCCATTGTGGAGGTTTCTCTGTGTGCCTGAAGCTTCACCCAAGAAGAGCAAGGTATGCCATTTTTGTCGGTATCCTGGACTAGACTAAGGGATAATACAGTCCTGTATCTCCTCTGTGTTGCAATAGATGCTCTTGTTAAAGAGGAGCTCTCAAGTATGAATGTGCTGCGAGGGGTGGTCAGAGATCTGCAGCCAAGGAGCAAGTGCTGTAAGGGTGGCCTTGGCCCTTCCCCTAACACTTCAAAATCTATAGGACTGAGAAATGGACTCTGGTGTCTGTTCATGAGGATAACCACTTGCACCCTGTCCCCCCCCGAGTGCCCCAGTGCTTCCTTCTCTCTGAAGAACAGGTCAGGTTATATTCATGAATATAACATAAAGAGATGACAGCAGGTTATTTTGATAGCTCCTCTTCTAGTCTTTATTATTCTGTAAAGGTTTTTCAACATGGAGAGTGTTATTTTTTTTTGGAGGCATTCTGTATTATTGGTGTTTATTGGAACTTGTGTCTTGTATACTTAATATGATAAATTTTAATAAGGATTTAATTTCAATAATTACTTTGACTTTTTGATAAAGGATAAGGTAAAGAGGATAATTTCTTTTAAATGATCTTGCTAGACTCAGAATTTATACTAATTTTTAATCTTACAAATGGTTCTTTGTGGTACTAGCTGGAAAAGCCATAGAGTTATAGGATGTATTTAAAATTGCATGTTCTTATCTGGTGTTATAGCAGAAGGAAAACTTGCAAAATGATACAGTATTAAAAAATGTCCACAAGCTGCTACTAGTTAGAATTCTGTATACTATGAAAGCCCCTTAAAGTTATGGGAATGGAGCATAAAGTAACCTTAATTACTAATTTTGTTCTTTTCAAATTCCATAGTTTAAGATCAAAGTTGGGGTTCACATCTGAATCTTACAATGGCTTCCTCTCCAGTGGGCCACACTAGCCATGGGTGGAGACCTCACATTAAGTGAAGCTTAGACACAGTTAAACCCACTGGAGCCCTGATCCTCTCCTGGGTGTAGCGGTACCTGTAAGCCAGCAGTGTGTTGTATCTTTTTCAGTCTTGACTTTGCATGTTGTAGAGTGCAGAGCTGCAGAAAACTAGCAGGATTTTATGGCAATGTGGTGACATTGCCTTTGGGACTGGTCTTTGTACAAACTTCTCTGCTTTGGAGGTGCTCTGTCTCCTGGGATGAAGCTGCTTTAGTTTCCTAATCCTACACTTCTGCTTGGGACGACTGATGGTCTTTTCCATTCAGTTTTCACCATTCTTGGCCCCTCCTACTGCAAATCAGTCAGCTCAAGAAGGAGGCAGGTTAAGATGGGATTCTAAATAATTGCTGCTGGAAGGATAGCTTTCATGTCTGTCCTAAGAAGAAAGAGCATGGAATATGCAGATGGGAGATGTTTCTCTTCTCTGTAAGCCCTGCATAAACAAAATTACTCCTCTCTTGGTTTGCTGACTCCTGTGGGGCTACTCATTTGAGTTACAAAAGTAGAGTTTTGCGCACATGAAATTTGGGTCTTAGTGATCTCCTCCTGATTCAAAATTATTACAGTCCATCTGAGTGTATTTACAGTTCCAGTTAATTCTTTGCAGGTTCTTTAAACTACATTATGTAATGTGTGTTTTTACTTTTATTGTTCTTCCTGAAACTCTACTGTTCCTGTTAATGTTGTTCTGAAAATGAAACATCTATGTAACAAGACTATCATACTTTACATTTTTGGGACAGTTTCAAATATAAAAAGCGTGTCAAGGTGAATTGCATAATGGAATGAGGAATGCAGACCTTCCTCATTGTCCTCATGAGAAAATAATAATCATGATGCCTAATCCGAAGCCAACTGAAGTGACCTTGAAAAGGGAAGGGGAAGGCTTTCCCCTGGCTACAGATCCATTGTGTTCTATACTTGAACAGTTTGAAACCTGATTGCTTTCATCAGCATCACTTTGCATTGCTTATTGAAATCTTGGGATCATCTGTGTTATAAATTCACATGTGGGGATGTAAAGTTTCTTTTGGTATGCCACTAAAGTAATTTCTGAGGAAACAAATACTGGTTTTGGAACAGTGTGCCCTGGAGAAAGAGATCTGGAATCCTTGGGGTTGTTTAGGGCATTGATTGAGTGAATTTGGGCTAGGACCCCAGGAAATGCATCAGTAATGACATACAGTCAAACTCCAGGAACCAACTGAATTTTACATAAGGTTATTGTGAACTGCCAAAATGAATCAAGGCAATGACCATCCAGTCTTCTATATTTATCTTTGTAATTGACCATTTCATCGCAGAAAAGGAGAATAAATTGGTTTTTTGTGCCTGGTTTTCAGAGGTCAGTGCTGAGGGTACCACGGAAAAAGAAAATAAAAAGGAAGAGAATAAGCCAACAACAGCTCGCAGGCATACACACAGGTTTTATCCATGGTCAGGAGGACTTATGATTTCCTAGTTAATTTTTTGGCCACTGCAGGAAGATAGAACATGTTTTGATATTTGAAGAAACACACAATTTCTATTAAAAACATTGCAATAATCAGAGAATATGAAAATGTCTAAGACTGTCTTTTTTTTGTTGACAAATGATCATTACATTAGATTACAAATTATTACAATTAAATTACAAATTTTTTTGAATTCCTGTTGTCAATAATAAATCTGTCTATGTATAACTAAGATAGAGCTATTTTAACACAGACTTTATTCAAAACCTCCTGGTGAGTATTTTGTGTAGGTTTGTCCTTTTATTTATCAACAGAGGATGAGCTGTTGCAGACCCTGACCACAAAATTTTGGCTCTCCGCATCCAGCTGCTGCAGTCTGTAGTTCAGGATCTCAAGGTCATCTCTTTGGGGTTTTTTTGTTGTTTTTTTCCTTACTTCTTTTAATTCAGAGACTATAGCTGAACATAATACAGAATGATTAAATACTCTAGTTTAATTATGTATAGAACTAAAACTTATGTGACTGAGTCTTTGCATGTGCAAAGAAAACCTGATTGTCACCAAAATGTGACTTCTCAGGCTTCACTGTGTTGCTTCTCACAGAGTCAATCAAATCCAGAGTCCTCTGTAATCATTATACAGTGCTTCTGAGCTCAGCTTACTAGCTAGGTCCTACTGATTACCGAAGTCCTGGGAAGAATATTCTCCATCCAAAGTAGAAGAAGACACATTCTTCTCTCAAAAATCATCTGTCTCTGCTAGGTCTTTTCAATGTCCTCATCCACCCTCTTCCCCATCACCTACCAATTTGGAGTGATAGGCCCAAAGGAATGTCCATAGGAATCTAGAGCCTAGGATAAATTCAAGGTCCCTTTGGATTCTATCTTATTTCCAGGCCCAGCAGAAAAACTGATCATTCTATTTTTCCAAAATCTCTGCACCTGCTTACAGATAATCTTTTCTTTAGACTTTTTTCTTCCTGGACTTACTGTATTCTGGTTGTGTACGTGGATGACAAAGTGAAGGTAAGACAATAGCATACACTTGACTCTCTGGTTTAATTTTAATAATTTTAATTTTAATAATCCTAGCTGGACCCAGTGACAATGAAGCCATGGAGATGCTGAAACAGTTAAGTATAGACTGTCGAGAGAATCTGAGTACATGCTTTCGTTAGCATATGCTGAAGTTTATACCATTGTTTCTGCTGTCTGAACATACATAAATTCTTATACCAAAGTCTATTAAAATTCTTGAATCCATTTCACTTTATCAGCATGAATATTTGGATAGTCCTTTTTATTACTTACAGCAAAAATACTAATTGACTTAAAGCCAATTAAAAAGTATAGCAGTTCTTTTTTTATAAGTAAAAACAGCCTGTAACACCAGAGTGGCCATCTCCTGCCTTTCTCCTCCAGGTAAAAGTCTTATCAACTTTAGCAGTGCTTTGTCTGAATAAAGGTTAAGCAAGGTTTGCTGGAAGCACTGCCAAGTAAATTATGTGCAGTTTTTGTTTTCTCCTACATAGTATAGTTTGAGTATAGCTTTCTCCTTCACGCCTCTAGAAAACAAAAAAGTTCTAAGGAGAAAGACATAGATCTCAATTTTTATTAAAAATAAAGGACTGTGATTAAATAATTTCTCAGAAATATTCTGGACTGAAAATTGTCAAATTACATTAAAAACTTCAAATATAAGTCAGTCCTTATACAGCGAAGGAGTCACTATAGTGACACTACAGCAGGGAGTTCCTATTTATCCTCTGAATGCAGAGGTATGTGTCTGGATACACCTGCTTGAGAAGCCTGCACAAGAAGACCACAAACAAGTGAATAAATTTGAGATGCCTCATGCAACACATGCTAGTGCTTTTTGTTGTAAAACTAAAGGAAATCTGAGTCATTGCAATCTTAGAATGTAATGCCAGATAAATGAGAACCAGACCGCAAACAATGAAGCCAAGTACATCGTTATAGGTTGAGTAATGTGAATGACTTACATAAACTGTGGCTGAAACTCAGGATTTAGCAAAAGACCATCACCCTTAATTGCATCATGGACAATTAAAAGCTTGTTAGTCTGTAAGTTGTCCGTCAGGAAGAAGAATCTCATCAATCTAAGTCATAAATATTTAAGGAAGGCAATTTTTCCTTTTGATATAACTATTTTCCTTTATCTTACCTTTCTTCCTATGTTATGAATTGCCTTTCATTTATCGACTCTCTTCCCCAAAATGGGGAAATAGCACTGTGTCTTCACCTAGTCTCCATTTCCAGCAAGATTTTTCAGCCCAGGATCTTTCATGAAATCCTCTGTCTCTCTGAAGATCTTTCTTGTTTTGCTAACAATGCTCTCTCATGAGCTCAGTGTTAGGTTCCTCCTTTTCTGATCCATTGGTTCCACATAACAATAATCCAGGTGATCCTAACACTCTCTTGAAAAAAAATGTGTTATTGGTAGCTGTAAGATCTATAAGACTTATGATAACTTTGCTTCTACTCTTCATTTAAAAAAGATAAAGAACACTTATCAATCAGCTCCTGTTAATGCTAGCTAACATCACCATTAGGCATTTGCTGTCTGCACTGGATGAAGTCATTCACAAAGAAGCACCATTTGTAGGATGCACGCCCACATGATGAAATAAACCACAGATTATTAAAGGCTTTAAGGGTTTTAGAAGACTCTGGATGAGACTGTGAAGAAAGGAGGCATCAAACTGGGAACAAAACTGAAGTCCTGCAAGACAATGTTGTAACATCTCCAGTGTGTGGTCACATAGCCACATTCAGAAACTCTCACTTCTCCTATAGTTGCCTCAAAGACCACGGAAATCCTCTGGTGGCAGGAGGTAGCAGACACTGAAGTCCTACTAAGAAAAAATGCATCGGGGATTTCTCTAATGTACATTTGAAGTGGTTAGCCATGTGATCTAAATGTGTGGAGGCAGACTATCCCATAAGACATTTAGATGTAGTAAACACTCTTGTGGGAGTCCGTTTAAGAGTTATACAGATTTTTTAGAGATAATCCTAAAAATGTGAAAAGTCCACTGATTTATGAGCTCATGATGCTCCTAACAACAACAACAAAAAATGGCAGATGATTTACAGGGGTGTAAGTACATTTGAAACAACTAGTGTCCAGCTAGCTGAAGAAAAGAGAGCCCTTTCTTTTTTTAAGAAAGAGCCACACTAAATTAAGCCTGACAATTGTGTGGTGAAAACATTCCTTGGATTTCATAATCATAGGAGAACTCACCATCAGAATTAATGTAGAGAGGAATGTTTGCTGCCATCACGGATAATAAGCAGAACAGAACAAACAGTCTCTAAGCAGTAGCTAGTTCAACTTTTTACAGCTCAAGTTTTCCAGTTACCATTTTAAATACCTTAAGAAGCAGCAACAAATCTAATCTCACTTCTGAATTGTCTTCCTAACAGAGTTTCTCATAACAAGCACCACAGCATTTGAGTGGGAGAAAAGAGATAGGCATTTGTTGGCATCCGCTGAAGAGATATTTGGTGGGAGTGACATATTTTTACAGACTCGTTGCAGCAGCTATTTTTCTCTACTGTCCTTGACACCTGCTTTATCGTAGTCTAACTACTTTATTTCAGGTATGAGAAGAGAGTTCAGAACCTGGCTTATTCTTTGACATAAAGCAGAAACTCTTACCTAGGTCAGGGAAACTGGAGTCCAACTGGAAGAAAAAGCTGGAGGCTTAAAACCATTTTGTTCTAATTGACAGACAGACTGATGATGAGTTTAGAAGCTAAAAGTGTATGATTGCCACTGAGATATTTGTGAAGCCATCTTATCCGGTGGTAGCAGTGCTTCTCCACATTAAATCATCAGATGGATGTTAATACTAACTTGGCTGAAGAATACTAGAATGAACAACTTGTGCTACTCATAAGTAGCTCTTGTTGAAGCATGTCTTGGTAAGTCCTGCTAGATTAAATAAGCTGCTGAAAGCTTCTGCTCCAGTGAATTTTGACAAACTGGGCATTTGCTCTGCTTCTGCAGCTGGTTCTTAATAACATCTGGTACAGTATGTTCTCTCTGGGTTCCCACAGAGAGAAGATTTGATACTATTGATTCATCTCGCTGGGTTCCAGACATAACACAAACTGAAATATTAGAAAGTAGAAAAATAAATATACCAATTTTTTTAAGTTGAGGTAGCAAAGCATTTTATTTTCTACAGTGAGTGTTCCTTGAACTACTTGAGGAGCCAGATGTTCTTTTAAATCTGACAAAAATAAACTTTGAGTTTAAATTAAAATTCCAACAAGGATTTCATTATGTCAATTCTGATTTCACTCGTTTTCCAAAAATTACAGACCTATAAAATTTTCTGGTTTAATTGCCAGTTGCTGTTCCAGAAATGGATAACACTGAACTGCTTTTCCAATTCAACTGTAAATGCAATACTGGAAACTAATAACTATGGCAACTTTGTTATCCAGTGTTATGAATTTGTCTGGATAGTCAACAACCAGCACTTCCGATCCCTCCAAGTGTTCCTTGGCAATGGAGTGCTGCAAAGAGCTAATGAGAATCAAAACACCTACCAGGGTACCTCTGTATCCTGAATAGACACCAAAGGTTTCTGAATTAGGTAAAATGAAAAAAATGAGGTTTGGCTGTGCTATCTTAGAGTTGACAATCATAGATATCAATATCTATGATATTGATAATCATATCAAGATTTTTTTCTCAGAGTTTTGCTCTGGTTTGGGTTTGGGGGTTTTTATTTTTTATATTGGCTTACATCATATCTTGTTCTGATCATTGTGTATGTGTCTTTTTGGCATACTAGGCCTTTACAGTCCAATTCCTAGAAATATAGATAGGTTCTAGATCAGGCATGGGCACAGAATCTTGCTGACAAATCAGACAAAGCACAGAGCCAGAATGTATGCTGGCCTTGTGTTTTTATGCTAGTTATGGAAAGATAGAGTATTTGGCATGAAACCCATAGGTAACAAGTTAATTAAGCAATATTTTTGGAATGCCCCTGAGCTACTGTGTGATTTTATAATGTAACACTTTGTGACTCATGGCTGCAGGATCTTTGATCTAGAACTAGGAGCCTTCAAGTTGAGTTTCATTGTATCATTCAACACCAATCGAAACTGTGCCTTCAGATGCCCATTGCCATGTAAAAATTACATATTTGTAGATTTACAAGTGGGTAAACCTCATCTAACCTAAAGGATTCACAGAGATTTCCAATATTAATCCCAACTTTATAAATACAATGTAAACATCAAAACATGGTCACAACTATACAGACAGTGTCAAGTGACAGTGGAAAGCATTCAGGACTAGGTTTTTTAACGCTTATCACCACTTCTTGTTCAAAATATTTGCCACTCAGCAAATTCCACTAAGTGTCCCAAAATGGGAACTAAATTCATTCCAAATCCACTTGCTGACTCTGAAGGAGGAAATGAGGGACCGGGACTACCCTTTATCACCAAGCCAAAATACCTCATAATTCAGTGATCAGGGAACCCCTTCTAATGAACTCATATAATCAACTTCAAATTTGCTCATACAAAACAGGGACATAAGTCAAAGTATTGCATATTTTGGAAAGAGCTTTAATGCCTGGAGGACTGGGTATACATCGTGCCTCAGCAACTTTTTGAATTCAAAAAGTTTTAGAATTCTGTGAGGTGGATTACTCTGTTTTCATTAAATGAGATATTAAACTCAATGAATTTTTTGGGTCTACCTGGGTTGTGATCCTTTTCATTCTCATTCTCCCATTTTGGTTGTGCATTTTTTTCTGGTATTCAGCATCAAAACTTTTACTGGAAACTGAGTGACAATATCTGTTTAGTTCTGGAGCTCTTATGTAGACTTATTTTAATTTATTTTAATTTAGTTTTTATTTTATTTTATTTTAACTTTCTATCTTGTGTCATAGTAGTTCTACCCTTCTGTTTTTGTTTCCTTTTCATTTATGTGGCTAGAGAACTTCCTATCATTTGTATTAGTCTTCTATAAAGTAGCTTGTAGACTTCTGATATTTCTTGCCTTATCCCTATAATTTCTGAATTTTGAGCTTATTTTAGCCAGTCTTTTTTCCTGACTCTTCCCCATAAGCAGATATCCTTTTTCAGCAGATATTCTTTATTCACTGATTTAAATCTGAACACCACTTCCTTTAAGTTTATTGTTCTAACTATTTATAACACAAACCATGGATATTGTTGGCATTTTTGTTTTAAAAACATTTCAGGTGTCCTATATAGTTCCTCATCTTTTTAGTCCATTTGACTTCATTAACTAGCTCCCAGAGTTTCTTAGTTCATCCATCTGAAATTGAGAGCCTGCATTGCCAATCTGCTTTTGTTTGTCCTTCCATTTAAAGTAAAGCAGTTCATGACTGGAATCATGGCTGGACTAGATGACCTTTAGAGGTCTCTTCCAACCCATTCTATGATTCTATGATAATTTGTTCTTTTTTCTTGGAAAACTGTTTTATGATGGCTTTTTACTATTTGCCCAAACAAAGTCTAAAAGACCCTCACCTCTCATGGATTCAGGTGACTGTCAGGTGAGAGCTACCCCATCCAGGGCTAACTAGCCCTATGTTATTCATAGATTGGATATCCGATGGTATAGTCTCCCATAATGACATAAATTTGCAGTAGTATTTGTCTCAAATAAAATTACCAAGATCTTTGTTTATGTCCAAATCTAATCTAACGGATTCACAGAGATTTCCAGCATTAATCCCAATAAACTTGCACCATCATTCTTCATCAGAAACTGATTTTTTGACTCAATTAGATTTACTTTTATTTATATTAGTTCTTATTCACAGTATATGTCATCACTAGTGTTCAGTTTGGCACCTTCATCCTTATGTTTGTCAGTTCTTCTAAATTCTACACCTATGCTTCAGTTACAGTAGCTGTTTGTTACTTCTACCGCCTCTGATTTCATATCCTGGACTAACAGCTCTTCATCCATGTTTCTGCCAGGTTCCTTGTGTTCATACAATAAAGGTTTCAGTTGTGTTTTAAGAATCATGCCTAAAATTTCCTGAGAGCAAGTATCCCACACGCATTTGTTGTACACAGACTTGGCTTCTAGTTTCATTTTAACAAAAATAGGTCTTTGTCCCTTTCTCTAAATACCAGCAGAGCATAAGCTTATACTTTTTGCTCAGCAAGCATACCACAAAATCAAATAATGTTCTTAGGAGTATAGTCAGGCCTGTCACAGTGATTGCAGTAGGAATAAAATTCAAGTGTTACTCAACATTTTTACTGAAATAAGACAAGATTATTCCTTTTAGTGCTGATTAAAATTAAAGCTGGATTGAGAAATAGTCAAGTTTTTGTCCCAAGCCACAAAAAACTCCAAAATTCTTATCTCTGAAACAGATTTTTTTTTTTTTTTTTTTTTTTTTACAAAATTAAATATAAGTACTGGTCTGTATCTTCTGTCTTAGTGCTTTACAGCAGAATCAGGAAGCCTGGAAATGTCAGCTCAGTGCCAGCAGGCAAGGCCAGGAAGCTCTGCCGTAAAGGGGCTGAATATGGGACTTTGCCTTGCTCTGAGGCTGGCAGCCTACAAGGCTCTCCAGACTCACAGTGCTGGAAGTCTTTATTTCCTGGCACTTTCCACATCCTCCCCAAAACAATTTGCAAAGTCAGAATCGACTGTTTTCATCTTAAGAACTGTGATTTTTAAAAATGAGAATATAAATTTCTGCTTGGAAAAAAAATAATTCTGAAAGAAGATTTCAAAACAGCCCTAATAAAAATGCCCTTCAGAAATGTCCCTCTTCTATTGGAAGCCTTAAACCTACTTTATGTTTGGAAGCAGTTCAAACCCATTGCTTTGGGCCACAGCTTGGGAAACAAGGACTATTTAACTTGCATCAGTTGAAGGTTTTAATTCTGATATTGGCTGAAAGCGTTTCCCCTTCCTGGAATGTCTTCCTCTGAGCCATTGACTTATAGAGGCAACGGCCTGCAGCTGGTGAAAATTGGGGTTGCTCAGCTCATCTACCCTAAATGACACAATACAATTAGACTTTATTTATTCTAATAATATCCAAGGAGCGATATCTGAAATAGACTTCTAAGGAAAAGGAATAGCTCTGAATGTTCAGCATGAGTCTCAGCACAGGAAAGAGTTAATTATAATTTTGTTGCTGGAATAACATATATGAAAGCCTGGCTCCAAACTGTGGTACAGTGCTCAAAAGCAACAGTGCTATGACCTGAGTCAGCATTATCTAGCTGTGCAAGAAATTATTAGATAGTTAACAAACTGATTTTGAAATCCTGACCGCTGGTAATATCTGTCTGAAAGATTTAAAGGCCACATAAATGGTTTAATAGCTGCAGTTTTATAATTAAAATAATATCAATAATTAAAATATTCATTGTAATAAATACAGTTACAGTTGTTTAAAATGTTGCCATGATATTTACCTAGATACTAAGTTACCATTCACTCCTTAGTTGCCAAATAATAGTGTGCTGAAAAACAAATCACTGAATATTTTCAATATTTTCAAAAAAGTTAGAAAGATTTTTCATTAGAAAAGGTGAAAAACCACTTCTGCTCTTAATTACAATGAATATAATTAATTCATATTTTAATGTATGTGTATTTTTAACATTGTATTTTCATATATTAAATAACACATATTTGGACATGTGTGTTTTTAGTGACACTGAATAAATGTGGCAAAGAATTAAAAAAGAGGTTCTACCTAGTACAAACTTTTCCAGGAAGGATCATATTGTAAGTAGGAATTTCCTAGTGGTGTGTGCTGGTTTTGGCTGGGATAGAATTAATTTTCTTCACAGTACCTAGTTTGGGGCTATGTTTTGGATTTGTGCTGGAAATAGTGTTGATAACACAGGGATGTTTTTGTTATTGCTGAGCAGTGCTGACACAGAGTCAAGGCCTTTTCTGCTTCTCACCCCACCCCACCAGCGAGTAGGCTGGGGGCGCACAAGAAGTTGGGAGGGGACAAAGCCGGGACAGGTGACCCCAACTGACCAAAGGGATATTCCACACTATATGACGTCATGCTCAGCATATAAAGCTGGGGGAAGAAGGAGGAAAGGAGGGACGTTCAGAGTGATGGTGTTTGTCTTCCCAAGTAACCATTATGCATGATGGAGCCCTGCTTTCCTGGGGATGGCTGAACACCTGTCTGCCCATGGAAAGTAGTGAATGAATTCCTTGGTTTGCTTTGCCTGTGTGCGTGGCTTTTGCTTTACCTATTAAACTGTCTTTATATCTCAACCCACGAGTTTTCTCACTTTTGCTCTTCTGATTCTCTCCCCCATCCCACCCAGGGGGGAGTGACCGAGCGGCTGTGTGGTGCTGAGTTGCCAGCTGGGGTTAAACCACAACATGGTGTTGGAAGGACATCCTGTAAATACCTACCTGTGAAATAGCACACATTTGCTCACCCTCAAAATAAATAAGTATGAGAGGAACAATTTTATATTATATATAATTTTCATAATGATAATTATAGAATTTTATTATGCTTTTGTAAAATGCATATAACATTATATTTTACAACATAAATCAGTAAGATAGTTATAAACATGACTGTGGTTTTTAAAAATTATATTTTTTAAAGTAACATTATGGAACCGTGACATTAAAATATATTCATTTCCCATAATTCTGTTAATATGCAGTTCTTGTAGACACATACAGAAAAGACACAAAATATATCAGACAACAGACCAGATGCAAAAGTTTTGCCTAAACCATTATCTATTCCTTTTCAATTCCTCAAAAACTTCTCATGGATAACCTAGTATCAGTAGAGCTTGCCACTCCTAGCAGTCAGCAATAATAGCAGCTGCCTTATGAAAAACACCATACTGCCATGTGCATCTACTTGAATTTGTCTTTGAGACACATGGATCACAGATTTGGCAAGACAAATTAGAAAAGAAGGGCTGCAATTGTTCACCTGATGCTTGCTCATGGAAGAAATAGGTAGAGTGACTCCTCTTCAGCAGGTGACTGCTGAAGTTGATGACTGGCAATGACCTGTAGATGAGAAAGAAAGCTGAGGAGATGGCATTGATGTCCTTCTCCCCACTTCCTGAGGGCGACGGGGCGTGTTGAAGCCTTCTCTGAGGAACAGCTTATGCTGCAAGTATAGCTTATCCACCTGGGATAGTTCCTGTCTTTTTTCTTCCGTCTGGGCATTCAGCCCCTGAGGAGCTGTAGCTCATGAATGACAGGCAAAAGCCTTTCCAGAAACAAATGTGTGCTCCTGCACCACATTTAAAATTAATTTGCTAAAATCTACTCTGAAAAAGCTAAATGATACCCTTCCTGTTTGTTGTTGGTCCTGCTTCTGCTCTTTAGGGACTCCTAATCTAACTTCATATTGCTCATCTACCAAGGCCAGCCAACAGAGCAATACATGTCTTTGTCTTTTAAGCCAAACATAATGTGAGAATATGGACTGAAAACTCCAACTTTATTAAGGGGTTGGACAAATGAGTGATTATTTTGCTGACAGCCACTCTGCGTCACTGGCCAGGAATGATATACCCTGTGGTGAATCTGATATTGCTTTGGGCAGTTTTATTCGCCTTCACAGTCATAACAGGTTAGGACAATGTATTAAGCAGGAGTTAAAAAGGATTAATCTGTTCCTCGACAGGCATTCCTACGTGTTTAGTTAGATTCAGGTTCAGGGCTTTGGCATAAACAAATGAAAAAGCGAGCGCAGAAAAATTCAGGTTAATGACCAAGTTCTCTTGGGTAATCATCCAGCAGTTACAAGATATGCTAGGTTTAGCAATAGGCCATAATTCTGCAAATGAAATACTTTAATATATGCTTTGTTATATCAGTTTTTCCTGTTTACTAAAGTTTTGGTCTTCAGATAACTCAAATAATTGTTTTTGAGACAATGGCTTATGATGAGCCAACTCTTGAAATAAAGAGCTTTTGAAATTTCCTCTTGCTTTCTTTTGGGATTTCTGTAGTAAAAATAGGTTATGACATGACTCTAAGAGAACTAGGTATAGGAGGAGCTTTAAAGGCAAAACATTTTTTTTTTTGTCAATGTAACAGTTTGAGAAGGAATTCTGGCAGAGGCAGTAATATTATGAACATTCACAGTATGTCCAGGATAACCAATTGCATTATTTTACATTATACATTTTGCTCAGTGAGAAAAGCTATGTTTTTTGGGATGCAAACTTGGAACTGCCCTAATTCTTTGTTTTCACGTGTTCATTGCTTAAAATGTGATGAAACGTCCCATGTTAGCATCTCAGCCAAAGGAAGCCTAAAGGAGATTTATCACTTTTCCCTTCAGATATAAAAGGGAGGGGACAAATCCTCCCATTAAAAAATTGTACTTTTAGTCGAGTTACCAACCCTTTGCTAGATAAACTAAAATACTAAATGCCTAAAGATTATAGACCTCTTTGAGTATCTGATCCCAGCTCCTTTGTGATTACAGGAATGGAAAATTTCCACTTCATCTCACCTTGCTTGACACTGCTTGGTGTTTCTGAATTTTCTGGGCTGCTGTAAGAGAGTGATTGAAATAAAGTTGAGAAATCACCCTGAATGTCATGAACATCCAAGACAGGTAAAAGCTGAAAATGGAAAACACTATCCCCCCTAGCCTCAGTAAGGGAGTCTTAATAACCTGTCTTTTTCTAACTGTGAAGTGTATCTATGACAGTGTCAGTGAGGGTTTGTTGGACTGAGCCTAGAGAAAGGACTTTGTCATGTTCTAAACCCTGACCGCTTCCCTGACTCCTGAAATTCAGAGCCTTACTCTAACACTGTGGCCGAAAAAATTTAACAATTTCCTCCTTCTCCTTCTGTCCCTAGCTGCATGTTCGTTCTTCCATTCTATGTGCTTACATATATGGACCAACTTCAAAACCATCAAGAAGTCTCTATCTGCAGCACAGATTAATTTACTGCAGGAAGCATAATTTTAATTTCCTGACTTAACAT
The DNA here is from genome assembly GCF_000699105.1 of Pygoscelis adeliae. Taxonomy (NCBI): domain Eukaryota; kingdom Metazoa; phylum Chordata; class Aves; order Sphenisciformes; family Spheniscidae; genus Pygoscelis; species Pygoscelis adeliae. Next base: position 1,236,813 of record NW_008823967.1, read on the forward strand.
TGTCCTGTATTTCATGTTTGGTATTCTAGTTACGCTATGTATGTTATTTGTGTCCTATCTGGAGCCCACCAAAAATTGATCATTAGAATTGACAGGTTCTCTGCCAGACCCCATTCCTGTAATGTTTTTCTGTTTCTGTTGTTATTTTTATTCCTGGGGTAGATGCAAAAAACCGCTGATGGAAAACTGAGAGTGAAACTGGGGACTCAAGATCCCCTGTGTCTGTGTAAAAAAAAAAAAAAAAGAGACACTTCTTTATTAATAAATGTTTAAACTTTTTGTTACATAAAATGGTCTAACAAGGGCATACTTTTCAAAAACAAAAGACTAGAGTTTTGGACTCTCACCAATTTTTATTGGAGAGAGAGACTAATGCAGAATATATTTCCAAAACACTGGCACTACGGAGCCCTGAAGCAACTGTATATTTAAAACACTCCCTTTCCTTCTGCCTTCCACTTGCTGTTTTGCTGAACAAGGCAGGTTTAATTTGTCAAGACTTTTCAGAAAACATTACAAAGAATGCAACCTCATTAGGACTGTACACAAAGCCATGATAAATAGGTGTTAATGGTTCCAAATCAGTTTTCAAAGGGGAATAAAATACAGATACTTCCTATATGTCTGTTCTGAATAGACTTAACCCACCGGAAAAGCAAGGTAAATCAGACTATGCTAGACAATGACTCATACCTCAGCTAACTAGTTGAAAGAATGGAATTGGGCATGTCTATTTTACACTGATTACTCCCTTTGCTGTGGTAATACTGCAGAGAACATTGTAAGTATATATTAAAAATAATAGGAAAAAAACCCATAAAAATAGAATTTGTAATACAGTAGATAACCTGGCAAACAAGATTGGACAGCAATAGGTCTGCTGGGTACTCTTTGTAGAGACTCCCCTGCTGCCAGAGAAAGCAGTGCTGGCAGGAGTGGAGAGACCTTGGCTCACCACCTCAGGCAGGATGTGTGTCCTTCCTAGAGGTGTCTGTCCCATCTGCTCTTGCAAGCTGGTTGGTGCTGGAGGCACCAGGTTGTTATTAGTTAACAGGTTCTGCTAGTGCCCATACTCTGAGAAAGCGCTTACTAACAGATAATCTGAAATTCCTTGATGTAGTTTTACTGTGTTGCTCATTTTGGCTACCAGAAACTGTGTGTTCCTTCTCCATCACATTTTACGTAAATCTTATGTTCCTATACACTAGCATACTCATTGCTTTTTAATTGCAGCTAAAGCTATTATTTACTGACAGCAAGTGAAACCTGTAATGCAGCTCAGAGTTTACTTGAATATTGCCCAATTAGCTAAATGATTGGTTTGAAATGGATCATAATGAAGTTGGCAGTTTAATTTTTTTTATGGATGGGGGAAGCTGCAGTGAACTTTAAGAACTTTAGGCAGCTGCCCCATGTGCAACTGTGGAGAAAACTATGGGCTTCCTGGTGCAGTCTCACCTCTGGACTCCTCAGCCACCTCTTCCCAGCCCCATCTTCTGGGCTCCACCCTGCAAGGCACATGCCCAGGGCATATATCCAGGCAGGGTGGGAACCCCCACTTCTGACCAATACCACCTAACACACACCGCGCATCACTGGTTTCGATGAGCTCTTGCAAAAACCTCTTCAAGGTGTAAAGGTCCGCATAGTCTGTGTCTCTTCCCTGACGATTCTCCCCCTTCTTTGGATCAAAGTCACACAGTATCAGCTATTAACAGTGGGAAACTCTAAATGGAAATTACCCTATGCTTTCGAGTATTGTGCTTTAAAAAAGTAATGAAAAAGAAATATTTGTACATTTAGAAGTATTTTAGTTTTTCTTATGAGTTTATTTAATATTTTGGGAACCTTGACAGAACATATAGGAAAATAAAAATATATGCAAGAAGTGTATAGTGTAGTAAATCCACCAGACAAGTATTTTCTTCACCAAAACACTATGAAATGTTGTTTAAAATCTCAGCACTTCTGATGTGCCAAAGCCACGCTTAGGAACCTTTAGTGTGTGTAACCAGTGCTTATCCACTGAGTTACAAGGACTCTGGCAGGCATGACCACAGATGTATTTTATATGGCTCAATAATTTAGGAATAGAACCACCTGAAAACATCTGCAGAGAGAATTTACGTGAAATGATAATGAAGTTTTGATTTGTATCAGAATGATGTGTTGGTCTGAACAATGCAAAAGGACAACAAGCTGACAGCTTGCCCAAGGGCCTTTCGATTTTTGTGGTGATCAGAGAAGGAAGTAATTACTGAGAATATTGGTTAGAACAGAAACGAGTAAAGAGAGAAAAAGAATACAAGGTGTTCCTGATTTTTACATAAAATGTAGCAGTTCCCCAGAGGTCTTTGGGGTCCTTTTCCTGCAGCGGGGCAAGATTTTTGTGTTTCATGTGACTGTGTACACAGCTGCATTGCTGTGGTCTTTTGCAGGAAAATTTTTGCAGGGATTTTTGCTTGTAGCAGCTGGACAAATGTGCATCAATGCTGAGCACTCTGGTGTGCGTCAGTCCTGTTTTCAGCAGACCATGTCTTCAGATCACATATAGAGGTATAATAAGACATCCTGGTATTTGGGAACTTGTTTGTGGGCTTTTGGCCTGGAGAGGCTGTGAGCACTCAGGACTCCTTTCAGAAAAGCACCTCTGGGCATGTTCCGCCCTTGTTCTAGACATATCCCTAGGTGCTCTGAGCTCCAACAGAGTGAGAGGTGATAAAATATGTTAAAGAAATAACTAATTTTACTGCAACACTTGCAATTATTTTTTTCCAGAACCAGTTAAAGCTCCAAGTGAACTTTAGTGGTGAATATTTCATAGCTTTGTACAATCTCTGGTGTTCATAGCTACCTCAAATTCCTTTTAGAAACGTAAGTGGTCAGAACTTTAATTCAAGAATTTCAGAGGCAGAAGCATTAACATCTCCAAACTCCCAGTCCACCAGACAACTGGAACTGCCTAGTGCTCTTCAGTTCTGGATCAGTAGGAGTAAAGCCTTTGTTTTGAAATGTGGGCTGTGTATATATGGAAATGCCTTGGGCCTTCAGACAAAATGTCTGAGCAAAGATCTGAGTGTCTGAATGTTAGAGCAAATGACTCAAATTAAAGACATATACTCTGGAACTGGAGAGTCCTCAGGCTGTTGTGAATCAAACTCCATGTTCTAATGGAGAACGACCTGCAGGTGCTGTGGAAGATACCTCTCGTTCACCCAATGTCTTAGAACAAAAACAGCTAACTCTGGCAGCCAGAATGGCTGAAGCTGTATACTTGGTTCCCTACATGATGTACTGGGCATTGTGGTATAAGTGAAGCTGGTGTAACTTTAAACACCTGTGAGGCCTCTGGAGACCATCTGGAGTCCAGGTGAGAAAGGACTGGGAAGCTGAAAGATACATTTCCTTCTAATCCTCTTCAGTTCCACTCTCTGAGGAAAGTATGATGTGCCAAGGTGGGTGCAATAGCACATCTGAGGCCATCACCATAACCGTGCCTACTCTGAGTGTCTCACAGTTCAAAACTGAGCCTGACCTTTTTTCAGGGGTTCTACGGCTGTGGAAGACTGTTACCTACGTAGGATACTTTACAGTGTACTTATAGTACAACCAGATACATCTTGATTTTTCTCATGTTATTATGGGTCTCAAAAATATGCTCCAATTACTCATCTGTACGTATGCTCATGTGCACCTATATTTCCTTTTCTTTAAATCTGACTGTAGACACTTTCAAAGTTAGAGCTCTAAAGCAAGCAAGATGTGCGCATTCCAGCGACTCCAGCTGAGCCCTAAAAAACTTAATGTTATTTTATACAAATAAAGAGAGAACTGGAGTTCATTGTGGGAGTTTTCTGCTATGAGTACCGCGAAGGCAGAGCAAAAGTTTTTGTCGAAAAGGTAGGCTCTTGGAAATTATGGTCTTGTATTTTAAATATAACCAAAGGTCTTGTTTAATTGCACTTGTGCTTGTGTAAATCAGGAACAATTCACTTGCAACCAATGTAGTAGTTCTGGTGTAATTTCGTGCTAGATGGACCATTATCAGCTGCAATTAACTGCACACTCTCTTGTTTAAATGTGGGTATCTCAAGAAGCACAATTTCTCTCAGTACAGGAATTTTTTCTTAACCTTCTCACTCCTTTTCTAGTGCATTGCAACTTTTTCAAATTAATTACTTCGGTGGTAAAATATAAAATTGTTGCCTTTCAATCTAAATACACTAAAAAAACCCAAACAACAAACAACAAAACCAAACCATTGGAGCTGAGTTATACTAGTTTAAGAATATATCTAATGCCATAGTTTCATATCTGAGAAGGACTCAGGTCACATCATTTGATCCAGATGTGGGTTTAAAACATCCTTGATCCAGACTCAGGAAACACTAAAATTTAAGACTGTTTCCACAGTGTTTACTTGGCCAAGTTGTACACGTGTTATTTTCTATTCCTGGTTTCCTTATTAAATGGAAACCTTAATGTATCATTTTGTTATTTATGGTCTACCATAAAAACTACAGGATACACAATGCGAAGAGTTAAAACTGAGGAAGTTTTTCCTTTAACTGAGGAAAGCATTTGGCTTTCCTGGCTTTTGAGTGCATGTTGCTTTATTCGTGTTAGCTAGATAGTATTTTCTTATGTAAATTTACTTGCTTTATGGAAATTGTAAGAGCTGCAAGGCCACTTTTGGCTCTCCCAAAGCTGTTACTCTGCTACCTCCTTGTTCTTTAGAAGTGATTTCAGGTGTGTTCATGGCACATCCCAGATTTGAATTCTGACCAAATGGTTAAATAGTGATCATTCTAATAGACTAGTATGAAACCTGCTATAAGGGCAAGGGGAAAGCTGTTATTCAGTTTAAGCCATTGCTTGCTTTGAATCTCAGTTTTGATGTTGTGATAGGTGGGAAAGGACTTTCACATGCAATCCTGTTCTTGCTACACGCATTACTCCGCCATTGGGCTGGGCCGAGGAAGCCTCGGTGCCAGGGCCGCAGGGAGGGAACGCTGTGTGCTCGCTCTGCTGGCAGCCAGGCTCCGCAAGCCGCCCGCCGCCTGGGTGGCAGCCGGGTCGGGATGCCCATCCCTGCTCCCGCTTTGCTCCCGCTTCTCCTCTGGCAGAGGCAGGGGCTCCCGCCTCAGCCCTGCTGAGGTCGTTTGGGCAGAAGAGAGAAAGGGAGAGCGGGAGAGGAAGAGGGGAGGGAGGAAAGAAGGAGCAGAGGAAGGAAAGAAGACAAGGAAAAGGAAGACGAAGGGGAAGAGGAGGAGAGGAAGGGAGGGACGGAGGAAGAGAGAGAAAGAGAGAGGGGGGGAAGGAAAAGAGAGAAAGAAAAGGAAAGGAGAAGGAAAAAGGAAGGAAGAGAAAGAAAAAGGAAGGAAGAGAAAGAAAATATTTTTCTTTCTAGTGCAAAGTGGGGTGGAGGGGTGGGAATAAATAGCTGGTGGGAGAGAAGAGGAAGCAAGATTGCTTCTTCTGACAGCAGTTTACGGTTAGATCAGTTTAGTTGTAACATCAAGCTGCATCCTTAGATAAAAACAGGACAGTTTAAGTTTAGCTGCAAGTTAAAATTATAAAAAGGGTGAAAAGTTACTTGT
>NW_008823967.1:1242453-1243213 GCF_000699105.1 Pygoscelis adeliae
AAAAGAATCACTAGCAGTAATTCATATATAGATATGAGGTATATCTTGGAGAGTGTTAGAAAAGAGACGTATCTTTAGTGTCCATGATTGGAAGTGACTTTTGTGTGACCAAACTGCGAATGAAATGTCTGCTTTAGATATTTAGTCATTTAATCCATTCATTCCTGTTTATTCCTGCTCCCTGTGTAACTCCAAAACAAAATGCCGTATTATTTATCAGAGAACATCTCCCATTTTGTGATTCTATTTTATTCCTGCCTCCGACCACTAATAGAAGGTGAATGGAAACAGAAAACCCAAAGGCAAGGGGGATAGAAACTGCATGAAAAATTGTCCCTGAAAAAAAATATTCCTGCTTTTAAACTACACTGTTTTTTGGTAGGATTGCTGTTTGTGCTTCACTCTCTTGATAGGCCCAGCTTAACATTCTTGAAATATGGGTGCAGTCCTAACATGCAGACTTAACAAAATTAGTATATTCTGCCCTTTCCATGACTCTATTCCTGTTTCTTCCCTCTTCACTCTCCCTGTTTTCTCTCCTTCGCCTGGGGAGAAACAAAAGAGATTGACATTTCCTATCTGTATGCATCGGCATTTTTTCTTTTCTCCTCTGCCTCACCTTGTTGTTCCACCCCTTAGCTCCTCTCTTATGCATCTAGCTGCCATTTCTCTCTCTGGGGTTAATTCCTAAACTGATATTAAATTTAGCAAGGTGTTTCCAAAGCAGAATATGGACCATAGCAAAGAGAAAATGAAGGCT
>NW_008823967.1:1243243-1246135 GCF_000699105.1 Pygoscelis adeliae
AGTGTTGTGAAAAACATACATAAATTATAGCACTGGTACAATGCTTCTTATGTTATACAGTGATTTATGTTGTTTTTCTGGTTTTATGTTCTGTCCAATGTAATGCAAAACATATTGCTGACAGATACCTATTTTGCTGTTATTTTAAGCAGGCCTAAGATTTGTATCCTCTTACAGTTCACATAGTTACATTTTATGCCAGTGCTGCAGTAATGGAAAAGAGGTCTTGTGGAGGACGGCTCTATAATGAGTTTTCCTAGAAACTTCTCTTTTTTTTCTGGGACTCTTCTAACCTACATACCTTACAGGTATGCCTGGTAATCAACATAGTGGTCAGGTACCTGAATCATGTACCTGATCAGGGGGCCAAAAATTATGCTCAGGCTAGTCTACACAGGAAAAAGAAAAGTTAGGAGGAATAAACCAGAGATAATGCACAAAATACAAATGGATTTACTGGTTAGTTGTGACCTCTTAAAGAAGTAAACGAGCTTTAATTCTTTTTGGGTAGGATTAGCTTAAACTGGAATAAAACCACTGTGCCCCTGAATGTGACAGTCTAAAGGGAACAAGAGCTTAATGCACTTGCACATTAAATTAATAACTTTAATTGATTTACCCTATATTTCTTAAGAGTCCTTGTTTAGACAAGAACTTTAGGATGTTTAATGCATATATTGCGAATACAAACCATCCTCAAGTTTTGTGTGGCTTCTGAATTATTAACTAAACTATAACTAGAGTTGCACTGGAATGTGATGTCTTGATTCCTTGTTGTGCCAGCTTGTGAAACTATGTGGGAAAAGAGGAAAGCAGTCAAAATTTTATATCCTAAGATTCTTCTGGTACTTGTCTTTTGCCCAAGCTGACTCACATCAAGTTGACAACTGTTTTTATTAGTATTCAACAGTTATTGCTCCATTAACAGTGTTCATCTTCCCAAACTTGCCTACAGGCCTGGGTTAGGAAGCCTGCAAACAGTGTTCTCTTCTATTCCTATTTTGGAGGTGCTGTCCTTGCTCAGGTTTATGCAGTAGCCATGGCAAGCAAAGAAATGAGTCCTGAACTTAGAATAGACTCTCTCTAACATCTTAAAAGTAGTATATTTAGAGGGCTATGTCCATGTCTGATCTAAAATATTTCTGTGGATATGTACCAGGATTGGATTAGACCCAGCAACTAATAATTTCCCTTAAATCTGTATAAATATGTGTGCATGTGTATGTGTACACACACATACACACATAATATACATTAAAAATGATATGGGATCTGTTAGCTGAATATTTGTTGATTGCTTTTGCCAAAGTTATATGAATAAGAATTGCATTTGACTTTGTATTAGAAATATTTCTGGTGGAGAAAAAGTCTGTGAAGAGTCTCAGAAGAAAAAACCATTCTGTCCCTCAGACGTCCTACATTACTTATGGCAAAGTTAAAAATAATGGAGAATCAGCAGAGAAGCTCCCTTCTCTGCTACCTAGCGTTCAACTAGGTTTCAATACTCACCGAGTCTTAATTTGTTTCCTTACTCAAAGTTTGCAACACATTAGGAGGTTACCTCCTCCCTGTAATCTAAACAATGAGCAATTGTGTACCATATGCTCTAAACCAAATAAATCAAAGTTTCTTAGATATTACTTTCTAAGAAAACTTTTAATAGTTGTCTCAACATTTCCTCTGTACTCTCAAATCTGTATAAATCCAAACTTCTGTGAATGGCTTGGCTTAAGAATGGCTTATTGCAGGTTTTCTTTTTGTTTGTTTGTTTGTGTGTTCCAAATCAGTTTGGATTAAACTAAAAGAAAAAATGATCCACATGGCTTTCTGCAATGACATAATAACATTACATCTTCAGCAATACAGAAAGTTTAGAGGATCTAAGTTCCTTGACACTGGATTTTTTTTGGCTACTACAAGATACAGAAATTATATGACAAAAGACCTTGTATATAAGTTTAATAATGAATTTACAAGTTTAAAGCAATAATTTAGGTAGTGTCTCTGAACTATTTTGTGCTTCATTGGAGAATCTGTTTGTAGTAACTGGACACTTCTCCAAGCAAAAGCTGACTTTCTGTAAGAAGGTGCACTCTACAATCTTGTTTGCAGACAGTTATAGGTACATCTGTTTATACCAGACATATGCATTCCTCTGGAAACATACAGCGCTTTAAAGGAATATTGGAGAGGAAACCACAGTCCTAGGAGCCTCAGTTTCACAAATGAAGCAATGAAAAATAAAATAAATCTAAACAGAAGGGTATTGAAATAATTTAAAAAGTGCATTCAACTACTCTTTTTAATGCTTGGGTTGGATGACAAGGAATTGGTCTTTCTCAAGAAATAATAGTTTGACTGTTGACCTACTCTACTTGATTCCATTTCACATTCCAGAAGGAAATGATAAATGTAATTGGAAAATAATTAAAAATTCTAGATTGGCCTTGTGGGATATCTGATCTGCTGCTTAATTTAATGTAAGTTACATTCAAATGTTTAAAATCTGAGTATCTTTTACTGTTTCACATGCTAAGGAGCTGATGCAGTATCTATAAAAATGGTCAGCTGTCTAGAGATGGCAAAGGTAATTTCATATATGTTTGCAGCACTTCAGATGGAATGAAAGTTTCCAGTTTCTGTTGGAAGATGTAGGAAACAGAGGCATAAGCAGAAATGCATTAACTACTGTGTTCCATACTGGATTTAATGTAAACTACAGTCACATTCTCTCCTGTTTCAAATGTTAGCCTTCATATGGATGTGCAATTTTTCTAATTTATAAAGGTTGCTTTCTGAATGTGTTTGGCTCAGGCATATACAAGGGAGAAGGAGGGGTCAGAATGACATCCTATGTAGGATGGTGTTAAGGGGGAGGGAATCAAGCTGCAC
>NW_008823967.1:1246223-1275781 GCF_000699105.1 Pygoscelis adeliae
CTCCCATGACCAGCGGGTGACCCATCAAAATACCAATTCTACCCTTAACTAGACCCCAGCTATGATTCATAAACATAGAGCAAGCCTTTATAGAGCCAGGACTCATGTTATGCCACAAACTCTACGAATTACAGGTATGGCTATGCCCAAAACTCACTCAGGTCTGACTGATGAATCCTCTCCTCAGCCAGCTTTCCTAGTACTCTGCCTAATATTGTCCAGACACTAGTATTTTGTGCCAAATTAGCAAAACATGAATTTACCCATCCATTCTACACCAATCTCATTACACCAGATTTAATGAAAATTTAATTAATGAAAGTACTGCTAAATTCCACTGATATACATAAGAATTTTTTTTTCCAGGGTTTATTACCTCAGATATGGCTCTGTTATATAATTCTTACTACTGAGTAGACAGAGCAGAGATTTATGCCAGCCTGAATAGAAGAAACTATCTTAGAAACAATTGGACAAGTGTCATAAAAACTAGTTGTATCAACACAAGACAAAATATCTGTTTTATGTTGAATGATGAAAAAAGATTTTACTTTTTTAGGACTCTATTTTTTGCCTGCAGAAAGACTTTAAATATGAATTGTACTTCTGGAAACCATTTTAACCAGCAGTTCAACTGAATGTTATTGGTGCAGTCAACAAACCATGTAATTTCCCAGAATAATAGTTGGCTATTTTCTGAACTGTAGATATTCATGGCATGTTCATAAATCCTTGAAAAATGGACCTTTGCAGTGGCAGATGAAGTTTTGTCAAAATAACCATAGCATATGGTAGAGTTTCAGGATTTCTAGTTTAATTTCCTTTTTATATTTGGTTTCTGAGAAGAAACTGTAGTTTGAACAGCTATGCTAGAGTCCTGAGAAATCATTTTTGAAGGAAAATTGACAGCAACCTTGCACTGGATATCAGTTTGGTCTAACATATGAATTAAATAAAAATAATAGTTGGACAGAAAATTACATTGGCCCACAGTTCAGTTTGAAGCAATCCTATGTCTTGCTTCTTTGAATTCTACAAAATTTTTTAGTTTGTCTAGTTACAGAATATGAATTTTGTTTGTCTCCAATGACATATAAGCAACATTCACAGGGAAATTGTTCTTCAGACACTATGTCATGAAATTTCTCATGTCTTACCTTTGAAGTTAGAAGCTTTCTGCATTAAATGTTCCTATTTATTTGCTTCATTTTCTTTTAACAGAGTTAGCTGCTGGACATTGCCTGCAGTCAGTGTTTTGTTGTTTTTTTTTTTAAATTCTGGAGTGTTTGTTTTAAGATCTGTCGCCCTAAAGCTTCTTGACTTGCGTCCCCAGAGCAAGCTAGAAGTAGCCTTCCCATTCTTAGTGCATTGGTATCCAGTCACCACTGACCTGATCAAGTGTAGTAACACCAGATGCTGAGGAAGTCAACTGGTTGCCAACATGACATCAACAGGAGTTTCAGCAGTATCATAAACTTTTACAGTCAGATTTCTTGTGTGAGGTTCTTAAAATCTTTCTGTTTACAATTGTACTGCATCAATGGAGGCTTTTCTGTTTGATGAATAGGGTGTAAAAATGCTTTCCACATGAGGGTATGCACTGTTACAATAAGCAGTCAAAAGATGCCTTTCTTATGCCATTATTTCAACACTGAAATACTTAGCTAGACTCCACCCATGGTACATGGTACGTGTCTTCATAGTCTCAAGTTTTACAGTAATTAGTTCTGTGCAGACAATGCACCCTTCTGGTCATGGAGACGATTTTTAAGCCAAGAATATTTCCTATTAACAATATTTGGATAAGCTTATAAACTAAACCTGAGTAGCTTCTTGAGAAAGTAAATGTAACTTTGATTCAGCTGTACAAGTGTTTGCTATAATACTGAATGATTACCTAAACAAGCTGAACCGTACGGGTCTGTGTCCTCACTGTATCTCAGAGGTCAATGTTCAGAGGCCTGGATCTGAGGAGATTCTTTTTCCTGTTAGTCCCTGCCTCCAATGTAAGCTGTCCATGCAGTTTGGGATGAGATTACGTTCACCACAATGTGCTCTGCAGTGACAGGTTTGTTCAGCATGCAATGGTCTAAAGGTGTCAAGGAAGCAAGGTATGCAGAGGTAATGCTAAGTGGACTCATTGCTGGAAAGTGAAGACAAGTAAGCTTTTGGGCTCTCTGTTCGTTCATACATACTTAATCTAGTGGTAGGTCAACTCTCTTATGGGAGTGAAGGTAACATTTGTATCTTGTGTTGCAAGTCCTAATGTGTGGATGAGTACTATGAGATAGATTACATAGAGGAAAGACAAAAAAGAAGTGTAGTTTTCCTTTCTGTGTGCTGGCAGGACAAAATGGAATTTGGCTTATGGGATTTTTTTTTGTTTTACTATAGTTGATCATTTCTTCAATGGGCATACCCTGCTTCAGTGAAATAGGTACTTACAGTATATAGTACTGGCTGTGTACTGTGTGTCTGCGTCTTCAGCCCTGCATCACTCCTACACTATGAATGAGTCACAATACTCCTACACAATGCAATGTTACACACCTTGCATTGACAAGCAAATATCACCTTGCATTGACAAGCAAATATCTCCACATATGGAAAATCTGAGTCCCACTCTTTAGCTCCAGCTTCACAGGAATGCTGCACCAGTGCTCAAATTCAGATTCCTTGTACTACTTGTTATATGGGAGGGGTAAAAATCAACCTGAATTCAAGTTCTAAGCAAGGAAGTCTCACATACTAGTAACACTAAAAGCACTACTGGTAGTCAATTTTATATAAACAAACTTATACCGCGAGCATTTTCTGCCCTGTCTTCCTCACAAACTATTAAAAGGACCCAAATTCCCAACTTTGCTCTCAAAGAAAATGCTGACACCTTTAGGTCTGTTTTTCTCTAGCTGTACATGATTATTTTACCCTCATCTTACTAGCCAAAGAAGAACCTAAAGAATGCAAAGTTTATATCTACTGCCAAAACCTTCTGTCCATGTATCCATATGGCAAGCAACATCTTATTACACTGGCCCAGAAGTGCACTGAAGTAAGCATGGAAATTTTCTTGCTGAGGCATCTGAGACTCTGAGATCTCAAATGACCTCTGAGACTACAGTTAAAAAATAGTGTAAAGCATGATGCAAGAACTAGCAGCAACAGTCATTCAATGAAGGTTTAGTAAGAAAGTCTTCAGAAATAATGCTTCTGAAAGCTTTGGAATACTTTATTTATGGAAGTTTTTTTTCCTGTTTCTTTATGGAGAAAACATTGACTAACTAAGCACATGAACTGAAGTTATTAACAGCATTATGACTGTTATTAGTTGCATGAATAGGCTTAGAGGATAACTAACTACAACTTCAGGGTGTAAATTAGAAGTTCTTGAAAACTGACTGTGAGCTCGAGCTGGATGTCATGTTCATGTAGACAAAACCTAAATGATATGGATATGCAAAGATGTAAAGGATAAAGAAGCATGGATCAAACAATGGACTTGACATGAATGATGTTTGGTGTGCCCTTTTCCTCCGTACTGCAGCAGCTCTTACATCCTGCTTTGCTTCCTATTGCGAGCTGACAAGAAACAGACATTCTCTGTCTTCAAATGGCAGATGGACTGAGGCACTAAATACCTGCTGCCTTGACTTTCCTCTGTTTGTTTGAAATGGACCATCTCTTTATTTTCACTGCATACTTCGTAGTGTCCTGCAGAATGTGAGATTTTCTATAGACAAAATAAGTGTTTATAGAAAATGTCACCAATTATAAGGGTGTACAGCTTCCAAACTAAGAACATTAAAACTGTTAATGAGAAGTCCAATTATATGCAGCTAACATTAAAAAAAAAAATCTAATTAATTGTAGTAAATAAAAAAACACATGCTGGAAATAAACACTCGTGGCAAAATCCAACTATTATAAAACAGCATTATATCTCTGCAACAGAAACCATCTTTTCATTATGTACACATGTGTGTCCAGAGGAGTACAGCTGTCTATGGTCAAACTTAGGACTCAAGATCACACACAAGCCAAAGCACTTTGAATATCCACGCAATCTATTTTTTACCTTGTGTTTTGCCTCTTTTGGTTATCAAGCCCAACTATATTTCCAGTCAGGGAAACTCTGTTATGAGGAGAAGAGGGGAAGCAGACTGATTTATATTCAAATTTTGTTCCTAAAGACAGGCTAGGTCTTGATGGCTTGGAAAACAAGAGCATAGTACCATAGGCTGTGTCGACAGAGTACTAGAGCTGGTTTACGACAGAAACACTGAGTTTAAATGAACAACAAAAGTTATAGTTGTCTGTAGCATTGCACTTGCTTGCACAGGGGCTGATTGTTTCATTAAAACAAGGCTTTAAAAAACAGGCAGTGCTTTAAGTTGAATGAACATGGGTAAGGAAATCTAAAATTTTGAAGTTACGTTCCTATGTTTCCAGAAATAAAGAAACCAAATAAAGAAACCAAACCAAAGGTCACATTTCTGCCCTGAGTTTTTATACTCACTCTATTTACACCTAAGATTATTACGATGAAAAAAGTGAGCAAAAATCACCTCCGTTTTTCCTGGTTTTATTACTCTGTGTTGATGGCCTTTAATTAAACAAAATAGCTTTGATCCTGTTGTGAGCTCATAGGGGAGCTCACATCTGAGTCAGTGTTGGCATATTTTCCCCTGTTTGTTCATACACTTCAGTGTCAGTCACTTTCTGTCTCTTTTTTTTTTTTTTAAACCCCATTTTTAAACTCCAATAGAGAAGTAAGGAACTCTGGTGCCATATTAAAATAAAAAAAGATTCAGAACATACTATTTAATATGTATTATGTCAGAAAATGTGTTTTGTTTTAAATGCACCGGTTTATGAAAATGACCACTGATCACGTGGCTTCACACTCAGGTGGGATGAAGGCTGAGTTTCCTCAATACATGTCTCAAAGAAAGCAGGAGGACTTCTCCATTTTATCCTGCTACAGAAGTAGAAGCAACTGTGTTCAAACCCCAGTCACTAGCAAGATCATTAGACTGATGGCTGATCAGAAGGAGAACAGGTATTTAGCATACAATTTCAGCTGAGAAAAAAGGACACAGTTACTGAAAGTCAGAAAGCACATAGCATCTTAGAGGCAACAGAAGCAAATGAAGAATATAGTCATCGGTTCCACAGTTGTTTCTTTTGTTGTTATTTCCCATTCACAGAGATTTTGCTTATTTTTTGAAAGCAAATTTATTTTCTATTTAGTGATCACGTACATTTGTTATGAATAAAGAGCCAAAGAGAAACTGCTGCATCTAAAACCAGTCTCAAACTCCAGTTACTCCCAACTCATGCTCATGATTCATTTGCAGATTCTTACACATGCATTTGTAACTGTTTGGTGGCTCATAAATCCCTTTTATTACCCTGCATGGTAGGGCTACCAATGGGAAGATGGATATTGCCTTAAGTGGAATCTGATGAAAAGTGGAGTGACTTCTTACATTCATATCACTGCTTTTCAGTGTGAAAGTTATAGATAATCCTGAACTCAAGAGGATGATAGGGGAAGCACAGGTCAAAATAAAAACAATAGCACATTTCTGCATCTGCATAATAAAAGCCAACATTCACCCTGCTAGGCTGTATGTAGAAAAAGAAGTGTTTCTATTGAAACATGAACCATATGTTCTTAGTCCACTATACTTTCATTCTAACGTTGTGAAGTAGCCAGAAGGAGCCACTTCACTAGGGACTAAATCATGCAAGGTACTGAGAAAGACTAAGCAGAGGAAGTTCATTCAGTAAAACAACCAAGAAAAGCTTTAAAATTATACATTATTTAGTACAATTTATACAATTTATACAATTTACTATCTTTGTTCACCATCACAACAGTGACTATCTTGTCTGTGATGATTCTTGTATAGGTGGCTCTTTAATGCAGAGTAGCCCTGTGAAAGCCTGGGCATTCTCTCTTTTTCTTGCTGTTAGCTTGATCTATTGGAAGTACCTTAACCTGAAAATGAACACGTTTGAATACATACCAGGCATATGAATAAAAACTATAGGGACTGTAATGAAAGACAGGTCACACTGCTGCCAGATTTTTTTCAAGCTGCTGAGGAACGGAAGCACTGAGATTCATTATTTGGGACTATATGCTGTAATGATTAAATTAGGGATCTCCTGGCTCCATGGGAAACATGGAGTCATCCCAAACAACTTTAAGGTTAACTTCTGCCAGTGGAAGCATTCTGCATTTTATTTTCAACAAGCAAATGAAGAGCAAGATCCTGAAGGAGGAGAGAGTCAGCTACTGGTTTTGTACAGTGTATAATTTTGCATGGCTCCAGCCCTTTTAGAAGCCTCTGCATATTGCCACGTAGAGTTTTAAGAACAATGGGAATCTTTTCACGTTCTGCTTATCACCTTTTCTTCATATATGTCAGGACTTTTCTGGCTGAATGCTTAAGATAGGCTGTCTTAATTTTTCACTTATATCTAATATTATATTACAAAACACAAATTATGAATTATGTGCAAGGATGTCTTTAAAAAAAGTATATATATTCAGCATTATCTTTAGCTTGTCTCAAGCATCAGAAACCAAGTGAAATTGAGGGGATGCCAACATAAGTCAAGCAGCCTCATGTTGAAATATGTTGAGTTGGGGTGTCCTTGGGGTCTCATGCAGAAATATTAGCTTGTATCCAGCAGTGGTATAGCTATGTTATGTAGTGCTCCAACTGAGCTAATCATCCCAGGAGGAATGCCATAATGATGTGACAAAAATATTTATGATTCTGGAGTTAGCTCAGGCATCTCTTCATCATGCTGCATTGTAAGATGTAGACATAACCTTCGTGGCTCATGATATGCAGGAAGTCAGATTAGATAGGTGACCTGGAGGTCAGTTTGGGCCCTCAGTTCTATTAATCTATCTACATATCAGAACAAACCATAAACATATTAAAGGAAGTAGTAAAATAGCTCCATTAAACACCACATTAAGGGAACAAATTTCCACACAAGCCTAGGGGAAAAAAAAAAAAAGCAAGGCATTCAAAGTTTTGTGTTTAGATAAGGTCAGAAAAAGAGGAAAAAGACCTTGTGATAACACATTCATTTCTTCTAAGTTTAACAGAGAGACTGAGATCATTAAGCTGGGGAAAATGTTGCTGTGAGGAAAGAGAAAAAAACCCAGAAAGCTTGCAACACAATTGTACTTTCCTAGGTTTTGTTGCTGCATGTGTTCTGTTCTCTTCTACTGTATTCCATATGATATCTTATCACCCCAATATTTGAACACCTTCCAATAATGCATTAAGCAACATAAGTAACATCTGCCGCATGTTCATTCTCACATCTCCTCCCCAGTGGCAGATGCGCAAGAAGTGTTGTGTTTTGGGTTCATTTCAGTGATAGATTCATGTTGCTGCATGTTTATGGTAGAGGCAAAAAATAAATGCTGAGGAATTTACTTTAGAGCAGGAGGTAGCAAGCTAGTTCTTCATCCCTGGGGAATGCATTTCATGCTGTTGGATCAGCCCCTGAAAACGCCTGTCCCTTGCACAGGCAATCGTTAGGCTTTTCCTAGTGAGTGTCATTGCCTCAAGAGCAGGAAGTTATTAAAGGAAGCCTGGAGCTTTAGGTGATAATGCTAATATACTGGTTTTGGGTTATTGAACTCTTCCAGATTTAATGGGTTGTTATCTTTACTGTAGAGAATGGGATGCAGGTTTGAGTTGTTTACAATAGCCAGTATTACTAAAAGGACAATCTGTAATGTTTTATACCAGTTAGCATTTCCTAGGCACTTAATGCTTCATGTTCAACTGAAAGGTGATGAGAGTTTGAATAATTTAGGCTAAATCATCATCTGCCAGTATATGACAGAATTATTTAGACAGTGACACTCCAGAAAGCACAGACTGGGCATAATACATTGTATAAAAGCTTTGCGTCAATAAGGAATACAGGAATAGCTCCAAATCCTGGGTTGAATTTGGTCAGTTTTGGGTACAAATACCTTCAGCCAAATAAGACTGTAAATTTTATAAAGGCATTCCTTTGCCTTTATAAAATTTGCCTTTTCCTTTGCATTGCCCAAGACCATCAGTTGTTCATCTAGCAGCTGATCTAAGCCACTATGCTACTAAGGATCAGTCATGATAAGTATTCCTCTATGTGGTTTATGTCCTTTTCTGATATTGAATATCACTATTTTTACTTTCCTTTTAGAGTTATTTTATGTAAGCAGGCAAGCATATGCATGCAGCCATAATATGTTTGTTTTCAGCACTTACTGTATTTTTGTCTGAACAAAATTTCACTTTTTGTGCAGACAGAAGTACCTGTGCTAATAATAATTTCTGCATATTGTTAGCTGATTTGCTTGCCTGGGCTAAGCAGCTCTTTGAAGTCACCTAATATGCAGACAGGCAGTCTTGGAAAAGCTGGCTGTATGAAACTGTATGCTTCCCTAAAAATAATAATCAAACAATTCCCAACACTGCTTTTCTCTTGCCCTTCAAAAATAA
Source organism: Pygoscelis adeliae (assembly GCF_000699105.1). Classification (NCBI taxonomy): domain Eukaryota; kingdom Metazoa; phylum Chordata; class Aves; order Sphenisciformes; family Spheniscidae; genus Pygoscelis; species Pygoscelis adeliae. The sequence goes on from NW_008823967.1 coordinate 1,254,752, forward strand.
CTGGTTCTATATTTAGCTGCAACTGTCTCTTTTTTTCCAGCTCTGACTCTTGTTTTTCTTCCTGATTTATGACAATCCTACCTTTATGGTTTCCTTTTTCTTCTGTCAAGGTGATCTGTGGAGGAATCTAGTGTGGGTCTATGAAAGAAAAAAATGTGCTTCTAGACTTTCCATGACTAGACCACAGGAAAAAAAGATGACTGAAGCACTTAAACTGTAACATTAATGGGGAAAAAAAAAACCAAACCAACCAACAGACCTAAACAAGTTAACATATGTTGCTACAGCAAAGGGGATTGCATTAGGTAACACAGATTTGCACACTGAGAGCAGGATGAGAGATGGGTGAAGCACTCTTCTACACAGCATGGGGGACACCTGGTCTTTACTGCCAGAAAGTCTCCCACAAGGACATTCATCTAGCCACTGTTTCCAGAATGCCAATATCTGTTCTCTGCCTTGCTTCCACTGATGCCTTCCATTGGAGAATCGTACTTCCTCTTGCTTCTTGTGAATCTCTAACCCCATGGTATAACAATCAGAAGATGACCATAAAGGATGGTGAATCAAACAATGCATAACATAGTGTGTAACACTTAAACAAAAAGAAGTGCCTCAAGCAAAATAAATGTATTGCATATATTTTATTGCCTCCCTAATTTTATGTTATGTTAAAACATAAAAATTCTATAATAGATTCATGGTATACAAATGCATGTAGAAACAATTTATTTTTATAGAGCAGTCCCCCAAAGAATTGAAGGAAAACTATATTCACATCAAGAGTGCCATAGTGCAATGAGCTAAGTTCCATTAAACTTAAATTGAGCCCATTCTATCACTGTGCATGTAAACTCAGGAAACAAGTCAAGTAGGGACTACTTTTGCTGGCTTTGAACGGTATACTCTTAGCATCCAAGATGAAGAACACTTGTTAAAACAGAAGAGATTCCCAGATGTTTACTGCTAACCAGCTGTTCAAAAGACTCAGACTATCTGTAGCGCAAGCCAACAGAGTAGAGAAGGCTGAATGGTCAGTTTTACCAATGTTTCCACAGTCAAATAATGAACCTTTAAATATCTTTTTACATTTAGGTCTGATCCTACCTCCTGGTATTCTGGAAAACCAAGCATGTGAGAAATAACAGCATGGCTTTCCTTGATAACCAAAAGTACTGAGGTAAAGTCTGACATCTCAGATTTATTTGATACTGCATCTTTTTAAATACTGTATTTGTCTTTTCTCTTTGTATTTCCTGTCTTCATAATGTTTTACTATTTTCAGAGCATTTATGTTCCTTTCCCAAGGACTAACGAACATGGGAATTTAGCACTATGAGCTGAAGCCCAGGTGAAAACACTGAAGTAGGTGATCACACTTTCAAAAATGTCAGCTTTAATAGAAGGTGCTGGGATCTCAGCCCTTTGGAAAATCAAGTCTAATATACAGCTGCTTTACTGTAGACTCAGAAGTCCAAGTTTAGATACTCAGCTCTCAATAGCTTCACTAATTTTCTTTCATGTTTTTGTTTTTATAAGTTTATTGTAGTATGTCTCTTGGTTTTCCAGTTCTTTTGAAAGTATTGGAAAAAATATGATATGAGTCCAATACTAATTATTTTCATCTTGTAATATTACTCATCTTTTCAAAGAAAAGCATAATTTCTAGGCAACATTGTGTTCCTTATTTGCAAAGTTGTTTGTTGGCTGCATCTCACTCCCGTATATACATGCCAAGGATGAGTAGCTGTATGCATCCAAATGTATTATTTGTTTATAGCATGTGTGCAAATTGTACAGAATTAATGCACTGAATGATTGTATTTAAGTTCTTTTTTTCTCATCTTGTATTTTCCTTTAAACATGCATATTCCTTCCTCAGTGCTCTTCTAGCCAAGATTTTGAGAGTTTACAGCTAAGTAGATGAGTAGAAAAATGTTCTTACGTACTTGATTTGCTGTCTATGAATTCCTGTAAGTGAGAACTCTTTTTTTATCTTCTCTTTATCTTTCTCCTGGATAGGAGAGAGAATTTCAGATATTTCAAATAAAGTAAAAATCTAAGTTTTATATGCCTCACATGAAAGCATAACTGCTTGATTTGGGATTTTGTACTAGGTTTCCATGTGATTTTGTTAAATAGAGAAAATTCACATTGTTGCTTTCTTCTATAAGGAGTTGAATTATTTGATAGTCATTTTATTTAGGTCAGCCTTTTTAAAAAGAGAAAGATATCCAAGATCCGAATCAGAATGTGTTATGTCTGTGTACCCAATAAAGCTGTTGATCTGCTTACTCCACTCTTCTGAGAAGAATCCATAGCTGGAAATGAAAGAGCAGAAGGAAAACAAGAGGCCAAGAATAGCAGACCTCCCACTGGGATCACAGTCTTTGTCTCGTTCTTTCCATCACAATGACTTGGAATGGCAACAGAACCCATGATATACTGTTACATGTGACTGCAGAGTCCCTGGAAAGATGGTCAAAGACACTTTTACTATTAGAACTACTCATTTATTTTGTAGATGGAGAACATAGTGATATTTTTTTAATTGGCTGCCCAGTGTACTATTTTTAAGGCAGCTCTAGGGCCATATAACAACTAATAAGAATAACCTGCAACACAGAAATTGGCAACAGGAGTAATTTTTCTTACATGAATTGTGATTCACTCTCTAGTGGTAGCAACTGGAAGTGATGCTTCTGCAAATATTGAGTATTCCGAGGGATGTTTGTGTGTGCAACCAGTTCAAGTATACACTAAAACACAGACCCTCTGTCTTTAATGAAAACCAACCACTTATTTATTGAGATGTCTCATATATAAATTTGAAAATGACTATTTTGCATACCCTGAATAATAACAAAGTACTTTTTCTTTTCTAATAATATAGTAAAAAAGCCAGTACATAAGAATGAAAAACAGTTTACAAAGTCTTTTCCAGAGTTACCATCTGAAAAGGTAACACCTGGCAGGTAATAGGGCCTGTCACGTGCTAACAGACAGTTGCTCTGGACTCTACGAGAACATGCATTGCATCCTCCCATTAGTGATACCAGCTGCCAAAGAAATTATGGATGAGTTGAGTGAAGAAGAGATTTTCTTTCCATTCCCATCCTACTGGACAACGGAGCATTTGTGGAGTCCTCAAACTGGGATGACGTGAAGTTATAATGGTGTTGCTCAGCTGGATTCCTCTGGGGTAGGAATATTTTGCTTTACCTTACATGTTACAGTCTGCTCATCTCATGTTGTCCCTCTGATGTAACTTCAACCTAAGGCATGCTGTTCAAATCTCATAACCCATGTTTTCAAGCAATGCAGTCTGTAGTGCAATCCAAACTGGCATTTCTTTGCAAATAATCTTTAGAAAGCAAACTTTACTGTTACTTTGTAAAGTCTGCTTAATTATACTCCACACCAAATGTTGCTTTATAGATTATTTATACATTTTATGATCTGGGAAGTGATTTTTCAAAAATTAGTTTCAATCATATTTCTTGCCCATGTAATAACCCCTAGTGTATTTTGTACTAAACAAGAAATTACTCAATCATCCTAGAGTCTGATATTTCAACTTTCTGTGTGTCCCCTAATTCTGTCCCATAAGTATGAAGATGCATTATTATGTGCCTCTTTCTTCTGTGTCCTTCACCCTTTTGGATTTAAATACATGGAGTCTGGACTTAAACATGAATTATAAAAACATTTCGACAGAGTAGATCCATTAAATGGGAAAAGGCTCTGATTAAGGGCAAGGTGTCACTTTTTCTTATTTCATGCAAGTGAGGCCTCTGGGTGAGCAGGCTGATATTTCTACTGCAGAAGGCAACTGCCAGATAGCAATGTAGAGCATAACACAGGATCTGGACCCAGTTTCCACACAGACTTAGCAAAAGAATTAGTAAGACATTCTGTATGAATGTTTCCAACTGTTTTTAGCCAAGTCCCACTGATGTTGCCTTTTCTTCATCTGTGCCACTGGGTAATTACCTCCTAATTTCTGCTACTGACTCCTTTCTCCAGCTGCAGCACAGCTCATTAGTTTGGGCTCTGTTTTACACTGCCTCTCTGTCTGAGTGTCAGTGCCATAGATTATAAATCATTCAAGGTCATGACTGGTGCTTTTGTGTGTTTTCTATCAGGCAAACAAGCGCGACCACCAAACATTGGTATTAGATCATATTAATTACTTTCAGAAGTCTTTAAATGAATTATTCATTACGCTGTGAGTATTTAATCTGGGTATATATTAAAATGAAAGTTTGAGTAATTACATCCTTTATTTGACAGGCACACTACATAAAGAAAGTATATTTTAAGTCTTGTATGTACAGGAGTCAGAAAAGCGTAAGTGTCATTGACGACTCACTGCACAACTTTTATGAAAGATGGAATCCAGAAACAGAAGCTGCTTTTGGAAATCAACAAAGTGACCCACCAAAAGGCGTCAAACCAGTTCAGCCTCAGAGCAGGGGGCAGATCCTAGTAATTTTGCCCAATAATCAGACTTTCCACAGCAAATTTGACAAACAAAATGCTCTTAGTGCATTAAATGCCAACATGGAAACCCCAGTTAGATGCAGCTAATGGGAAACTTTTTTGCAAGCTTTTCAGCAAGAGCCGAGTAAAAGGTAGGGATGTTTCTTTGTTGAAGTCAGTTTTGCTTTTTTCTGTGACAAAACTCATCTTCCAGATGTAATAAAATCTCTCTTCTTTAAACTGCCATTAGGAGCTTTGGATTATTGTCAAAATCAGACACTTTTCTGTCTGACTTAAACATGCTATCAAAAGTGTCATCAAAATGCAAAGAAATCCTGCGGCAGAGAAACAAAAAGTTTTAAAGAAGCAAAGCAAATCTAGCTTTAGTCTTAACTTCCTTTCCTCCTGTTTTGACCACTAAAACATCCACTCTCTGTCTGCAAAATGTAAAGCAGCTTCAGATGCAATATACTCACAGCATCAGCAACAAAATAAGACAGGCGAGATGTGTTCTTCACAACTGGCATTGTCCTGGGCAATTATATTTTAAAGATTAATTAATATGAATGCTAGGGTGAAATACAAAAAATTGCCTTTGACAGAGGATACTGGAACATTTCAAAAGCAAAGGAAAATATGCCTTGACAGATTAAAGAGCACAGTGCCATGCTTTGCCTTCCTTAAACTGCCCTTTATCAGATGGATTGATGTGTTACAACCATTTGAGAAGACAGGCCAGTCCATGTGACAGAAACAAAATATCTGAGTGAATCTGGTTTGACTTTAACAGAGAAGGAAAGGGAAGTGTTTATTTCCCTTGTCAGTAGGTTGGCAGAATTAAACAACTATTGGCATATGGCTTATCTTAAATGAGCTTCATTAACACAAAAATCAAGTGGGAAAATTACAAAACAGATACTATAGCAGAACGGAGTTCAAGAGGGTGGCCTTTGTATCAGTTCAATCTCCCTCTCCCCCCTGTCCCCTCAAGCAACTGTGACTTATATGATGATGTTCCTTTCCTAAAGCTCGCTGGGTAGAGTGAAATTAGTCACTCCTTCCATTGGCCTTTTTCAGACTGCACTATCATTGCTGCTGTTGTTGTTGTGTGCATCGAAATGTTGATCAGATTAAGTCACAAGGTTCAGAATGATTTGTCCAGAATTTTCCTGTGTCTGAAAAATTATAGAGCTACATGTCGGTACTTTTAGCCTACAGCCCTATTGATACACACAGAGGTGGTGTGCAGAGGAACGATTTAATTTTAATGATGGAGCTATCTGTTTCAGCCAGGGCCTTCATTAAAACAGAAATGTCAAATGAAGGCCACTGATAGATGACTTCTTGGTCTCTTCTTCTTTTTTGTCTAGTAAATAATAAGCTCACATCACAAATAATAACCTTCAAATATTATTTCCAAATCTATTAAAAGTCTAATGTACAGATAACTCTGTATTTCCTACTAATTAAAATTTGTGTGTTTTTTCTTTCAAAATAATTTATAGTAAAGGCTATGTTTTAGAAAAACTATCTAAGTTTACTTTAAAAAAGAACTGTACCTACACATTGCCTGTAAATGTACAATGCAAAGTCAATGTGATTGTCAGCATTGTGTAATAGATGAAAAATTTCCTTAGAAATCTTAGTTATGGAACATGAAATTCAGGGCAGATGAAGTTCTTGCAGCACAAGATCATTTAGAACTCATAACTTAAACATGAAAACCCATCTACAATCTATTTACCACCTGATTATTGTGCAATACTTTTCATCTATCCATTTGTTTTATCACAAATAAATCTGTCATATTCTGTGGAGTGAGACCAAACTAATTTGCTGGCCATCTCATGACTGTGACAAAGCTCTGATTTATTCTAAAGGTAAAAAATATAGTATTAAATTAATTACAAATAAGGAAAACATACTGCTTATATAACAACGTTGGTGATACCAAGATAGTGACTTGACTTTACAATGAAATGAAAGTAATAAAAAGATGGAAAATTTTATAAAACAAAGGAAGATATTCCACTCTCTTCTTTCCAAATATTAAATTCTTGATGACAATACATATTGTATTTGCTGATGTAGAGGTTTACATAGCTCTCTATCTATAAACAAGAAAGATGTATCTTCTTCTCCTAGCAAAAGCATATGGAATAGTTGCTGGTTTCTTTTTGCTTGACCAGTGGACAGTGACTTGTGCAGGTGATGATGTCATGAACTCACGTTGGAACACAATCTGCCATGGGATATACTTCATTCAAAGATAATCTTACTAAAGAAGCAATCAGAAAAGATATTTTCCTCGATAAAAAGGTGAGTTAATGTCTAAATATCATTCGTGCATTTGAAAATCATGCCTAGGTGAAATGTTCCCTTTAGTTTTGAACAGTTGAACATATGCAGCAAATCCTGTTCTGTAGGGAAGAGACCTATTCAAAGCATATCCAAAGCAGAAAGGTACCTAACATATGAGAGGGGATTTGAGTAAGCACAGAGTCTCCCTTTGCATCCAGGATAGGAGAGTGAATTCCTATGTAAAAATATTCCTGTGAAGTTCTGAATTCCCAATACATACTAAAAAGTTCATATATATACATTCTCTTGGGCCCACTTTGTTGAACTCCCAGTACAAATAGAAAAGTGGGCTCAGATTTTCTTTATGTCAATAATGTCAGGGTTTGTTCCCTTTGCTTTGCCCTGAATATAACCAAAGATGTTAATGGTGAGATCAGGGAGGGAACAGAGGTTGCTGCAAACAACCTGGCCACGTAAAGAAACAGGCTAAGTCATCTTCCCAAAGCTAACCCACCAAAAACTACAAAAGGGTCAGGAGGATGAAAAGGAAACACAAACATCCTCTAACCGCCAAGTTCTGATTCTGTGATTCTGTTCTACATGCTTTCAAATTGACATACTTGATGTAATCAGGTTTATTAGTAAATAAAGGTTAGGATGCCAGTTTTTCTAGCCATTTCACAGAGGTATAATAAAGAACATCAGCATCATAGGGATTGCTAGAAAGTTGGAAGAGGGAGGAAAGTTGTAGAGAAGAAAAGACATACACAAGAACAGGGAAAAGATTTACTCAAGTTAAGCAGCTCCAAAGAGGCCTCAGGCTTCTTTACTGACAATTTACTGGTTTACTTGCTGATTGAGGCCAAAACTCATTTACAAAAACTTAACCTTCTTTTTAAATCCCACAAGATGTGCAAATCAAAATTTCTATATAAATGTTATTTGTGGAGGTCTCCTTATGCAAGAAGTTTCATGCAAGAAATGCTACTCTTTCTTCCACAAAAAAAGCCTTAAAGAATGTCTGTGGGACAGAGAAACAGTGGTGAGATTATGAGCCAAATGCAGATCGCTATCTCCAGCACAACTGAGGAGCACTATGAAAACAACTCTGAAAGCTCTCCTCCAATAACAGGATATAGAGAAAAAGACTGTCTAGAGCATGAGGAAGAGTCAGCTTAGGGGATGGATTAAATGGAAGTCTTCTGTGACCCCTGAGCTAAATAACTGTAAAGTTTACGGTAGAACACTTTAGATGCTTACTTTCTGGTATCAGGGTTGTACTTAAGAGGCTAGGGAATAATATCACTAGCTATTAGTAAAGGAGTTACAGAGAGATTCTGGTTCAAACACAAAATAAGTCAGGAGTAATTGGCAACAGACTGACTGAAATAGTCAATAAATATTGTTTCGTCTAACTCTTCATACTACAACAAAGAAAGAGTCTTTCCCGGGAGAAATGTCATTGTAGGTTTCCTTCTCTCATAAAATAAGCTTTTATTACTCATCTAATTTAAGCAACATTAAAAAGTAAGAATAAGCACAAATGTAATCATCCTTTTATAAGCTATGAGTATCACATAATTATGCATTGCTTCCACGACATTACATATGGAAACTATCAATTCAAGAGGAATTTTTTTCCCTGAAAAATATAAAGTAATTGTCCCAATGTTTTAATGTTGCTTATATGTACATACTTCTAAACAAGATCTCCTATTTTCAAGATAAAACTTGCCAGGTTATCTGAAAATATTTCACTCTGCCTTGTGATAGAGTTTGTTTATCATACGTATCATACCATATCAGAGCTTGTGGTATGACTTTTAATTTATTTCACTCTCTCCCTTATGTTTGATGCTAATGACCTCTGAATTTTATTAAATGCACAGAATTTTTAACTGTCCCATTAAGTCATGATGAGGTTTACAATAGCTGAGACATCTGGCCTGGATGTGGTATATATGAAAGATAGTCACCTCACAAATCAGCAGTCTGTGGTGCTTGAGAGAGATTAGTCAGGAGGGTTACTTTAAAGTCTTCTCCTTGGATAAAGAGATCAGGCACTCCTCCCAGATGTAAAACGGCTCTGTCTCTTCTGGAGAATATATTAAAAGGTGACTATGAGGGAGGACTGGGTGGCCCAGGAGGTATGGTAGCAGACCTTGAAGCAATTCACCTTTAAGGCATTTATTGGAATCTACTAATGGCCTGTAAGATTTTATGCTAATCCAGTGAAATAATTGTTAAATACACTATTGAGTCTGATTGCATTTGTGGAGGCTCTACCATAGCTGTTAACCTTACAACTCAGGAATAAGGTACATTAGAAATGACAATGTGCAATGTACAGTACCTGTTATAAACCTTCAGGGTCAGATCCTGATGGCATTTTGTACCACAAAATTTGGTACAATTTGTATTAAAATTGAGCATAATAAAAAGGGAGGAAGCTTCCATTTGACATTCCGTGTGTCATTTCCTACATCAACCCCTCCCTTAGTACAAGAGAGATTTGTTTCATGGAGTAGCAACAGTCACTTCTTGTTTGAAAATACAAGCGGAGAGGCAGGTGTCCAGCTCTATTTACAGCATTTCTTCAGAAAGTGTGGGGATCCACCTCAACTTGGAGGAGTCAAATGTTTATACTGCCAGAAGAGTGCAACAGTGATGGAGCCACAAACTAATTTAGCTGAGGACAGGCTACTAAAGCTACAGGAATTACAAAGGGAGGAGACTAGTTTCTCTGGCTTGGTGCTTTGGGTCGTCTATTTAAAGTAGGGGAAGCTGCTGCTGTGTAGTTTATGCATTTCACACTAGAAAGCCAAAACCAGGTTTAAATCAAAACCAAATCCCAGAACTAAGGAAGGACCAGAATCTAGAACTGACCACTCCTTGCTCTCTTTTCTGTTCATGAAATGAAACTTGCATTTACATATTTGTTTGTTGGTGCACAGCAGCTAGCCTGCTTAAACAGCTGGAGACAGGGCTGTTCTTGCGTTGCCTTCGTAGCACTACACTTAAGACATTTTTCGAGGATGTGGGTTTGAATGCACTCAAGCTACTGTCAGATAGACCCAAGCCAACTATCTTCCAGATTAGCGTGCTGAGCAGTATTTTAGATAATTATCTAAAGGTAATGGTCACCATAACCTCTTTTAAAAAGAATGAATCCTGCTTATATAGGTACCTAGACTGGGTAGTAACTTGACAGTAATGGAGGCACCTAACATGCCACTACATTTTATAGGTTCAGGCTTGAGAGAGGTGTGGGAGTTGCCTCCTACAGACATACTCCTACACTCAGTGTTTCTTGTTGCCCAACTTTAAATGACTTCCTACTCTGTGTTAGGTTTTCAAGAAACATTTTTCAGAGGTACCTATGCCTACATGCTGTGTATATAGAGTGCCACCTATTTTCTTACTTCTGCAAAGTGGGCTAGAGTCTTCTGAGAACATGTCTTTAGTTTTGGAAAAGCACAGAGCACTGTGGTGCCAGACCATTTGCTAGGAGATATGGAATCTGTAAGCTACTGTAAGGTAGAGGCACATCACCTTATTCTTAAAGAAGAGCTGCTAAATAACACACAATTTCAAGAATGCAGAATTGTTCCAAATGTTAAGGCTATACTTGCACAATTCCCAAAGCAGGTGATATTTATGGAGCTTTGCTTTTATTGGGCCTGTGCTATGAACAGCCTTATAAAACTGGGCCAGTCATTCTAGTGCATTTTATAAACATTTTTTAATAAGCATCTTATTTGTTAAGACTTTATTGCCAGATTTAATTCACTTTTAAAAGGAATATATGACAAATGGGTTAGATATTCAATCAGCTGGAGAGAACATAAGTATACTGAGAATAATGAAATAACTGTAAAGACTGGGGGGAAAAGGGATTGAGACAGAACGAATACGCCTTCTACATATTTTTTCTCTTGTTTTGATGAAACTGAAACAGATGCATAGGGCAAATGTCACTCCAGCCATCTTGGATTTTTTTAGGTCTTCTCTCTCCCTATAGAACTGGAGCCAGAGACCTTCAGGGAATGGAATTATCATACACTTGGTGGTTTTGCCTCAGTCTCCAAGTATTTTGGAAATAAGCACATGTTTATATCTCAGAAATAACTGAAGAGCCTCTAGTAATTCATCTTAGTATTTATTAATTGGCTATTTTCTCCAAAGGTCATTTATCTTCTTATTAAAATGAAATCAAATGAACTGTTGCTGTTGGCAGCTCAGTGAGGAATAATGCAGTTCTAAGACACATGAAAAGGCTTCTTCCGTGGATGATAGATGTGGTTAGAAAAAGCAAAACAGAAGTCTGGAGACCCTTTCCATGGAAAAAGTGTCACAGGAGTTCAAGATCAGCTTGGGTAGCGGTATAACAATATCATTTATCACATCCCTTCTAATCCTACCAAGCTTTTGTAATGAGGCAATCTGAGTAATTTTAATTGACTCTACATTTCTACAAGTTGGGTGGTATGCTTATGCTTTATGAGCCATGGAACAAGGTTGTTTGAGACAGATGTGCTTAATGATACTCTCTTTTGGGGACTCAGTCTCTGGGTTGGCCTGGTTTGGTTTTGTTTCTGTCACAGGATGATTGAGACTAGTAGTAGATAGCCTGGGTCTACTGTGTAAGGGGAGTTGGCTGCCAGTACTGTTGTATTTGAAGCTCGCCCAAAACGGATTCTGACTGATAAGGAAAGAAAAAGTAATCAGGGAGAGTTTCACGTGAGGAAGCCAATTTTACTGATTGTAGTTTTGGAGGTTTTTACCTGACTTTCTTGAACATAGTAATAAAGGATCAGCCAGCTCTTGGCTATTCCCACTTCTCGAGGATAGTAAAAGAATTGCAAGAAACTATGGCTTCTGACTGCACACCTTAGTCACTCAAAAGAACAGATAAAAAAATACAGGGAATTCAGGAAAAAAATATGTTACAGGAGATACAGAAAAATGGAGGGAATACTGAAATTTTCCAGAGACCGGAGAGCAGGACCTGGAGTGAACAAGACTTTCCAGATGCTGTATCTTTTAACAAATCACATTTTTCCTGTTTAATTCTGTTAGTTTCTTTGCCTTTATTTTGTGGCTTATGACTCCAAAATGTGCCTGGAACAATCCATTGCACTGTATGGTTTAGCTGTCTTTAGAAAAAAATTAGAATCAAGATGCCATGATTTTTCTGCTAATAACAACACTTTTTCTAGCTGGCTCATTATTACTGTAGTCTTCTGCCAGGCTGCATTTTTTCAGGCTGCAGACACCCAGCTTATATGAGTTATACAAATTGAGCTTATGTAAGCAGTGACGATTAAAGATTTTCCTTGGCCTAAAGGGTTGCAATATTTGGCATTACAATATCAAGCCTGAGATCCTGCATACCAGCAATTTATGACAAAACACCTGCATGAATGAGGTGAAAGAAACTGAGCATGCTAAATTATCGCATGAGTTACTAAACTCAAGTAGCTTCACACGGCCACACAAGAAAGTTGAGAGGTTAAAAATAAAATAACTTCCAGTCATTGGGATTCATGGAAAATAGGTCCTATTGAAAAACCTGCTGTGTGGTTTTGGTTTTGTTTTTAAACAAGATCACATCTGTCTGATAAAGGATACTGTTTTGATATTCTATTCCTAAATTTCTGCAAGTCAAATGACTGTATTTCACATGACGTTTTAATTAAAATAGTTGTATCACATAAACAGAATGGGGCACACATTCATATCCTTATCTAGGAACGGAGAACCATGCTATTGTTCCCCCTCCCTCACTGTCCCTTTCCACTGCCTTACGACCAGGGAGCCACGTGCCAGGCAAAACTCATTGAGCAAAATTGTGATGTACTGATCAGCTGCTGCCAAGATCTCTGCTCTGGGCACTGGGAAGAAAGACAGATATGTGATGTGGAAAGTAGAGAAATCTGCATTCATGTACCAGGATCCCCCAGTCTTGAGACTGAAAGTGGACTGTTTAGGGAAGTGAGGGGTGAAGGGAGATGTGATAGCAATCTTCAAATACATAAAAGGCTGCTGCAAAGAGTGGTGGTATTAACCATCCTCTGTGTCCAGTGGAGCTATGACAAGAAGTAAACGGGAGAGTTCATTTAGTCTTTGGGAAAAACCCTTTAATGACAAGAATAGTGAAGCTGTCTTACCATTTGCCAGAGAAAATGGGAACTTTCACTCACTGGAGGTCTGTGAACAATGATTTCAGAGATGGCATAAGGATACCTGCTCATGGATGGTGGCAGGGCACCATCTCAATGACTCCTTCAAGCCCTGTTTTTCAGAATCCTTTATTGACACTCCTCGAAATACAATGGTCAATTAAGAGAGATGAATGTAGGTAGCTATTTCTGTGAATGCTGTCATATAATATTGTGACTGTCATATAATTGGTGACTTAGGCAGTATCCTGTTCATCAAGTAAGTGGATGAGACAAAATTGGTAGGAAAAGAAATAATGAGGAGGGAAATTTAGTGTTGCCAAAAACCTAAGTTGTCTCATCAAATAGTCCAGAGCAGTCATTTACAGCAGAAAAGAATAATAGAACAGATCTCTATCACTCCAGGGCTAAAATTCTGTCTCAGGTCTGTGAGAATTTCTCATGAAAGTTTCAAAAAAAGTGTTGGTTTTTTTTTTTTTTTAATCTTTTGGAAGAGAAATCAGCATTTTCAAACAATGAGCAGTTTTACCCAGCTCTACTTAGAACAAGTTCTTTCTGCCTCTATTCCCTGGTATAGAGCAGTGTTAGAAAACAGAACCTTAAGTTGCTGGCACAAAGAAATATTGTCAAAGAAATGCTAAGTTGTGAACTCATAGTCCACATGTTGAGCATGTTCATCATGTTGAGCTCTTCAGCCATTGGAACTGGGATTCAGTTTTCTTCTCCTCTGTAAACAAAAGCTTCCAAGCTTTAATTTGGCACATGTTTTAGAGGGGTTTAAGTAAAATGTGGGAGTCAGCTGTTTATGGCTCTCATAGATTACTTAATGTATAAGTGCCTGAGGCTTAGTGATGATGTCATGTATTCTTTTCACCTTTTTTGATTAAGTTCTGTGTCTCTACAGCGTCAAACCAGAAGAAAGAGAAGGATTAGCATAAGACATGGAAAGGCTGCAATCCCCTGATATCTGAATCAGACACATTTATTAATGGGACTCTGCACTATATCAGTCCTTTGAGACCTGAAATTCAAAGTTTTATGGAAACAGACAAACCTAGTTGAGTCATCTGCAAGACACTGCTGAGCAGCAGAATTATGCATTTCCCTGTGCAGTGTGAGGTAAATCTGATGCAAAGAAAGGAGACATGCTGAATAATAGTCACTTAAATAAATGACTATCTCATATTTTTTACCAGCATTTTGCTTCAGGTAGTAATTTGCACAGAGCTTTCTGTGTTAGTCATTTCTGTTTGCCATTATGAATTATATCTGCCCGTAGAAATAAAATAAGCAATTCTCCTTGTCTGCTCTGGAACAACAGTGTGCCACTCTACAGGTGCAAAACTGTAATTTTCATCATCCCTTCTCATTGTTCAGGCAAAACTGGGTTAGCAGACTGGGGAAGCCTGGCAATGCTCACTGAGGACCATGTGGCTGTTGGACACATACATAAAATAATGTACTGAAAATGGATGATGGAAGAAATCACTATTGCACCTAACACATAGGGAGTTGCTGGGAGAAAGGAGTGGCTCTCCTAAACCTTTCTGTGAATAAAAGGCAGGAGCAGGTGCCCAGAATACTCAAGCACTTTGAAGTGTAGGAACTGGGTTCTTTCTATGCAAAAAAAAAAAAAAAAGTAAGTTGTTACTGTCTGTTGATACAAGCGATAGTATTTTTACACAGAATGACCCCAAATGAGAATAGCAATGTTTGATGGATTGGCTCTAAAACCCAAACAGTGTAGTTAAATCTGTGTATACAAAGCATATACATGCACACATAAATATATTCGTACAAACACACGTTTCCACCTATGCTCCAAACAAAGTCTGGGTGATGTTTTATTAAAGACATCTCACACTTTGCTTATGTTGGTCTGTATTTGAAGAAGTTCTATGTGTGCAATCACAATGCACTGCACATTTTGTATGGGTGTATGGATGTACTTGCATTTGTATGGAAGTATGGATAAATGGAGATTATAGGAACTACTTCTGAATTTCTGATTCTGAACATAGTAATTTGTCCTAATATCAGTGGAGCTGACCTAATAATGTTGAAGGAAAACCAGATCTCTAGATGATGTAATGAACTTCTGATCATTACATGGAAACATTACTTCCTTTGCAGTTAAACAGTGAACTCAGCCTTGGGAAGCGGAACAGCAATATGTAATTCCTTTCTCTGGGAGCCAGCAGATCACTCTTTTGCGCACTCACTGATAGCACTGGGACCTACTATCCTGTATTACAAGATGTGATTAAGTGCAAGAATTTCCTCCTTAAATGGTTGACACTGCTTTCTTATACTTGAAACAATAACGTTTCAGGGATCTGTCCCTAGAATTCATTCTGCTGTTGTTGACTTTGGATTAGACTCAGACCTATGGAGTCTTTACTTTCATTTTCCTTCCCTGTGCCTGTTGTTCAGTCTTTTGCAGTTCCCCACTGGAAGTCTAATTAATGAACTCTCAATTGAGTCCATTGTTTTCTCAATTTTAGACAAAATATTGTCAACCATTTGATTTCAGCCACTTACTTCTCTATTGTGCCCAATTACTTTGTCTGCATTGAAATCTCTCAGTGTCCAGGAGACTAAATTATTTCATGTCAGGGAGAGAAAGCAGACATTGTCCAAATTCCACCGGTGCCCAAGATCTGATTAGGTAAGAAACAGATAAACCAGCAAGCAATTCATGCTTAGCAGTGCAGAGGAAGGCAGAAAGTCTCCAGTGTCCTTGCCAATCTGACCTGACAATGAGCTCTTTTCCAGTTGCAAATCTGGCAATCTAAGCTTGAATATGTGAGCAAAAGATGTTGGCCAGGTGTCCCAGGGAAAGAATTCTTTGCATGGCTCCTCCATGAAAGAAGGGTTAAAGTGTGAGATTTAGTGAATGCAAGCTCAAATATGACTATGCAGACCAACTGCCTACACTCACGAGCTGCAAAACTTCTCACAAAACATTGATGAAAGCATGTTTAAGAAAGATTCATAGAATAATAAAAACTCCAAGAATTGGTGATTTCATCTCTTCTCTTTCTACTCCAATTTAAATTATGCTGTCTTTTATGTTCTGGTTAAATTCAAATCTTACTCAGCATCCCACTACTAGAGCTGACTATGCTTTTTTTCAGCCAGAATGAACACCCCAACCTTCCCATAACAGATATGCAAGGACCTACAAGCAGGATCTGGATTGTCCCTTAACTTTCTCTTTGATGATCTAGATATACTGAATATCATACCATAATGACTGTTTTCTAGTTTCTCTATCATTTTTATGTTGTTCTTTTTTTTTCCCCAGCTCTTCAGTGTTTCCATATTCTACTCTAAGTTTGGGTACCAGAACTAGAAATGGCACAATACCCTGATTTTGATTGTACCAATGTTGTGGCAAGAATTTTCTGTTTCTATTGCACATTTTTCTCTTTAAATAACAAAGAATCAATTAGTCCTTTTTATCACCACATTGGGATGACACTCTCATTGATGATAGTACAAGGCCTTCTCTAAACCAGTGGTTTGCAAACCAGATTCTCTTTCTCTGTAGATATAAACTGTGGACTTCAAGTAAGTTGTCTTGCATTGGTACTGATCAAACATGTCTTAATGAACTGTTTCTTTCTGGAGCTATTACATTTTTTGGAGGTGAGAAAGGCAACTGGGAGGAGTTTTTTTTTCCTTTTTTTCATTAAAAGATTCATTTTGTTTAATCTTGATACAGACAGGAACAGTCCAAAAATCATGTTTCATTTGAAAACAGTTTTCTAATTAATTATAAATCAGATTCACTCAGTTCTTCTGCCGAGACATTGAAGTATTCCAAACCACTAAGTATTTTTGAAAATTTTGGCCAGTGATTATGCCTTTCATCTGAGGCTGTGCACCAAAGGACTTAGGTCAGAAGAATAAAAAAAGATTATATGTAAAGCCTTGTAGAATATCTGAGGGAAGGACAGAAAACAGACCCTAAGTTTAGTGGGCCCATTTTTTCTCCATTAGACCCTCATGGCTCTCACTTCATTTTGAGTGGGAATGCCACCAAATGGGAGGCCCCATCATCTGCCAGCTGCTCATCTCTGGTGTCTCGCCTTTCCTAACACCTGCTCATGGAAGAACATTCTCAAGTGGGGATGGAAGGAAGGAAGGAAAGAACAAGCCCTACATTTGCTTCCTCTTAAATCTCGAGTTCAAATCATGATTGTATCTGCCCATTTCAAACTCCATTCTCCAGTCTTTGGAGAAGCAGTTGCTGCTTTTAATAATGGGGGAATTGGTGGTAATCAAACCTGATTTTTTTTGTTTTACATCCTTCCTCTTTTGTTGCTAATACCTCCCTGGACCACCCAATACAACTCAGCTATCTTTTCTTGGTGTTTATGCACTCAGAACACTTGCAAACATTGTCCCTATTAGTCATTGGTTGGCCCAGCTACAACTGGCATATTGAGGTTTTTGGAGTATTTTTTTAACTTGCCATCAGTTTCTTTAGACTTTTGGGCATGAGACCAAAGGCAGGATGATTTCAGACACTAAAGTAGGGTAATAATTAGCCTGATATATGCTTCTTAATTAGGATAATTGTAATTGGCAAGAAAACTTAGGTTCTTATGACACAGGGGTTAATGTTATATATAAATTATGGTGAAGCTATCCCATTAGTTGGACTCCCAAAGCCATCATTGAGGACAGCATATGTAGCAGAGCCATAATTCTTACTATGGTCTAACTCTATGGAGGAGTTCTAGGATCTCACTAACCTGCAAGAGCCTGGGTGGCCAAAAATCACCATCTGGGTGGCCTGCTGAGCGGAATTTCTGTGTTCTGGGTAGCCATGGTGTTTTTAGACTGGCAATGTAAATGAACACAAAAGTCCATCACCCCCTAGGTGGGAGCAAGGCACAGAAGATTGGGATAGGATGCAACTGAAGGCACATTACTCCTCCAGGATTTACAAATTTCCAATTTAGTACATTGTCTACTTCTAATCCTGAATGCAGATGCCGTCAGAAATAGTTGTGCTTAAATTAGAACTAAGACAAGATGTACAAGCTGAGTTAAGGCTCCTGCAGTCACCCTCCATTCAGGGTTGCGGACAGACAGAACTAAATGCATGTGGTTCTATTTCTGCCTCTTCCCTTTGCTAGCTGAAACTGACATTTGAATCACAGTGTGCTTGAGATGTTCTGCTAATAATATATCATCGCTGACAGTGCCATTTACGCACTTACTTACTTCCTTTAAATCTCTGTGTTCCTTAAGGGATTACATTAACAAAGGGGTTTTTTGACAGTTCATTTAAAAGTTGAGAGAAATAAGGTCCTCCTGAATGTGATCTCTTTATGTCTTTCCAGGTGGGCTGGCAGATACAGTAAGCATTTTGATGAGAACTGAAGTCTGACACAAGGCTTCTGGAAGCCAACTGGCTGATTGGCAAGTTATCAGTGCAATTTGGATCAGACCCTTAATGAGAGAGGAATGTGCTCTAGTGGTTCCTAACGGTGTCAAAAGACATAGATGTGCTCCTGGTAGGATTAAGGAATGAGGCATCAGAGCTGGTGTTTTGTGCAGAATGGAAATAAGACAAGAGATTATACAGATAGCAAGAAGATAGTTTTCCCCTAATAAATTATATAATCTGAATATATATGGAAATGTCTGACTTAACCTAATCTTGAAAGGCACAGAGCTTTCTGATGTTGTAAAAGGGCAAAACACCTGTGGCTTTTTTCTTTAATAGTTTTTAATTGATGTTGAAAGTAGGAGTACATTGCTATAAATACGTTCAATTCCTTCCTTCATCTCCTACATATTTTGCATTTTCCAGGAAAAGTGGCTTCCCTTAATTTATGAAAGTCAAGGCTCCACAGACAACCTCTTTGCTTGGAGAGGACCATTTGTCTCTCTTGGTATAACACATATCCCCATAGGACAAAAATCAGTGAAAGATTTAAACTGACAAGCATCATTTTTCTGTTAAGAACAACTTTTCCTTTGAGCTTACTCCAGAGCAAACCAAGCAGAATGCTAGATTTTTTTTTTTTGTTATTGTACTGTTTTTCAAAAGCTGTGAATTTTCAGAATAATTGTATGTGGTGCAGTTCTCATTGCAGCAAACCAAAAGATCTGTGGGGGGGAAAAAAAAAGGCAAGCCAACTTACTTAAAATTAGGTTCCTATGACTGTGTGGGGTCTTTGAAGTGATTTTAAAATGGCAACATGACTGCGTTTCTATGACTGTATATAGGCATTGGCTCTGATTCACACATCCTACATTCCACCCAATTCTCTATGCCTGGTGTTTTCTATTGGCAAGGCACCTCCTGCGGCCCAGAGCCAGTCAACAGGAAATACTAGGGAGAAGGGCTTGGATGGATATAAGATGCCTGAATCAGGAATCTACTTTTGTTGAAATTCCTGGCCCAGATCACCTGCCTTTCAGTCTCAGGTCTTAACCAGAAAACCATTAAATTTTGTCCCTCCCACTCCTGCCTCCTATCCCCTCTTCCTCTTTAAGCAGACAATTTTCTTGCTTCAATGGAAGGGCAGCAAGCTGGAGGGCAGTAATTAATATAACAGCACATATAAATGGTGGTTGAAAACATAACAATAGCTTTGCTGCTGCTATCAAGAAGCTGAGCCAATTAAATGCCATATTTTAGTATAAAACTTTGCCAGTATCATATTTGCTTTATTAAAGTTTCCAACAAGCCTTTAATGTTGTTACAACAGGATATTACTTTTTCTTCAGATAAAATGTAAATGTTCTGCTAAAAAGGAGTAAAAACATGCTATAAGGTTATATGTTAAACAATTTCTGCATACTTGCAAGCACTATAAGTTAATCTTATCTTAGCATAGTAGGGGCACAGGTTTGCTATGGAGCAGGATGTGAAATGTTTATATAAACCACAGTTAAAAGAATTTCTAGGCTCAGTTCAAGAGTTTACACTTTCAAAGTCATTCCACCAGTGCATCCATCATGATCCACACAATTGCTTTCTCTGAGTACTTTAATTCTTCCACCCCTCTGAAACTGTGTATTTAAAAGCCTATCACAGGATTCCTAAACAGTCAAGGTCAAATAGGTGTTGTAATTGCATCTTTTCACTTAGAAAGCAATCTGTAATCAGCTGAGCTTGGGCTCCAAAATGTTGTAAACTACAGACTCGTATGAGTATTAATGGGAAGAGACGTAGCGAAGCTGTCTGTAATGGCTACTATCTGTGAAATAAATGGAGTTATCCCAGGAGTTACGTCTCGATCCAAACAGGAGTAACAAAGATGGCACCTTGATCCACAGACATCATTAAGCCTGTCTGGGTAATAACCCCACGCAGACTGTGTTATTCCAATGTGTAGCATTAGCATTTAAGCTCATAAATGTTGACGCTTTTATTGTGCCTAAGCATTTTTTTTCTAATGGTGTACAGGACCCGCAGCCTGGCTGCTGCTCAAAGAGCTTGGACACCCCGGTCCCGGTGCCTGGAAAGGGAGGCTGGGAGAGGAGGAGTGATGCCTGCTCCCTTGCAGCACTTCTATTAAGGTGTTGGGTTTGCGTGGCAAGGTTCTGGTAGTGAAGGGGCTGCAGGCGTGGCTTCTGTGAGAAGTCGCGGGAAGCTGCCCCTGTGTCCGATGGAGCCAGCTCCAGCCGGCTCCAAGACGGACACGCGGTTGGCCAAGCTGAGCCAATCAGCGAAGTTAGTAGCGCCTCTGTGATAAGGTATTTAAGAAAGGTTAAAAACTGCTGCACAAGAGCAGCTGGGAGAGAGGAGCGGGAATATGTGAGAGAAACAGCTGTGCAGACATCAAGGTCAGTGAAGAAGGGGGTGGAAGAGGTGTTCCAGGCGCTGGAGCAGAGATTCCCCTGCAGCCCGTGGTGAAGATTTAAACGCGGTGTAGCTGAAACTAGCACTCAGTCGCCGAGGCGAGCGGCTCCGGTGCCGGCACGATCGGCAGCCGAGCGCTCTAGCGCGGCGCGCAGGGGGGTTCCCGAACCGGGGGAACCTCAGGGGAGCCGAGAGACCTGACGGGAGCCGGCAGGCCATGCCACAGCGGCTGCG
>NW_008823967.1:1280038-1286303 GCF_000699105.1 Pygoscelis adeliae
AGGAGAGGCTGGTGCCGCCGAGCACAAGGGCTCGGCAATGGGCAGCCCAGCAATGCAGGCGGGGAACCCTGGTGACCTCCTCGGAGCAAACAGAGCACGCTGACTCTGCTCCTCCGAGGGCTGTTGGGGGGGAGGGGGACTCACCCCATGTCGCCAGTGGGAAAACCCCAGAGATGACAGAATGGTTGAGGTTGTCAGGGACCTCTGGAGATCATCTGGTGCAATCCGCTTGCTCAAGCAGAGTCACCTACAGTCGCTTGTCCAGAATCATGTCTAATTTTTTAATATCTCCAAGGATAGTGACTCTAGAACCTCTCTTGGCAACCTCTGCCAGTGCTCAGTCACCCTCAGAGCAAAAAAGTTTTTCCTGATATTCGGATGGAACCTCCTGTGTTTCACTTTGTGCCCATTGCCTTTTGCCCTGCAAGTGCACAGAACTGGAAAGAGCCTGGGTCCGTCATCTTTGCACTGTTCCTTCAGATATTTGTACATCACCATGCGATCTGCCCTGAGCCTTCTTACCTGTAGGCTGAATCGTCCCAGCTCTCTCAGCCTTTCCTCCTATGGGAGATGCTCCAGTCCCTTAATCACCTTTGTGGCCTTCGGTGGAGTTGATCTCCAGTAGCTCCATCTCTCTCTTTTACTGGGGAGCCCAGCACTGGGCCCAGCACTCTGAAGGTGGCCACACCAGTGCTGAGTAGAAGGGAAGAATCACCTTCCTTGACCTGCTGGCAACAGTTCTCCTAATGTATCCCAGGATACCACTGGCCTTCTTTGCTACAAGGGCACAGTGCTGGCCCACAGTGCCCACTTTCTAATCGGGTGCCCAAAGGACAGAAGTCATGGAAGACCTGAATGCACAAAGTGTCAAACTGCTTTAATCCCCACACAACATATTTGCTGTTCTTCAGCTTATCCCACTGTAAGAAGATACTGCTTTTAAGACTGCCTGAAATATCCAGGGATTAGAGATTAACACACACAGAAGAATGATTTCAGTGTGTGTGCGTGCTTTTTTCCTAGGTGCTGTTTTATTTGCATTATCTCTAGTAGCAAGAGATTTCCTCTAACAGATAAACCAGCAAGATGCAATTCCTAAAATAACTTTAAATCTTTTTAAATTAAATTAGAGCAGCAATATGTTTTGAATTTTTAGGCTTCTTGTTTAGTCACAGTGTTTACCAATACAAACTCTTTTCCTGGCTGGTGCAAAATAAAAGCTTAGGGACCATAAATATCTGAAGTGGTGCTTGACTGAAGGTTTACTAAGCTTAAAAAATACGTGTAAACAATTTAGGAGTCTAAAACAGAGTCTCAGAAGGGCTTGAGGCACCAAGGACTGGATTTCCAAAGGTAGTTCAAGTTGGGGCCTAGAAGTATTGAGACGCTAATAGCAGTCATTAGCTATTAATTATAATTAAAATCCATGCCTGCTGTAACCCAAGTCTTCCTGGCTTTCAGTATGCCTGGGGTCTGCTAGGGGTTAAGCTGTAACAGACAAACTCTACCAGGTACGCAAGGGTGTAGCTCCACGCTCCTCTGCTCAAACTCATCTCCTTTTGGTAGCTATGGGGGAAAGGGAGATTTATACAATTCGTGTTCACTTAGCCTGACAGTTTAGGTGGGTTTTTTACAAGAATCTGTGAATTGTGGCAGTGGAACATAGGTAGACACTCACTTCTTCTGACTGCTGCAGAGGAAGTAATCTGCAGTACAGTAGTGTAGCAGAGAGGGTGGTGGTGGAGGTGGTCCTGCCTCAAATCCCATCTGGCCTTTGTTTTAGTGCCCTCCAGTTCCTGAAACAACTCAGGACAGCTGTATTCATTAGTAGATTTCTGTGGGAGTGAGGTGTGTACATGGGAGCTGGTGATTAACACCTCTGAAAAACTCACTTTGGTGTAATCTGGCAAATTTTACCCATAAACTTTTCTGCATTTCCTGGCATAGGCTCAGCTGCATCTCTGTCACCATTTTCCTCAGTGACAGCACCTCTCTGGGAAAAAAAAAGACCATACAACGGTAAAAATGGAAGAAAATAAAAGCGGAATAATTAAAATAACACTATAGTGAGCTAGTGATTTCAACAGGGTGGGTCCACCTGCACAGAGATGTTTGCAGGACTGGAGTCAAAGTGCTAAAAGTGCAAAACCAAGTTTTCCTTGCTTTTGAGTCTGTAATTCATTATGGAAACAAAAATGGTACCCAGAAAGCTGAAGGCAAATTTTAAGGGCCATAATCAAACCCAAAAGATTAACTGAGAAATATTTTAACCTGCCAAAATTTGTGTGCAGAGGTTCTGTGTTTCCTCTGCAAGATGTGACAATATTTTCCCACTTAGCAGGGGATATTGCAAATATTGGTGTAAGTGCAATCAGAAGTTTAAGCAAAATGCAGGCTTGAACACAAGAGCCTGGTTGGTCAGGGAGTGAAGTAAGTGTCTTTAATATGTTATTTTTATAGGTAACCTCATCATTACAAATAGCTTCTCTCTCAAAGTTCTTAGTTCACATTTGACCTACTGACTTGCACAGGTTTGTTTTTTTTACTTTTCCTCCAAAATGTAATCTAAATTTTTCTCTTACTTACATTTTTTTTAGAATCATGTAATTAAGCAAGAATGTGGTGACTTGATATAAAGACTGGCAGAGGCAGAAAGCTTTTTTAAAAAAAATCAGGTGAGCTTGCATTGGTTTAAAGGAGACAGAGTATCTAATTTTTAAAATCCTACCAGGTGCATATTTATATTTTTAGATAAAAGTTTTGACATATTGACCCTTAATTTGCAAATTTAGATCCTGATCTCAGGTGAACAGAACCTATCTAGTCCAAATGCTAATGATTTTTCCATTAAGGAAAATCCTATCTGATAAAGTTTATCCTTTTTTTATTACCTCCGTATGTTGAAACACCATATAAACATTGTGGAATAATTGAAAATCTCGGTTTAATGTATTTTTTAAATTCTGGATAGAATAAAGTCTTAATATCAGGTTTTCTGTATCCTAAGATTAAAAGTTCTGAGAGACTATAATAATAAAAGTTACATTTGTAAAAGTCACATTTGTTTTGAGCTGTCTGGTGTTCCACAATTTACTTATTTAGTCATCCTAAATAATTAATTTTTTTTCATTGCAATAGAAAGACACAGAAGATAGTAGGACTACTTTATGAAATTTCAATGTAAAGTAATGATAGGCACTGGAACAATGTAACCAGAAAAGGACTGAAAGCACCAATTCTTAGTTACCATAGCTTGTCAGTTTTCTTCTTAGTGATTTTAGATATTCAATATGTTAATTTAAAAGTATTTAATTTAGTTTTACAGCAAAGTGTTGCTCTTCTGGGTGCTCCTTAAGTAATGAAAAGGATTTTAGTATGAGCTTAGTATATTCATTAAGCTCGGTTTTCTTCTTTCTAATACAGGAAGGAATACACTCTCTAATTGTGTTGTGGTTGCTTTTCCTTTCAATATTTTCAAATTAAAGAGTTCAGTTCTGATCTCATCTTTGGATGCCCTGCCCTACCAAAGTCACTGAGGGTAAGTCTGTGTAAATGAAAGCATTTCTTTGGGCTACATGAATACCTTGAATTAAATACAGTAAGACAAGTTCTGTGTTGGTTTATAGCCTGCATAATGAAGTCACCTTCCATGGGGATTTCTCAGGTTGTAAATCAGCATACAGTCTGGCCTGATTTCTTTTAATAAGATGCACAGGATAAATGTTGCCTTATCACAGCCATAATTCAAAATTCTTAGTTAACCTGAAGAGGAAGATTTGCTCATATAAGCAATTTATTGCCAAATAGCTACAGTCTTAAAATATGCCTTTACTTCAATGAATATGCTGAAATACGAACATTTAATAGTTTCCGTGTGTTTACTGTGTAGAATAATTTTAAATGACTTGTTATTTTTTTCCTCATATAGAGGTTCTAATGGGCATTCTTGCTCACCCTAAGGAGATTATCTAATCACATAAATATCCTGTATGTTTTTTCCAAATATTTGGATGTCATTTGTGCTATTTTCAAGGGGTTTTTTATGCTATGTAGTGATAAATTGAAAAATCTCTTAAAGTTCATATTTGGTTTTTCAGCACCCACACTGTAACTGAATATACTGCATCTATAAGTCTGAAAATATCTTATTTTACTATGTTGTCCAGTTTTCAGATGATTCTTTGATTACCAGCTTCTACTTTTCTTCCAGATTTCCCCTGACTGAATGAACTGAGTCTTTTAGTTTGTAAATTTTCTGCTTCTTGGCAGCATACAATATTGTCATATTACAAACAATATACAGTTTTTCTAGAGTGTTGGCTAAAGGCCAGCAACCAGATTCAGCATGTATTACATCTATCACATAGTCCATGTTAGGGTTGATTTCAAAAAAACCTCTTTTATTATACTACAGTGTATGTTACCTCATCTAGCATTAAATGTATTAATTTTAATCTAGTTATTGGCTTTGTACTCCAGTTTACTGCAATTGGTGGAAATCAGTCAATACAAAGCAATGTCCAGTATCTTTTAGCACAGCTAAATTTGGTCATCTACATATACTTTGCATGTCATCTTCAGTAATACAGCCATCCATAAATTAGGTACTTTTATTGTACGTATCTCTTAAATTAAAGCATTCTTAGAATAGATCTTCCTGAAAACAATTTTCCAGTAATCATCCGGAGCTGCCAGATTCTTCATCAACTGCAGATTTTCGGAGACATCACAACAATAAAAATTTGAGGTAAACCAGTATACCTCATTTGCTGACTGGTGATCATTTGTCTTCTTTCAGATAAACAAAAAACAAGGAATATTTTTATTCTATCCCCTCTTTTTCTAGGAGCTAACCGGGAACAGGAGAAGAACCAGTCACTCTTTGGAGACTGGGAAACAAGTGGTAGATCAGTATTTCTGGTCTGGCTATGGGAAGCGATCCCTCAGCCCAACTCTCTTGCGTGTCAAGACTGGCAGGCAGGGAGTTGTTTGTACAGAATCTGTTACACAGTTCTCAGTGCCGCTCAGTCCTGTGCTCGTCAACTCTTGCCTCTATGCCTCTTGCAGGCTTTTCCTGCCCAAGCAGGAAGCCTCAGAGCAGTATGTACCTTAGTGCCTATGTGTAGCTAACAGACCCAAAGCACAGGCCAGTTAGTGTCCAATCAAACGTGTAATTACGGCATCCTTGAAACACTTTCTTTGTGGCCCATGTTTACGCTTGTCACAGATGACCATGGTGGATCCCTGAATCCTATGTGCTCTGTTCTTTTCATACGCTTGACAAAGGGCACGCTAGTTCTTCAGGTTCCTGATATTACCATGCAATCAGTATCATAGAATCACAGAATGGTGTGGGTTGGAAGGAACCTTTAAAGAACATCTAGTCCAACCCGCCTGCCACAGGCAGGGACATCTTTCACTAGATCAGGTTGCTCAAAGCCCCATCCAGCCTGACTGAACACTTCCAGTGATGGAGCATCCACAACTTCTCTGGGCAACCTGTTCACACAACCATTGATGTCTCTGAAGTAATGAACTCTTTTGCACTGTTGGCTGAGGAAGGAGGAGCATCCTACCTTTGAGAGCATGGCTGACTCATAGTCTTGACAATCCTCAGACCGATAGCAAGTCCAGTCTTCTGTGCACAGCATAAAGCTGCTTAGCCAACTGATCCTGTGTGGGAGGTGCCCAAAGTAATAGTCACTTACACACTGGGGCCACTGTGGAATTTTAAAAACTGCATTTTTTCATGTGAAGACCAGAGTTTTGCAAAACAAAAGTGAATCTTGAGGTCTGCTATAGACTACTGGACACCTTAGGAAAAGGAGCACAAATGGTGGAGTTCAAGATCCTTAGGGCACCAAGGAGGGCACACAGCAAGCTCACTACCCTGGACTTCAGGAGAGCAGACTTTGGCCTCTTCAGGGATCTGCTTGGTAGAGTGCCATGGGACAAAGCCTTGGAGGGAAGAGTGGCCCAAGAAAACTGGGTAATATTCAAGGATCGCCTCCTCCAAGCTCAGGAGCGATGCACCCAACAAAGAAGAAGTCAGGCAAAAACGCCAGGAAGCCTGCATGGACGAACAAGGAGCTCCTGGACAAACTCCAACACAAAAAGGAAGCCTGCAGGGGGTGGAAGCAAGGACAGGTAGCCTGGGAGGAATACCGAGAAATTATCTGAGCAGCCAGGGATCAGGTTAGGAAAGCTAAAGCCCTGATAGAATTAAATCTGGCCAGGGACATCAAGGGCAACAAGAAAAGATTCT
>NW_008823967.1:1287336-1299884 GCF_000699105.1 Pygoscelis adeliae
GCAATGTGCGCTCGCAGCCCAGAAGGCCAGTTGTATCCTGGGCTGCATCCAAAGAAGCGTGGCCAGCAGGTCGAGGGAGGTGATTCTGCCCCTCTACTCTGCTCTGCTGAGACCCCACCTGGAGTACTGTGTCCAGCTCTGGAGCCCTCAGTATAAGAAAGACACGGACCTGTTGGAGTGGGTCCAGAGGAGGGCCACAAAAATAGTCAGGGGGATGGAACAGCTTTCCTATGAAGAAAGGCTGAGAGAGTTGGGGTTGTTCAGCCTGGAGAAGAGAAGGCTTCGGGGAGACCTTATTGCAGCCTATCAGTACTTAAAGGGGGCTTATTAAAAAGATGGCGGCAAACTCTTAAGCAGGGCCTGTTGCGACAGGACAAGGGGGAATGGCTTTAAACTAAAGGGGGGATAGATTGAGACTAGATATAAGGAAGAAATTTTTTACGCTGAGGGTGGTGAAACACTGGCCCAGGTTGCCCAGAGAGGTGGTGGATGTCCCATCCCTGGAAACATTCAAGGTCAGGTTGGACAGGGCTCTGAGCAACCTGATCTATTTGAAGATGTCCCTGCCCACAGCAGGGGGTTTGGACTAGATGACCTTTAGAGGTCCCTTCCAACCCAAACTGTTCTGTAATTCTGTGAATCTATAAATGCATGTTGCTGGTGATCCAGCTGCAGTGGTTGTTGCTTGCTGCATCTTGCCTCTCCTCTGCCATGGGCTCCATTGCAGAGGGGTCTCAGGCTCATGTCTAACTCAGCCTATGGGCAAAAGGGCTCTGGTAAACTTCAATAATCTCCAAAATTCTGTGAATCTATAAATGCATGTTGCTGGTGATCCAGCTGCAGTGGTTGTTGCTTGCTGCATCTTGCCTCTCCTCTGCCATGGGCTCCATTGCAGAGGGGTCTCAGGCTCATGTCTAACTCAGCCTATGGGCAAAAGGGCTCTGGTAAACTTCAATAATCTCCAAACCTTTGCTTGTTACTAAAGAAGATATTTCAAAATGCTACTTTTTCTCTTCTACACCCTGTCTCACCTTGGTGCTGTAGACATACAAGGACATTATTGCTTGCTACCCTGGTTCTCTTGGCCAGGCAGGCCTCTAGGGACACTTCATCCTCCCCTGAGATTATGCAGTTTACTCCTTCCCAGCACCCCTGAGCAGCAAAATGGCAAGAACATTCTGAGAGAGCAAATTTCAAAGACATAAGATATGACAGTCCTTTAGGGAGCAGTAATGCATATGTAAATACCAGGTTGCATTCAGATGTCAAATATGGAGACCTGTTGCTCAAAGTGCAGTGTTCAAATATACCTATGTTTTCTAAATTTTACTTTCAATTCAACAGAAAATTGTCAGGCAGATCTTATGAATACTGAAATGGTCAAATCTCTTTCTTGTAAGTACTTGAAGTGTTAGTTTTTATTCAGCAAGTACTGATAGGCATCAATGCATGAACAAGGACATCAACATTTGTCTAAATTCTTGTAAAATATTATTCTAAAGTATTCATGAACTGTTTGTAGTAGTTTTATGTTTGACACAAAACTAACAAAAAGATATGTTTTTGAATGCAGAAAAGTGGAGCAATTGAACTTCCATATATTTTCAGTCTAACTGAGTACTTAACTGCCTGTTTGTGCTTTTGAAAATCGCCACCTGGTTGGGGGTAACAGGGGAAAAGTAGAAGTAAATTCTATCTGGCAATCTGTATATCTGAATTCAGAGCTTTCTATGTTCTGCAGCCAAAGCAACCTGTGGGTATATTTTTTCCTCATCCAAAAAACACCTGTGAAGATCATAGGATTTCACACTGAATTTACAAACTCATCTTCCACGGTCTCTGATTCCTTGAAATGATCTTACTTCATCACAGAGAAACTTGAGCATCACAAACTACTATCCTTCTGCAGGTCCACATTAGTTTATCTGTCAGGAAGTTGAGTATATAGCATAATTTGTACCACTAAAAGTCAAGTATTAAAAAGAAACCTTTGCTACAAAGCAAATGAAATCCCACAGACACAACTCAGTTCCCCAAATAAATGGTGAAAAATTTAAGTATCAAACAGGGAAGGAGACAAGCCTAGTCTCTTCAATGAATTGTTTGACAAGGCTGCCTACAATAGAGTGCTCATAAATTGGCTTTAGAGCTTGTATTACTTACACAGATTATTCAGCCTTTAATTGATCTGGAATAAATGTGAGGATTTCCATACTCGTGGACAAACCCAAGATAAATAAAGCAAGTTAATTTACAAAATGACTTAACTTCGATAGACATATCTTTATTGGAGCTACTGTAACATTGTTAATGTTATTTTTAAATTAGCTTCAGGTGGATGAAGGAGTGCAGATGTGACAGATGCCAGCATCAGCACTTCCTGCATCTCCCCAAATGACTATCTACAAAAGTTAAAGAAGAGCAACCGAATTGGCTTCTACAGGAATATTACTAGGGATTGGTTATGCAAATCTTGGCTAGAGTGCAGTCTCACACAGCTTTCAGTCATTCACTGAATTATTCAAGTATATATGTGGAGTGTTTGTACTTTTACGTACCAATGCTACTTGACCAGAGCAAAGCTTTTCTTGATTTGACAGAATAGGCAAGAAAGGACCAGAGCTGAGGCAAATAGTACTGCTGGTAGAACTCCGCTCAGCCTAAATGCATTAAGACTTTTAGACAGAAAATAAAACTCTGTGTTCAGGCTTTCAGAACTTGATAAGAATAAGCATGCATCTCAGATTTCTTCTGAAGCAGAAACGTAGCATAATTATGTTTTCTCCGATTGCATTAGTGGCATCATACTTCATTTAAACTGGTGTAACAAAGTGTGTTTAAAGTCTCAATTGAGACTATGAGTCTAATAGGTTTTGTTGCTTTAGCTTCATAGGTGTAACTTGCTACTTATTCCACATTCTGCAAAATGGAAGTTATACAAAATATTCCCATATTTGTGAAACAGCTGGCGAGTTTCATAAAATGAAAGTCTATTTTAAACAATCCCCAAACAAAAGTATATTAACTTGTTTGGAAGCTTTGCTGTACATGAGGTAAACAGACTGATACAAAGGTTGCTAGGAATATATTTTAGAGGCATTTACTTACTATCTAGCAATTATTAGCCTGATATAAAGCTTTTTGAAGTTGTATTCCTTTCATAGCTGTCTCTTTTATTACTTGGTTGTGAGAGGAAGCATGGCTGATGGCTATCTTCCTGTGGTAAGCCGTTTCAGCAGCAGCTGGGAAAAGGGAAAGGAGTGGGGGGCGTCCTGTGAGCAAGCAGAGCTGGCGGTTCAGAGAAGGACTTTGGAAGCTCCCAGATCCGTGGAGAAAGGAGGCGGTGAATGAGGCTGGAGTGGAGAGGCACAATGTGAAGAGAGCTAGCGAATGTGGACGCAGATTCACCTCTTGTACCTCCAGGCACTTAATACGTTGTGTGGTTGAGGACCCTCCTCATCCTCCCTTCACCGGCAAGAGGAGGAGATGGGTTTCCAGGCAGGATTTTTGCTGAGGGCCCTGAGGCCTGCCTCTCCCCTGTGATGCATGGGCAGGCCAGGGGGCCCATTTGGGTCATACAAGTGAGGTGGGATGTCTCTGGGCCTATGGCTGGGGAAAGGCCAAATGTTCAGAAATTGTTTGCTGATTATAATAACTGAAAAATTCACTGGGCTTGTGAAAATCATGGTTGTGACCTCATAACCCCAGCAAACCGCACTGGGCCTGAGACACATGGGAAACCACAGTGGCAATTAGACTCAAAGCAGCAAGTCCATTCTGCTGCAGCTAGACTTGCACGTCTACTAGACATACAGAGGAGCACCCAAGATCACCCACTTCCATCCACGTACTGTACTCTGCCTCTTTTAAAATCCTGTACCATCCTGGAGACTGTTATGTATTTACCAGAATTTGATCTTAGATCTGTAGGTTCCCTCTGTCTCCTCCCTCACCCTACCCTCCTCCTTCACCCAGCAGTTGAGGGGCCTGCAGGGAAAGATGTAGGTATGTCCAGCCTACATCGTCCATCTGACTGCAGCCTCCAGTTGGGGTCCTGTGATTGTCTGCTCAAACTGGGGATACTGTGGAGCTTTTGGAGTGAAGCTGGACATGATCCTTTCTGCTTGTTCTGAACTTCTGACATTTTTGAGGCTGTGGCTCCGTGGTGCATCTGTCAAAGAAAAAGGTTTTGTCACAGCATTTCTTTTGCAGCCATTTAACTGTTAGCACTATTCCATGGGCACAAGTCATTTCTACCCTGTTTCTCAGGGTGGAAGCATTAGGTAACTGAACCCTCTGATTCAAAAGCAAACACACAAGTAACTATATCTGTTCACCCTTTCATATGGTGAAAACTATGTAGTAAATGAACTGAAAGGAATGAGAAAGACATTTTAGAGGAGAAACTATTTCTGTTTGCAAAGCTGCTGTTTCTTGGTATAATGTAGGTAAAAGAGCTGCTTTGCTGCCACTGGCTCCCACAGAAAGGTGGAGGGGTCCATTGGTACACATAACATCCACCTCATCTTTGTCTATTTTTCTTTTCTCCCCATAGCTTTTCCTAGAGGCAGATGGGATAGGCCTCAAGACTACTGCAGGTGCCCTCACTGTATTATGTGCACATATGGGCTGAGGCAAGAGAGAATTTGAATTCCTCGGTGTTCATTGATTTCTCCTCTCCAGCAGAGCTGAACAGAAGTAGAGCACCTTAGCATTTGATGGTACTCCGCATGGAAGCCTGTAAGATAACAGATCATCTAGTCTGAACAATTACTCTCAACACATCATAGCACCAAAATACCACCTCCAAGAGTAAACAGTATTACCCATGAGAGAATATGTTAAGTACGTCAGTCCAGCACCTACCTGTGCTTCGACATTCACAAAACAGTATTTTTTGAGGCTGTGGCTCCGTGGTGCATCTGTCAAAGAAAAAGGTTTTGTCACAGCATTTCTTTTGCAGCCATTTAACTGTTAGCACTATTCCATGGGCACAAGTCATTTCTACCCTGTTTCTCAGGGTGGAAGCATTAGGTAACTGAACCCTCTGATTCAAAAGCAAACACACAAGTAACTATATCTGTTCACCCTTTCATATGGTGAAAACTATGTAGTAAATGAACTGAAAGGAATGAGAAAGACATTTTAGAGGAGAAACTATTTCTGTTTGCAAAGCTGCTGTTTCTTGGTATAATGTAGGTAAAAGAGCTGCTTTGCTGCCACTGGCTCGTACAGAAAGGTGGAGGGGTCCATTGGTACACATAACATCCACCTCATCTTTGTCTATTTTTCTTTTCTCCCCATAGCTTTTCCTAGAGGCAGATGGGATAGGCCTCAAGACTACTGCAGGTGCCCTCACTGTATTATGTGCACATATGGGCTGAGGCAAGAGAGAATTTGAATTCCTCGGTGTTCATTGATTTCTCCTCTCCAGCAGAGCTGAACAGAAGTAGAGCACCTTAGCATTTGATGGTACTCCGCATGGAAGCCTGTAAGATAACAGATCATCTAGTCTGAACAATTACTCTCAACACATCATAGCACCAAAATACCACCTCCAAGAGTAAACAGTATTACCCATGAGAGAATATGTTAAGTACGTCAGTCCAGCACCTACCTGTGCTTCGACATTCACAAAACAGTATTAAGGTATTACATTTATGAAAGACAATGCCAGATGTTGGCTCACCTGATACTGACGTATATAAATAAGAGAAACTCCTTGTGTTTAATAAAAAAAAAAGCTAAGGTCTGTTCTGAAAGGATTTGAAAACTGAATTCCACTTCTTTTACTAGCCAAGATGGAGTGGAGGGCTGGGGATGAAGGAGATTACCAACTTTTATTTCCATGCTGATAAACTTGCAGGGCTTTGTATGCCTCCCCCCATTGTCATCCTGAAAAACTTGTTCTGTCAAGGCCATAAGCAAAGTCAACTTGACAAAATGATTTCTTATGGGAGATGAGCATATTCCTCTGGATCAGTTTATAGCTACTCTACTAGAGAGACAATCTACTAGAGAGAAGTTCTGTCATATCTTTTTTCCACTCCTCCTTTTTTTTTGCTTGCCAAAGCACTCTACACTATGCTGAATAATGATGACATACAAAAGTAATTGTTAACAAACCCAGTCAGCTGATGCTCCGAAGTGGAATCTCTTTGATGCTGCATCAGTTTCTAGTGTACTGGCTGAGGAAAAAACATGTACAGTGCTTATGCCAATTAATAGTGACTATGAACTTGCATATGATAATCCAAATTACTATAAGAATAAATAAAACATCTGCATAATTTTTAACATTTCCTGCTAATCAGGCTTTTTTCCCAATTTGATTAGCTTAATAAAGATTGAAAAATGTTAGCTGAGAGTAAAATTTTACACCAGAAATTTCATATTTTACACCCTTTGTACAACTGAGACCAAATGGATTTTCATTAATTTTCAATTACTTAATCTTCATTTTCTTTAAAAAGTCTATAACTGTATTTTTCCAAGGTTTTTCTACAGACCAAAGTAGCTCCAACAAGAAAAGTGACTCAAAATTTAAAGTGATTCAATCTGACGAAAGGATGACTATCCTGTAAGCCTGACTCAGTGGGAGTTATCTTGGAAGATCAGACAAAGTCAGTACATCCAAAATAGGGAATAAGGACAGAATTGATTTCCAGTGAAGTAGCAGTTGTGTGATACTTACATGTGTAGCTGGCTCGTTTTTATTTTCATTCCACATACTACACCAATGAATTGCCCCCTGGATGTTCCTTTCACAGCCCATAGACTAGAAAAGGAGTATACATGCCCTAAGGTCATACTCTGTTTTTAGACAATGAAAATTAGATGAGAAGAATGTCCCCCTAAATGGGGAGAGCATAAAATACACAAATCAGGAGAAATAAAATAGTATAGAAGGAGGAATGAAACATTTGTTCTATGACCTAATAATCACAGCATCTAAAAACACAGAAATAGGAGTGGTGCTTGTTTATCTGCCTGTTTATCTAATGTATTCAGTGAATCTTCAATTTGCTTATATGGTACATAAAATATGAGAGAAGAAAGAAGTCTGTGAGCTATTTGAGAGGTGAGTGGTTTTAGGTTTTATCAAGACTTACTAGAAAAGCTAGCTCCCAAAAGGCATGATATTAGATTCCAGAAACATGAAGAACATTCGAAAATTTTTGAAGAACATTCACAATTTTTTTCTGAGTGTCTGGATAAATAAATGTCTGGCAGACATCTTTCCAGACTTTCCAGAACAATGTGGTGTCAGCTCAAGGTAAATGATTATAATATTTTGTCCAATTTTTAGCAGTGGGAAAACCAAAGTATGTCTCATAATGAGAAACAAACTTATTTTGTTTATGGTATACATTTTTAGCTGTGGTTTATCTTTAGGACAGTCAGAGTTTGCTTTATTTTGTATTTAAGATTTACAAGCAGTTATTGAAATATGCTTACAAAAATTGTATGTTAAAACTGTGTGACTCCACATGAGGGGCTGACTCATTTGCCACCTGCATGCTGTGGACCTGAGAGGGTGCTGGCCTCTATGTTCTTTTGCCTGTATGCAGACTTAAAACAAAGCAAAAAATAGGTGATCTTTCTGAATTAAGTCCTATTTAACCAATCATGTTTATAAACTCCACAATGAATTTAACAGATTAAAAAAGAGGGTTTTGTTCAAAGCCCTGAAAAGCCTATATGAATTTTTCAATGACTTTGATAAGGTAAGTGCATGTGACAGTAGCAAACAAGATACAGAAGTGCCTGAAATGTCCTTTGTACCAAATCACAATTTTCTCTCTCTCTCATTTCTGGGGTATGTGGTAAATCTAAGCACATTTATTTGTTTGGAATATTTATGAGTATCTTTATTCATTTATATCAGCTCACATGCAGTCCTAAGTAGTATTTGTTATTTCTAAGTCATCTACAATGTGCAATATGCTTTGCAATGTCCCTTTTCAGGGAGACTGTACAGGGAGACTGTAATGTAGGAAGACAACGTGAATAAATTGTGGGAAGGAGAAAAGAAGTATGACAGAGCACAGCCAGCAGAGAGGCACATATCTTTTTATAGGGGAAAATATTGTTGCCAAATTTGATCAGAGGAGTGTAGGTAAGGGAAGGTGGAAGCAGATTAACTAGCAGAAAAGTCCGCTCCTTGGTAACTTCTCTTGGGTACGAGCATTAGTCCATTTTTTAGAATACTTTATTTTAACATTGAAAAAAGGGACTATTAAAACAGTCTCTCTGACTTGTAACTCAAAGCACAGCTCATGCATTATCAAAAAAAGACTGTCCTTTTCATGAAGCTTATAATAGAAACTGAACCTTATAAAACTTGGAAAAATCATGCCATGGAAGTTAACTGGATAGAGAGGATAGTGAGGGGGTAGAAGGAATGCTGCCGCTAAGTTTCTGAAATGGAAGTTAATAGTCCTAATAAGAGCACTGCTTTGTGCTCATCACATCAGTATGTTCTGGCAGAGGAGAAAAAATTTGGAGTCAGAGACAATGGCAAGAGAAGAGAAGAGGAAAGGAATAGTGTGGGTCTAAATCAGCATGGGATGAATCAAAAAACAGCTCATTTAAGTGTCTGACTCTTCACACTGCCAGTGACTTACAGAAAGAAACAGCCTTAACTTTATTTACAATGCCAAAAGGATAGACGCAGAAATTTATGGGAAAAAATGAATGGGTACCTTCCTCCAGCTTCAGACCTTCTAAATTAGGAAGCTGGAGGGATTCGCACCATCCCACTTGAGGAACATAATTTAGCCAGCTACATTAAGCACTCTCCCTGAGCTCCCTCACTAGTCAAAGGAGAAAGGTAGTTTTCTGTGAAGGCAAGACAAAGTGTGTAAGTTTGGTGCCCAGTTAACAGGAGTCAGGAATCGGTTGTCTAACTTGGCCACAGCTGGGGGTAGTATTTCTCCTCTGAACTGAATTGCAACAGGTTCTATATTACCTGACATACCACCAGGCATTTTTGAAGCTGAAATCACAGATCTTTGCTACTGGGGTGAAAGAGTCAAACTCGTGAACTGGATATTTTGGCAAACTCATCTACCACACAGCTGTGGCATCAAAAAGGGAATCTGTTAGGCATAATGACAAAACACAGCAATACCTCAGGAGCTAACAAAAAGCAAAGGGTTTAGAGCTCTAAGGCACTCTAAGCTATAGAAACTAGTAATCGTGCTAAGAAATACATAGGAAGACTGAATTGGATGCACTGATGTGAGGCACAATCATACACTAAAAATGCATTAACACCACTACAATTATGCCACTAGAGCTTTCCCTGAGGGAGGCAAACTTTACAAATTACTCCAGGACCAGAAAGCCAGGAGATGGATGATCTGACAAATCAAGGTCTAGAAGTAGCTACCTGCAGAATTATCAAAATGCAGAATAGACTCCTAATCCATAAGGACCATGAATTCTGTTTTATAATAGATGCCTGCCTTTAACTTGAGGGAATTAAATGAGCTAAAGCCCTAACTTCCAACCTTAGCCCACTTCCCAGTGAATTAAATTAATCTCAGCCTGCAACTTTGTTTTCAAGGGATAGATTTGGCCTTCAATTTGTGCCATGCTTGCAAAATCCTTAATAGGCTATAATAAAACAGGCCCAGCAGAAGCTCAGAACTGATGTATTAAAAAAAATGTAGAGTCTGAATTCTAGTTTTGCTTTTTAATGGAGCTTTCATGGAGTGAGACCTGTGCCAGCAAAATGTAATGATTCCAATGCATGTGCCACGTGTCATAGTTACTTTTAATCTGCTTTGAAAGAAGAGTGGATGATACATTTCCATTCTATTTGCAAGTGATCAAAACCTTGTGGCTGTGTCTTTGGTCCATTTTGGATCTCTATGTCCTGCAACTGCACAGGAGACAGCATGTATCTCCCCAGTAATAACAGGATAATGAATATACTCCCAGGAAAAACACTGAGCTGAAAAGAAGTACAAAAAACCCTTTAACTTTTATGATTTCAGACACAAAGAAATATTTCATAAGCACGGACACGCTTGTTTAATGTAAGGAGAAGATCATTTCTGGCACTGTGTGCCTGCAGATGGTGAAAGAGGGGCACAAAGTGTTGCCACTTCCCTTGCATGGAGTAACCACAGTGTGAATCTTTGTAAGCAGGACCACAGGTAGGGGAGACCTAGTTCTTTTCTTTCCCAGCATGGACCCCTGTGTGAGGGGACCTCTCCCAGGGGGTATAGAATTGAAGAATATCTGTGTAGAAACTGCACTGTATACCCAACACCTTATGGGTATACACTCAGCGACAGGCAAAGACCAGTTAGAGCAGCATGCATTATCTGTTTGCATTTGCGCAAGATATTAAATATCACAGTTCACTTTTTTTTTAAATAGCAATGCTCATTTTTCCAGATACATCTGTGACCCGTGAATGTGGCCTTTGCAGTTGCCTTTCATTTGCACTGCTTAGAATGCTGTACAGGTACATCTTAGGCATTCGTGACAGATGCTTGTCTGCCCTGTTTTCAAGGACTGGCAGAAACTCCACAACATCCCCAGGCAATCTATTCCTGCATTGCTCAAAAATATGTTAATGCTTTGTGGTTAGAAACTGCACACAGTATTGTAACACTGACAAATCCTGAAGGGTTATGTGAGATGTCTTACAAGCTGTACCTCTGTTTATTTAACAGTATGGTGTTTGCATTTCTCATAACAGTCTGATAACTGTTGACTGATCCTCTTAATCCCTCTCTCCTCCAATCCTTTTTTGCTTCCTAGTTTGTTAATCCCTCTCTCCTCCAATCTTTTTCTGCTTCCTAGTCTGTTGTTACCGGTGCTCTATTCAGGTAATGGATTATTCCAGTTTACATGCAAATCTTCAGACTTCTCTCTATTGAATAGCATCCTTTTACATATGTCATCATCTAAGTCACTGGTGATTCTAAACAGACTAAGGTGAAGTCCAGGTGTATGACATGTACTTTCTTTTGCGTGACCCACCAGGTTTTTTACTCATGATAAATCCATATAAGTTGTTAGTCTTTTCTCTGTTTTCTTGTAGATGACCATGAATAGCTTGGTTATTTGCTCCAGTATTTTTCTGGGAATTTAATTTAAGCAGAAAACCTGTAATTACACACATTGTTTCCCCATCTTTTTAAGACCGGCACCATGTTTCCCCTCTATTCATCCATTCACTTTGAGTTATTTACAGATAACTGCTAGTGTGTTCTAAGTTGTATTTGGCAGCTCTTTGAGAATGACAAAGGAAATTTAATAGTTCCTGATAACTTAAAAATACTTAAGATGATCTATTCCTGTTGGAAGCTGAGATCTTTTCTTTGTTGATGTCATTAATTGTGATAACATTTGTTAGTGTAAACTAGTGCAAAAGGTATTAAATATTTTGGTCTTCTTTATCAAACTCTCCCTGATAATTCTGACCCTCTGCTGAGCAGCAGAACAGGACTTTCCCTGGTCTTCCTCCTAGTATCAATGCCCTTATGGTTTCTTGTTTTACCTGATGAGCCTTGCTTGTTACATATTATTTGTTTCTTGAATTTTCCTGCTTGCTTGAATTACATATTTATTCTTGTCCTCATAATCTGCAGAGGGAGTCACGAGATATCATGACTTCTGTTTACTCGTGCAAGTAGCAGTTGTGAATCTTAAAGCCCCTGAGCTGCATGGATATTTTTCTGTGTCACCAAGGCTAGAGGTTCGCCTGTCACTATCACAGCATATTAAGCTCGATTTTAACAGCTTTCCTCCTGATCCTAATTTTAATATATTCCTTTTTTGTCAATCTCTAACCTTTGGCGGCTATGTTGTTGTTACTATGCTGTGGAATGGAAACTCTTAAATTCATTCTGGTTTAGAGAGATCACCAGTTTAATATTTTAGACCATTGGAAGTATAGGAAATACCAAAGGAATCTGCAGCATATCTAGGATGAGTTCATTATAACAAACTTTTAAAATGCCTCTGTTACACTTCTTTAACATGATTCAAAACACAGACACCCCCATGTAGTAAGACAGACCCTGCCCCAAAGTGACAGTGACAGTGGCATTTAGGCACCTAAATAATTCTGGGGATCTGGACACCGGATATATTTTGCACGTCAGTGGACACAGTACATTAAAACATTGATACAATTTCCCTTCTTTTTGCAGTAGCACACACACACCAAACCTCACACCAGCAATGTTTTTGGCAGACTGTACTATTAATGCAAATTAAATTAGGCTGCATGACATTAAGCCACTTGGGATTTTTCCAGGGCACCAATTTAGCAACATGTGCTTTCAATCACTATATGTTCTGTTCCCTTGGAAACTAAAAAAAATACAATCAATTAAACACAAGCTGCAGCTTTTTTTTTGTGTGCGCAGAAGTCAGAGTTCATTTTCTTTTTGACAATCAAGGGCTCGCCTGTAATTTCAAACATTATGCTTGTATGTTTCTGAATGACAACAAGCAGCATCAGGAGTCTGCAGACAATTCCCTGCCTCCCATTGTAGCCTTTCTTCACAGATTGTCACTCT
>NW_008823967.1:1299936-1304829 GCF_000699105.1 Pygoscelis adeliae
TTCCCTTCCCCTTCCAAGCTCAAAAGTCTCTTGTCCACCTTTCTTTCCCTCAACACCTTATGGGTATTTCTGCTCAGGAAACAAATGCGTTTAGAGCTCAATCTCAAGGGAAACTAGGTCTTATCTTGCAGAGATTTGAGGTCTGTGGCCACACAGCTGTCGCAAGCCTAGACTTCTGTGAAAACAGGGACTTGGATCCAGATGGAGTCCAGCTGTGTTAGTGTGGCGAGGCATCCAAGGTACTAAGCCCTTGGCCAAGTGCATTAGTTCAGGTGCAGCATTGGACTGACATTGCCAGACTGCATTTGGACATGAGCTGGCTTATGTCAGCCTGTGTGGATGTCTCCAGTACTTCCAGTTTTGGGGTCAATGAGAGAAAGTTTGTCCACATTTGTCAGTGTAGCAGTACTCCAGCATATGAATGAGGCAGAACTGGGTCATGCAAGCCCAAAACTGTGATCCTTAACCCATTCATTCAGATGGTAGCTCAACTTTGTCGGTGCCTCAGTTTGTGAAGTTCTCTGGTCATCCCCTGATCATCTCTCTTGAGCAGCCTTTTTATCACAGAGCAGCATGGCACATACCTCTAGCCTACTGCCATACAGGAATCAAAAAACTGGGAAATATGATGGCTTCCCTAGGGGCTCAATTGATTAGTTGTTATTGGAATGTACAAGGAAAATCAAAATGGAACACTGAAAGGCTTTTTTCCCATAAAAGTTGAGAAGAACTGGAATAAACAGGGGAAAGGAGAAAAGAGGCTGTTATCGGCAAACTGTGAAAGTTCATGTTTGAGGCTGGGATGAGAGGCTGGCAGCAGCAAAGAGACTTATGGCATGGCAGCACTGATGTGGTTGTGTACATCTCTGCGGTAAATACAAGGAAAAACAAGCTAATCAAAAAAGGAAAATATCCTGGAGCAAGGGAAGAGATTAAGGAGAAAGAATTGTGAAAGCCTGTGATTTTCTCATTATTGTTATTTTTATGTCTTTTTTTATTGTCCTTCAGTTCTTCAAGCCTTCTGCAAGTCTTCAGTAAAATGTAAGATTTAAATAGTTGCAAATAAATGGAACTCTGTTCCCATTCTCCCTGCAAAACAACTCAAAATCTACAAGAACATATAAACACAGTCCCAGTTTGGAGTTTTTTGAAGTGCCATGTTTTTTAAACTAATTTTATTACAGGGAGGGAGATGGTGGGCTGGCACATGAACTCTGACTCCCTTATTCATAAAAACTAGTGCCTCACAAATAGCGGCACTCATGATAATGAAAGCTCACACACACAGACACGCACACGCACATCTGGAAGGTACTGAGAATATGAAGCAGGGATAACAAAAGGGGCTGAGAAGAGAAGAAATGGAGGGTTTTCTTTTAACAGGCTTCTACAGAAAGCTCATTTAATCTCATGCTTACTTCTAAATTAGGGGTGATTTAGCTGCCTCATGCAACGCAACCTCCAAAAATGTTTCCAGAATGTAGATGGCAAGGGCAAAACACACTTATGTGTACTGCTCCTCAGCATCTCTCTCTTTGTTTAAGGCCAGCTATTTTCTTTTGAGAAATCTGCCAGGTAATTTGTAACCTTAAGTGTGTGTTATCTTAGAAGGTGTCTTTGTTTCACATTTTGTTTTAGTAGTTAAGAACACTGTAGCACTTTTTAAGAGTCTCTGTAAATTTACTTTTAGGAACATATTCTTATTAATCAAAATCATCTGCTGGGCTTACAGACTGTTTTCTTTGCAGAATTGTTTTTGGAAGCTTAACAGTGTAATTCCAGGGATGATTTTGGCCCCAGTGCTTTAGAATCTGGGCCTGCAGAGGGACTTTATATAGCTTTTTGGGAGGAAGAACTTATACTGCCAATACATAGTCCTCTGCCAGAAT
The DNA here is from genome assembly GCF_000699105.1 of Pygoscelis adeliae. Lineage (NCBI taxonomy): Eukaryota > Metazoa > Chordata > Aves > Sphenisciformes > Spheniscidae > Pygoscelis > Pygoscelis adeliae. Next base: position 1,301,826 of record NW_008823967.1, read on the forward strand.
TAGACCCTGATTCTGTAAACTACCTCTATTATTTAAGCTTCTGCTTAACTTTAAGCATGTACACACTGACATGAATATTAAATACTTGAATTCTGTATGCATTAAGCTCCCCAGAAGGCCATATTTGCTCAGGACACAGAGGGCCAGAAAGACTCCGAATATATGGACCAAGTATGGCAGGCGATGACTTGGGAGTAGAATCATAGAATCACAGAATCGTTTAGGTTGGAAAAGACCTTTAAGATCATCAAGTCCAACCATTAACCTAACACTGCCAAGTCCACCACTAAACCATGTCCCTAAGCACCACATCTACACATCTTTTAAATATCTCCAGGGATGGTGACTCATCCACCTCCCTGGGCAGCCTGTGCCAATGCTTGACAACCCTTTCAGTGAAGAAATTTTTCCTAATATCCAATCTAAACTTCCCCTGGCACAACTTGAGGCCATTTCCTCTTGTCCTATCACTTGTTACTTGGGAGAAGAGACTGACACCCACCTCACTATAACCTCCTTTTGGGTAGTTGTAGGGAGTGATAAGGTCCCCCCCTCAGCCTCCTTTTCTCCAGGCTAAAAAACCCCAGTTCCCTCAGCCACTTCTCACAAGACGTGCTCTAGACCCTTCACTAGCTTCTTTGGATGCGCAATCTATGTGGAGTAGATTGCTGCTTGGACAGCACACCCAGTGTGCCATGCAGCTCCACACCCTATGGCTTCTTCCATCCCCAGATGGAGAGCAGGCTATGAAAAGAGGGGACAGACAAAAGGAGGGAGTCAGCTGGACGGGAAGAAGAGTCTTGTTAAGATGTTGTGGTAGGCAAGGAATGGGCTAATGTTGGTTGCAAAGGTGGGTAACGTTCATTTTCAGGGAGGAGGGGGTAAATACAAAGCCTTTGATGTTACAAATCTTAGTGTATATGTTCTAACATTCCTCTGCCTTCCCTGCTGTAAGAAGTGAGTCCAGGTACTGGTGATTGCTGGTGTTTTAACACTATCTGTTGACTTTGTGCTGAGAAGTGTTTAATACTGTTAAGATGTCTATGTCCAAGGGTAAGTCCAGACATACTCATAGTAGCAAGGAAGATCAGGCTTACAGCCCATCCTAAGTACAGCTATACCTACTGTCTTGTAGGTAGGTAGTTGTAGAACGCAACCTGGCCGCCTAGAACGCAACTAGCAATAGGATGAGAGGAAACGGCCTCAAGTTGCACCAGGGGAGGTTTAGATTGGACGTGAGGAAGAATTTCTTTACTGAAAGAGTGGTTAAACATTGGAACAGGCTGCCCAGGGAAGTGGTTGAGTCACCATCCCTGGAAGTATTCAAAAGACGGGTAGATGAGGCACTTAGGGACATGGTTTAGTGGGCATGGTGGTGTTGGGTTGACGGTTGGACTCGATGATCTTGGAGGTCTCTTCCAACCTTAATGATTCTATGATTCTATGATTCTTCCCTCTGCTTGAATGGGAAAATGATGAGCTTAGACACTCAGAAAGGAAAGTTAAGGGAAGTTGAGCTTTTCAAAAATCATTTGTAGGATTGAAATTTTAAAGTTTTTCTGAAATCCCAGAAGAAGCTACATCTTGGAGGAGAGAGTTTAGATTTTGTTGGGGAATAGAAAGCAAAACTAGAGTAGAAGTAAAGTAATCATACAAAAATATATGTTTTTTAGGTTAAGGCCCTAAACCAGACTGTTAATTTGAAATGGAGATATTTTAGTGTGGAAGAGCAAATAAAAGAGCAATAAATGCTATAAATATTTTACTCTGTACACCATGCTGTCAAATAAAAACAGAAAAATGAAGGACATTGTCTGGTTCCAACTGCTGACTCCACTTCTTTTGGAATCAAACAAAAATATAATTTGTTGATATATAACAGGCCGTGTGTGATAGCAGCAGGACTTTAAAAGTGAACTTTTTTCTGAAAGAAATGTGGGAGTAAAAAAAGCAAATCAGGCTCAGTGTTTAATTTAACATTTGAGAAGAAGAAAATGAGAAAATTGGAGGCAAAATGCAAATTGCTGGACACAAAGAAAGGTACAGTGTAGGCATAAGGAAGTACATCAGAGATCACAACAGTTCAGATGTTGTTCTAGCAAAGGCTCTAAAATAAGGGGAAAAAAGGCATATTGTCCAACAGGAAATTCTGATATGTTGAAACTTATTCCCATTCTGGACTGGCATGAAAAGATGCTTTTCTCTGTGTGTGTGTGTGGAAAAAAAAGTTTTTTACAGGAAGTTTCTGTCCCATAGAGTTATGGAGAACTATAAAAACAATGTGTTGTGAGTGACTCCAATGTCTCAAAATCCAGACAGAAAACAAAGCTGGTTTTTTATTTCTCTCTTCAGTTTTGGTGGCTGAAACCTGTTTTATCTAAATACTTGCTATTAGTTAATAACTGAATAATGAAACCAGCCTTTTCAGGTACTTAAACGATAAATAAATCTAATTCAGAGTCTTCTTAATGAAAATGCAGACTTTTCACTGCTTCCAGTAGGTTTGGGCTGTACCTCAGCACTATAAAGGCAATCACTAGGAGGAGCATACCTGCAGGAACAGCACAATGACCCCTCTTCTCCCTTTGCATAAATCACAATCCCAAGGCAAGCCAGCTACTGCTGGGGTGACTGCAAGAGGGGCAGGGGCATGCAGAGGAGGTTACTGCAGGGGACCAGGACATTCCCTCCAGAAAGCAACAGCTGCTTCATTCCCTTGGCAGGAAGAATAGCAAGTGCCTCATTCATGTCACAGTAATGTTCAAATGCAGAGAGGAAATGAGAAAGGCAAAAGCCCAGCTAGAACACAATCTGGCCGCTGTCGTTAAAGACAACAAAAAAAGTTTTTACAAATACATCAATGACAAGAAGAGAGCCAAGGAGAATCTCCATCCTTTATTGGATGCGGGGGGACACATTGTCACCGAGGATGAGGAGAAGGCTGAGGTACTCAATGCCTTCTTTGCCTCAGTCTTTAACAGGCAGACCAGTTATCCTCAGGGTA
>NW_008823967.1:1305884-1318461 GCF_000699105.1 Pygoscelis adeliae
TGAGGGAGCTGGGGTTGTTTAGCCTGGAGAAAAGGAGGCTGAGGGGAGACCTCATTGCTCTCTACAACTACCTGAAAGGAGGTTGTAGCGAGGTGGGTGTCGGTCTCTTCTCCCAAGTAACTAGCAATAGGATGAGAGGAAATGGCCTCAAGTTGCGCCAGGGGAGGTTTAGATTGGACGTGAGGAAAAATTTCTTTACTGAAAGAGTGGTTAAACATTGGAAGAGGCTGCCCAGGGAAGTGGTTGAGTCACCATCCCTGGAAGTATTTAAAAGACGGGTAGATGAGGCGCTTAGGGACATGGTTTAGTGGGCATGGTGGTGTTGGGTTGACGGTTGGACTTGATGATCTTGGAGGTCTCTTCCAACCTTAATGATTCTATGATTCTATGATTCTAAATTTGCCTACACTGCTAAAATACCTTTAGCTAACTTTGTCCAACCCTAATGTGTTAGCTGAAGAAAAGGTATTATCCACATAAGTGATCAGGGATGGATTCAGCTTTGGTGTCTACCATGTGTGTCTGCTATGGTGGCTGGATGCATAATTTCCCATTACAGAGGATAGCTGGAGAGCTTACTCAGCTGACTAAATGTAGATGTCTACTGGAAAGAGAGAGAAATTGCCTTCTAGACTCCACTGACTCCATTTACTAGATGTCCACTGATTATATGGGAAGTCTGGACAACTTACCTAACGTAAACACCTGCTCAGGTGTAGATACCAATAAATTGATGGGTTAATTTTACCCAAGATGTCCTTTAAATGACTACATAAAATACATCATATGTAAACTTTAAAACTGCATAAAGTAAAAATAATAAATGTTTCTTTGGTTAGCCCTAGGGCTGCCCATTGAACATTTTAGACCATGGTTTTAAAAGCTCATTTAAAAGCTTATGATTTCTTGAAAAAACTCATGAAATGTCAATTTGTATCCTTCATCCTCATCTAAAACGTCATACGCGTATGTTCATGAACTGATCTTATCTGGAGACTTAAGAGTGGACTTCTGAATCTGAGCAGAATATAATGACAGTTTGCTAATACGGTATTTTTCCTTGAACCTTGTCCTAGTCACCATCTTTTTGTTTTTCTATACATCATTCTGAATATAGTCACCTGTTCACAATGTGTCTCTGTGCAAAAAGGCTTGTTTAGAAAACGATGTTTCTCTGTGTTCTAATCTACAACAGATATAAATATATTATGATTTCTTTTTCTGTAGAATTATATGTATTTTGGAGAAACAAGATTACTCACTTTTGCTTCTTTAGCAGTAAATTTTCTATCTCTGCTATAACATACTCCCTGTGCAGCTGTCATGTTAAAATAATGCTAAGAGCGGAAAAGCTGCCGTATCTACAGAGCTTTTGGTGGAAGTGCAATTGTAATTTTCAATTGTCTCATTTAATGAACAAGTAGCAACATCTTGTCGCCCAGATTCAGATCTCCTGTGAGCAACATCTGGTCTTCTTTAGCAGTCTATTGTAAAGGCCATTATTCAATCTTTTATATGTTAATGACTTTGAATGCCTTCATTTTTCTGAAACCACAAAGCTATACATTTTTGCCTGATGACACTGCCATTTGCAGTATTGCTACTAATCCTGCCATGGCTACTAGAGTAATATGATACAACAGTGTTGAAATGAATTATCAGAAACCGAGTGCATGTAAAACCAAGCGTACAGAAATCGCCTTCTTCCCAATCCAACTTTAGCATAGCAGCTTTCTCCGAGGGAAGCTCCAGACCACTTTCTTTTTAACAAATGGCTCTGAAATAAGAGTTGAAAGCCGTTTAAATCTGTGTTGTGCACTACACGTGACAATGTTGTATAAAGAATGAAAGCTTATTGTTATGACATAATGACCATCTCATTAAAAATGGTTGGGGTGCTGAGTATCTGACAGCTTTCACTGGACACAACAGGTCAGATTCATTCAAGAAGTAATCCTGTGGTTGACCAATGTCTGTCAAACACTTTGTCACAGAAGACTATGGATTTCCTGTATTTTGAAAGTATCCCTGGTGTTACGGGTTTATGAATACATTTCAAATCTAATATTGGAATACATGAAATTTTTCCTTTGGTCATTTTAGAATGTGTAACACCACAGCTGTGTGTTTGCATGAAAATTATGCACAATGGGCTGGGAGTTTATTTACCTGGCACTTATTTTAAACTAAAGTCTGTGAGATCTTATGTGGGTTTATTGCTGTTTTTTCTGCAGTCTGTGCGTTGTTTTCCATCCTGTGCGTCATTCCAAACTGAGCAGCCTCCAGGGGACAGTGTGGACTAGTACTTTGTGTTGTCACCTAGTGTGCTGACAGGATGAAGAAAAATGTTTGGCACTGCCTTTCATTGGTAACATATACTGATAGACATGAGTGTGTCTCAGTCAAGCTGTTCAACATTTAAATGTGTAAATAAATATAATCACTATCCATATTAGGGCTGACAGATTATGTTCTTTTTATAGGAAGTATTTAGTAACCTTTGTACTTTTCCTCATCAGTCACTTTTTGTTTTTCTAGTAATTCATACTGCAGTGGGGACAGGCCAGCTGGCTCAAAAAATCATTTTCTTCTTCAAATCCAAAATACAGTATTTTCAACAGCACATGAAAGGAGCCTTTCATGTTTGAGGTCTTACCTGCTCATACCCGATAATATGGGATCTCAAGTCAAGGAGAAGATCACTGCAGGAATGAGGGGGGACTGCCAGTGGGAAAATGAATGCTTGTTAGATCCATGTTGAATATATTTGGTTGGGTCTGTATATTTGACCTTAGATATGGTCTTTTCTGTTGTGGATATTGTGCAGATATTTTTGTGTTTTTCTCTTTGAAGAACAAAAGCACCTAATGGAATAAAATAGGAGAAAATTCACATGCAGGGAAGGCTGCAGTTTCTCCATTGTCTTATTAAACCTGAGAATAGATATTTCCCCTAGGTCAGATCTATCCATGAGAAAAGAAAGATCCTATCAATGAGACATTTTTATAATGTTCCACTTAATCATAGTTCTGTGAAAGACAGTGATGAAAAAAATAAGTAGGAAACCCCATCTTGGATCAGAGCAGATAAAAGATGGACGGCCTATCCAGGAGATGAATTGAATTTGGCTCTTATCTGTATCAGATAGGATATTACAAACTTAAACCTGAATGCAAGGTGATGCCACTCAGTGGCGTAAGATGAGAGGGAGCAGGAACTGATGACTTCAGGTGTCCAGTACTAAGTGGATCCACTAAGTCCGCTAACCCCAGCCCTGGCTCTAGGGAAGTTTCAGTGATTATTGAGTAAGGAGGTAAAGAGTAAGGCTAGAATAAGGGGTGGATATCTCCCTCCAGCATTTTTCTCAGGTGGACCTATATAGCTATTTTTTTCAGACCCTTTGTGCAATACGTATCACTGAATTAGGACAAAGATAATCAAACAAACAACATAACTGGGCATAGTTCCTGCACTGAGGAAGCTAATGTTAATAGTAAACTGAAAACAGAAAAGCTGAGGTGAAATTACTTGCCAAAATCATACAGTATATCAGTAAAAGAGATGGGAATAGGATCTTGACTTCATACTCACCACCAATCCATCAGCTGGACTGAGCTGCAGCAGCATTATTGGATGAACTTAACGGCAATGTTTCTTCTTAGATACATGAATCCAGGCTAGCGTCAAACCCCAAATCAGGTTCTCACCCAAGAACTAGCGTTTTAAAACTATCTAAACACAATGCCACCAGAAAGAAATGATAACACATAGCTTTTGATTGCATTACAAAGCAACGGAGTTGGCAAAACATGACCTAAGGCTCCATCTCAGTGTGGTGTTGGTGGAACCAGTGGTACTTGTTCCATCAGACTCGGGAAAAGCCAGCTGGTTGCTGATGAATTTTCGGTGGAAGGACGGTGACATCTAGTGGTATTGCTCTTCGCGCAGCCCTTCACATTACGTCTCGAAGCATGTACGGTGACATGTTATTTTACATAATTCATTTGCTTTTTGAAAGCTTTATACTTTATGCAGTATCAACTTTTCACCAAACACAGTGGCCTCTGAATTTTTCAAAGATAATTGTCCCATTTGTCGTTATACTGAAAAATTAAAGTTGTCATGAAGGAGTGATTCAGTAGTCTGCAAATAAAGCTGTATCATAAAACACTTTGCAAATATTGTGATAACAACTTAGATTTTTCCCTCTAAATTCATGACTTAAGTTCAAGTCCATCAGAATGACATGATGGACCCTGCTTCAGTAGGGACTTAGCTCCAGGGATTGATTTATCCCTCCTAAAAAAAGGTGTTAAGAAAGGATAGAACAAATCACCCTATAGGTGCTTTTCTCTCTCTGGTTTGGTAATTAGTATAGTCTAGATGCCTAACTGCAACAGTTGAAATTAGGTAAGATAAGTCATACTAAAATGACTTTGCTGCTTCTCTCTCATTCAAAATCAGTAAAGTCTAATCTGTTCAGTCATTGAAAGAACTGCTAGAAATGTGTCATTTGGACAATGAAAGACAAAAGATAGGGGTATGTAGAGAAAAAAGTAATGTCTATAACAGAAAATTAACCAGTGCCAGGGCTTGTGTTTATTGCTGGAGCTCAAATATATGAATTACTAATCTGCTGGACCAGCCCATGACCTGGGCCAACTGGACCCTCCCAGGTAGTTGCTGGGCACGGGCAGGGGACATTCCCAACGAGCTGTGTGTATAGGCCCCTTGGTTTGGGAGCTAAGACAGGTTCATAGTATGGAGGTATGCTGTTCCGTGCCAGTTGCTTTACTAGTACAGATGTAGTCTGTTATTCTAATGTGAGATTATCAGTGAGATGCTCTCCAAACACAATAGTGGTAAATGCTTGCAATGTTTGGGATGAAGCTTGAAAATGCAACAATGAAGAGAATTTCTAAACATTTTCAGCATACATTGACTCCCTCCTCCTTTGTCTTCACCTTTAGCTAGCCCAGTGTCAGGTTCCCAAGTGGATTTGGTATTATATGTGATATGTGGTATAGACATTTTGTTGTCCATACAATTCTATGGTTATGACTGTACTGAGATTATTGCAATCTAGGGGGCTGGAGATATGGGCTGACAGGAACCTCCTGAAGCTGAACAAAGACAAATGCAAAGACTTGGGACAGAATAACCCCCATGCATTTGTACAGGCAGGGGACTGACTAGTTGGAGAGCAGCATTGCAGAAAATGTGCTGAGGGTTTCAATGGACAATAAATTCAGCATGAGCCAGCAGTGCCCTGGCCACCAGCAGAAGGCCACCAGGATACTAGGCTGTATGAACAGGAGGGCAGCCAGCAGGCCAACAGAAGTCATTCTTCCCCTTTGTTTGGCACTTGTGAGACTGAATCTGGATTACTGTGTCCAGTTTTGGACTCCCTAGTAAAAAGGACATTGACAAACTGAAGTGAATTTGGTGGAGGGACATTGTGAAGGGATGTTCAGTGGCTGGAGCACTTGCCCTGTGAGGAGAGGCTGAGGGACCAGGGCTTCTTCAGCTTGAAGGGAAGGCTCAGGCAAGATCTGATTGCTGTCTTCAGGTACCTAACGGGAGATCTTAAAGAAGACAGAGCCAGACTTTTTTTGGAGGAGCACAGTAAAAGGCTGAAAGGCAACAGGCACAAGATGGAACTTGGGAAATTTTGACTTGATATAAGAAAAAATGTTTTTACTATGAGCATGGTCAAACACTGCAACAGAGACACACAGGAGCACTGGAATGCTTGGAGGTATTTAAATTTTGGTTTGACACAGTGCTGAGTAACCTGACCTAACCGGCCCTGCTTTGAGTAGAAGGTTGGACTGGTGGCCTCTGGAGGTCCCCTCCAGTCTGCATGCTTCTATGATGCTAAAAGGAAGCCATGCCAGAAGTCAGTAAATCAGCACTTTAAGGATATGTAGAAAGAAAAAAAAAAGTGTAACTATATATACTTATTTTTCTTTTTAGAAACACAGTCCTAGCAATCATTCAACTGTGAGCCAGTTGTGAGTCATTAGCCAGGTCATGTATTTATCTTACTGTCATCCTCTAAACTTAACCACTAAGGATAAATATCAGCTGACCTTCACATATACCAAAAGTTTCATACAGTTAGGGAAGACAGTCTAAGTACTTTTCCTGGTTAGCACTTGAGAATCTAAGCAATGAAGGTTCCTCTACTGTTTAGAAGAAGATGCAATTTTTTTCAACTACCAAGTACAGTGCTCTCAAGCCTCAAGCTATTCAAACTAAATGAGTATTGCATCAAGTGTGGAACATTTTGGTTGAGAAGGATGTGCATTTGTGCATTTTTCCATCACAGAAAAAACAGATGTATCAGATCCAGACAGAAACTGAATCTGGTCCTACATTTAGAAATCTATATGGTCATTAGGACTTCCTTCTATGATCCTGTGGTTCTTTTTGTGTGTTTTGTATTGGTAAGTGTTCCCATTGACTTTTAGGTACTGGGTTTATTATACCTTTGAATATTACAGCTATAAAGATAATGAAGAGTGTATTTAATGGCTCAGTCTCCAAGCTGGCTGGACACAGATCATACCCGGTCCACAAAATGTCTCTTTGCACAGTCTTGAGTTTGAACTAATAAATCCAGTGTGTGGATTTACCATGTCAAGCATGGCAGCACACTTCCCAATGCCACACCAGCTAAGTATCTGCAAAGAGCAGACCCATGCCTTTCTTCAGCTCTGTGGTACCTTCCTTCAGTGCTTCTCAGGATGGCAGAAATGGCATACAATGCAGATGGCAGGATACTCTTCATTTAGCACAGTGTATCCTTCAGATCCATAACTTCCTTAGGCTTGTAATAGCCTGAAATGAAGTTTCAGGATCTGCTGCAAGGCCTACATTTTTGCCTGCTCATGAGAAGCGGCTCACTTGTGAAGCCAGAGAAATATAGGGGATATACTGGAGATACAGTCTAGGGAGGCAGGGTCTTATCTGGGTTTTGATGGGTATTGGAAAGTCTGCCTTTTTCCTACCTGCACTTTTCACTTTCTGAGGGTTAGAATTGTCTTTTGGCTGTCTAAAGTAAGCATCTAAGTTGGTAAAACAGAGCACACATTATGCAGATTTGGTGAAATGAGTGGTTTGGTTTTTTTTAAAGCAGCAGAGAAATACTTGATCACCAGCCCTCATTTGCCAAAAGAAGTCTATGGGTTAATTATGGGACTTGAAGTTAGGTTTCCAAGTCTTTAAAAAGACTCAGGCAGTCAATAGCTGCATTTGTATGCCATTTAAACTGCATGAAAAAGTTTGGTGTCCTCGATACTAGAAGAGAAGAGAAAGTACGTGGCATGCCTGTTGTTCTTAAAATTCCACTTTCATGACACCTTTTAAGAATGAACATAAACACTCGTCACCTTGGTAATACCATATTATAATAGTATTTATATACATTAGCTTTCTTCTGCAATGCTTGTGTTCTTCATCCAGTCCTTCATTTTCATATTGAGCTGAGTCTACCCATCAGTCTTCCCTTAGCTTGACCTTTGAAACACTATAGCTGACTCCAAAAATTTTCTCATAAAAGCGTACCTTGTATATTGTAATTGTCCGAGTTACAAAGCTTCTTACTACAAATTGTCACTAAGCTATCGCGTCAGAATCCAAATAGCTCTATCCGCCTTTCAAAATGACAGTATATTATTTCCTCCAGTCAATCAACTTCAGTTTCTTTCAGTTTACTCACTAATTTCACAATAAGGATTTTTTGTTTGGCACTAAGTTATCTTAAAGAATAGGGGTTAAAATTAGCTCACACTCTTGGATTTTCTGCACATACAAAACAAACCTTGGGAAAATTGCATGCAATGGCCTGAAACAGCCCATATAGGATGCTCACTAGTTAGATGTTTCCCCAAATGCACGGGGAATGGGCGAGGTATTCTTTTGTAATTGCTACAATAGCACTGAAATACTATATAAAACTGACTAAGAAATCTAGTTTTCCCAAAGGATGTCTGATTTTTTTAGCTAATGGGCATTGATGCAGTGAAACTAAGCTTTGTCAAAGCATGTCTTCAAGATAAGTTTTATCTTTACGGCACTATGAAGCCAGAGTGGTCTTAAATGTCATCACCATTCTCAGCTGCCCTGCTGTAATGGCATCTGAAGCCACAGAAGGTAGAACGTGCCTGTGCATCTTTTGAATTCCCAGTTGGAAGGCTCCTTACTTTGAAATGATGTGAGGGGCTTTCATTAAATTCATCTGGACTCTTGGCTTTCACATGAGAGCTAGAAAGTGGTCCAACTTTGAAGTTAATTCTTTTAACATTTTTTCCCAATTAAAGGGAAGCTTTGGTCAGAAACACATCTTCCCCCCCTCCCCCCCCAATTTCCATAGTCCTGTAACAAAAATGCTTTGATTTTGTTTAAAATGGGGGGAGGGGGGGTGCGTGTGTGATCTTTGATCTATAGATGAACATAGGCAATTTTAGCCCAAAAGGAATTTGTCTGAGAAACTACATTAAAATAGCAGTTGAAACATAATGCAAACTTAAGTCTAATTGGTGCTGTTTGCAGTGCTACGTAGTTCCAGAAGCACTTTAATTCTGAAGGATGTGTAATGGAAGACTTCAGCCTGTCACATGCATTTTATATTCCTATAAAGATATTTGGAAATCATGTAAGAAACATGTTTTTGTCCACAGATTTCAATTAGTAAAGATGATAATGGCTTTTCCCTACTGCATGTACCTATGCTATGAGTTGCTTTAAATTATCGTCTGGCAGCTGTTGTAACATATAATCTGTTTTAAAATAAGCTAAAGACATAAGTCATAAAATAATGAACAACTTTTCAACAGTTAAGATTGTGTCTATTGCTGTATGTGGAATTTTACATGGAGCATACAGTCCTACTGATGTTACCTAAGCTGGCAAATGCTGTAGACTGTACATAAAACAAAAAAATCTGTAAACATAGAAATGTCATCTGAAGCAGGCGGAAAGAAGCTGACACCCTCACTTTAGCCATTGAATCAGTCAGAGAGAGACACTGTAACCATGAATATGACATTCTACTTTTCTCCAATGAATATCCAATATCACGCTTGCTCTGAAGAATAATGAACTTTTAAACTTTTAAAATGTCTTCTAAACAGACCTGGGCCAATAAGAGGGTGAAAAGATCTTCTGGAGAGATCTATTCCTTCCAGTTCTGAAATAACCTGTATGTTTTGGGTTAGTCTACTAACTTTGGCAATAAAAAGGTGGGTTCCAGTACTAGTCAGAGCTTTAGGTAGTCATGAGAAGGTGAGGTGGAGTCCCCACTACAGTTCTTTTATGGATCTCGCCCTGAGTCACTAAGAAAACATGTGGCTAGGCAGAGAATTAAACCTTAACTAGTTAAAGCTGGAGATATTCCTATTTGGTTGAAATCTGGCTCTCATCCTCCAAATGAGCACCAAGAAGAAAGGATGTGCCTTGTCCAAAATCTGTCCCCAGATTAAGAGAGACATTGGCTGACTCTGCAGCTTCTGCAGAAATTTTAAAATAAAACTGAATTGGTTAGAAGAATAATTTGAAAGGCACGTTGTCTGCCTTGTACCAGTAACCTGATAGTACAGTGTATGTCTTCTCCACAACCTAATGTACTGAGAAGTACATTACAAAACCAAGAACTAATTTATTTATTTTGTAGGTGTAGGATGTGATGTTTACTACAATGGAGCTTCCATTTTCCTCTGAGGTCTTGAGATACTATTACAAGAGGAATACCTGATACTGATTAGTAACTTTGTTTTTCACAGCTCTAGAGACTCTTTTCACTATGAACTTTCCAGAACTGACTTCTAACCTGTTTTCTGGTGTGTCTTTGGACTAACTAGCTAAGAGAACTGGAATGGGACATCACCAATCCTCAGCATGTCCTCAGGTACGTCGAGGGTCCACCATCACTGCTCTAGAATCAAAGTACATTATCTTTTGTTACTCAGCTTACAACAAAACCCATGTCTAGCTTGTGGCTCCCTTTTCCAGGTTTCCTAATTTTGAAGGGCTTCAATCTCACTGTTACCTCCTTTCTCTTCCTTCTAAAATAAGCTGCAGGTCTCTGAAAAGATACATGGTGCCAACACCATGGCACAGGCATGAAAGAAATGGCTTAGTGGGTGCGAGGGCTGCACCCTTTCTCAGTGGCTGCAAATCCGGCAGTGACTCCCGTGGGACACAGAGCAACCCCACCATGGCGAGGTGAAGAAGACTTAGACCTCACACCTCCTGCTGGGCCTTGGATAAGATATGCCTCCATTATGTGATCCCTGTGACCCCATTTGGGCTGTGCCTGCACTTCTGGTGAAGGTTACTGAAGAAGTATGTGCACTTAAGCAGCTTCTACACTTGTATATAGCAGATACTGAGCCTGCCCGGTAATTAATGTCTATGCAATCTCATCTCTGAGTGAGTACATTTAACGTGCCGTGTTTCACTTCTGAGTTTCAGAAACAGAATAATTTTTATGTCATCCCACTCTATAGAGTAAGTTCAATAAGGTGAGCTGCACTAGTTTCTGAACTACTTTTGGGCTTCTAACTAACCCTGTCCAATGACCTTCACGCTGGAACTGAGATGCAGGGTTTTTTTCTAGTTTCAATTTTAGAGATTTATTTTGAGGCTATGGCATTCACTTTAGCATTTGTATTGAACATTTTAGGCAGGGTATGAGTTTTCTAATCCAGGCTCTTTTTAGGCATTTATTTAACCAACACAAAGGTGCTCTGGGTTTATAGATTTAGCGTAATTTGGATATTGCAGTCAGCAAACCGACACTGTCAGCAGAGCATGCCAGTACCTTTAACCAGACTGTCTATTGGGCCCTTTTATCCAAGCCCTTGCAGCTCCTACATCAAGATAAATGATACTATAATGTACGCCAAGCAAATAAAATTGACCTGTGACCAGAACATCAGTTCAGGGATTTTAAGTGTAGGTTAAAGCATGGTACTGGTTCCTGATACCCCTTATCTAATGTTATAGTCAGTATCAGGGTGCAGGAAACATTTAAAGCCTTTGAATAAAGTAGGGAAAATAAAAACGGTCCTTTAAACATTCACTTACTTCATCACTTATATTCAGTTTTTGTATTGAACTTCTTGAGGTTTACAATATCCTATGCAAAAGTTGTTCACAGTGTTGTACGGCTGCAATGCAGGCAATTCTGATTTGACAACATGATGAAAAAGGTTTTTAACAATGGTAAAATGTTAGTAATCCTAGTGTAGGTGATACAGTCCGTTGTATGAAATAATGGGTACAGTCTGGTCACATATCCCTGAGACAAATGCAAAACTGGAGGAAATGCAAGAAAGAGCTGTTAAGATGATCAGGGAAATGGAGACCTGTCTGTGTGAAAGAGCTTGTTTAGTCTCTGTCAATGAGGACTGAGAGGGGATATGACTGGTCTCCATCAATATTTTAGAAGGCAAACAGTGGAGAGGGAAAAAAGCTAATTAAACTAAAGGACAATGTTGGCACAATGACAAGCAGGTATAAATTGACCATGAATACATTTAAGCATGAAATGAGTAGAATATTTCTAACCACCAAAGGAAAGAAGTTTTGAAACAGGAGATGCAGCAGCAAAATGCCTAAGAACAGTAAAGGTTATTTTCCTGACAGTTTGTGTAAGTCTATGACATGACTGGCTGTGATCACAAGGGAAGAGATTGGATAGCTTCACCTTGGCCACATTTGGCCAGTGTCCTTTATCAATCAAGGGAAAAACAGACTTCCAGATGCACTTGGAGACTGTAGTGTGTGGGATGAGAAAAGGAGGGAGGTTACTCCCTAAATGGTCAGTCATCTGATCTAAGGCCTTGTCCCTTCACCCTTCTGGTGAAGAGAGTGGCTGGATTCAAAATTAAACATCCAAAGTTTAAATACCCAATACTTAACTGAGTTACAATTTAACATTTAAATCTATCTTTTATAAAATACCTTGTGAGTCTTTATGAAAGGACAGCTTTTGTTTACCTATGCATTAACAATATGTTAATTTCTGTTTTACTTCCTCTTAAAGAAAACAATGGGTTTATATTCTATATTCTTCAAAAATCTCAACCCAAACACCGGGTTTCAATCTCTGTCATGTGTTCCAAGAATTATTCCAAAGACCATTGCAGGTCTGACCACCAATTCAGCAGAAAGCTAAACTGAAGTTAAAGAAAGGGAGCAGATCATCTGGGATGTATGTAACGTGTCTCCTGTCCCAGTTCCACTCATAACTTCCTCTCCCACCCCCAGTCAGCCTGAATGTTTTAGACAGTTCAGACGATACAGAAATAGAATCATAGAATCATAGAATCATTAAGGTTGGAAGAGACCTCCAAGATCATCGAGTCCAACCGTCAACCCAACACCACCACGCCCACTAAACCATGTCCCTAAGCGCCTCATCTACACGTCTTTTAAATACTTCCAGGGATGGTGACTCAACCACTTCCTTGGGCAGCCTCTTCCAATGTTTCACCACTCTTTCAGTGAAGAAATTTTTCCTCACGTCCAATCTAAACCTCCCCTGGCGCAACTTGAGGCCATTTCCTCT
>NW_008823967.1:1319267-1319897 GCF_000699105.1 Pygoscelis adeliae
GGTGTCAAAGGCCTTACTGAAGTCCAGGTAGACCACATCCACAGCCTTTCCCTTGTCCACTAGGCGGGTCACCTGGTCATAGAAGGAGATCAGGTTGGTCAAGCAGGACCTGCCTTTCATGAACCCGTGCTGGCTGGGCCTGATGTCCTGGTTGTCCCGCACCTGCCTTGTGAGTGCCCTCAAGATGAATCGCTCCATAATCTTCCCCGGCACCGAGGTCAGGCTGACAGGCCTGTAGTTCCCCGGATCCTCCTTCCGGCGCTTCTTGTAGATGGGCATCACATTGGCCAGCCTCCAGTCGTCAAATGTCATGGAAATACAGAAAAAAAAAATCTTCCGGGGATACTGAGAGTGATCAAGTTAAAAAAAATAATGAAAGAAGAAAACTTGTGAGAATAAATAGCACTTCTTGTAGTGTCAGTATGCCAATTTTAGCTTATTTCCAGTTTCATAAACAAATGCCATAACAGATCGTATTTTAGCAGAGCTGAATTCCTTTATTAAAGCCAGTTTCGTAGGTTTTGCAGTTCCCCACTTCAGCCCACGCTCGGTGCTGTGGGCACCCGCTATCCTGTACGAACGAGTCGTTCCTATAGTACAGCAGGGCAGACGAGCCCAGGGCTCACGCTG
>NW_008823967.1:1320519-1320951 GCF_000699105.1 Pygoscelis adeliae
CCTGCCGCTGTGCATTCTGGGAGCTGTAGTTCCCGTTCCGGAGAGGCGGTGGGGCACCTATGGCGCATGCGCAGAAGCTGAACCCCCGCCGCCGAGGGGATCGGGGCCATCCAGCGAGGCGACTCCCAAAAGGCCCCGCCCCTTTCCGTCCCGGCAGCGCTCTCTCTCGGAGAAGCTTGCCGATTGGAAGGTTGGCTCGTTCACGTGGTTCCCAGCGGCCAATCAGGTTTTCCAGTTGCCGAACGCTGCCCTTCCGCTGTCTCGCGGCTCTGGGAGATGGCGGCGTCCAGAGGGCGGCGGCTGCTGTGGCACGGGCGGTGCTGGTTCTCGCAGATGGAGTCCGGCGTCCCCCCGCAGCCTCCCGACTCGCTCTACCCGCCCATAGTGGCTTTTCCCCCGGCGGAGCG
Organism: Pygoscelis adeliae; assembly: GCF_000699105.1. Classification (NCBI taxonomy): domain Eukaryota; kingdom Metazoa; phylum Chordata; class Aves; order Sphenisciformes; family Spheniscidae; genus Pygoscelis; species Pygoscelis adeliae. The sequence goes on from NW_008823967.1 coordinate 1,320,927, forward strand.
CAAAACGGCGAAGAGCGGGGGCACC
>NW_008823967.1:1321382-1341484 GCF_000699105.1 Pygoscelis adeliae
TTCCTCCACCGCGACCAGGATCACCCCCCCGGGCCGTTCCTTACGCAGCGCGTCTCCACCCTCGCCGCTTTCCTGTGCGGTCGCAACCCGCTGCTGGCTGCCTCCTCCCTTGGTGTGGAACGGGGGTGGGAGGGAGAGGGAAGTGGGAACCCTTGGGCGGGGGGGGCCGGTCTGCGAACCCGGCAGGAGTGTCCCTGGTGTAGCTGAGTTGTTCAGACCATTGCTAGTAATTCAGCTTGTCCCCATTGTTCCACATGGTGCGAGTGGATTTTGGTTTTTCTGTTTTACTGCAGCTACAGAACAAGAATTGGGAGGGGTTTAAATGCAAAAGGGCGATCTCTGTTTCTCTCTATCCTGTTCTGTTTCTGATCTAAAACCTCCTATCTAAAATCTCCTATCTGTTCTGTTTCAGATCTAAAACCTGAAGTTAACTACTACTGGCATCATGGTGAGGAAGTTGTTGTTCATGGACATCGAAAGGGTAGAGTTGATCCTGTGCGATTTCAGATAGATGATAACCCACACCTCCAGATCCGTGTACCAAAGCAGCTTCCAGAGGTGTGGATATTTTCAACAGCAAGTTAATCACATGCATTTTCACTTGTGTTTCTAACTGCCACTGAAACCATGCAATAGGTAGTACGTGGAGGACCTGGTTAATTGGGCATGTAGCACATTTGTGCATTTTTCAAGTCGTAATGCCCTTACTACCTTGTAAGCGCTTTGAAGTTCAGAAGACTGTCTCAATATCTGCAAGTTGGTTATCTGTGTGCTTTAGATAAAATGCATGTTGTTACACTTAATTAAATGGAATTTTTAACTTCTTTTATGCTTGTAAGTGGTGGCAAGAATAAGAAATGTGTGGAACGTTCTCTCAGTGGAGGAGAATAAGATGAGAGAAATGGAGAAGGAAAGCATGGCGTAAGAGGGAGAATATATAATCTGAGCTCTGTTACCTGTTAGTACTGCTTTACAGTTGTTTTCTTGAATGCTGAGTTTTCTGGAAGCTGATTCAGTATTCTAATCTTTTTCTTGTAGGTTTATACAGTGGTAATTGTGTAGCCTGTGAGTGTCTGTTGCCCAGTTTCCACTACAAACAGAAAACTGTGCTCCATTTTCTGTAAATGCTGAACATTTCTTGCTAACTTAATTGTACAATTTTCTTAGGTTAATACTGTCAGATGTTACAAACCTTGGCATTTTGGAAGAACTGTCTAGGCAATTAAAAATGTTACATAGTGCAAAACACTGAATACCTGTAAAATCACTGTGCTGGTTCAAGTTAGTTTATTGACTGCTGCTAGAAATGTTTTTGCTCATCTTCTACAGAAGCGGGTTCTGGTTTTGAAGATAGTACCGATTGGCAGCTTTGTTAGCACCATTTCACACAATGTTCTTTGTATATCGCAGAAAATTCAGACATCAATATAAGATGCGTGTACTAGCATTCATTACAAGACAAGAAGTTCTGTTGCAAAAAGTCAGTTTTGCTTAAAATTATATATATGGTGTATGTAAGCAAGACTTACACTTTCTGCTGTCTCACCAGAAAGTGGCATATTATACGAGGCCTGATGTCAGAAATGTGACTTAACTTCATGGCTTTTCTTTCTTCTACTTCCTTCAAGATTGTACCGCTGGAGTCAGATCTTGGAGATGTTCCTGTTATTGATCACAAACCGTCCAAACTGCCGTTGTTCAAAAAGCAGTACGAAAACAAGGTATATATAGGTAAGAGTTTCAAGTCATGAAATGTTAACTACTTCTTTTGCGTAAAAAACCCAAAACGACACTCCCTCCCTGCCCCCAAACAGATACCAGCCCTTCCGACCTTTCTCCTCCCACCAACAGAAAAAAATGACATATTTTTATATATAACTATACTATATATAGAGAGTATATAAATCTCTATTGAGATTCCATGTCAGTTAGGCAATGGGAGGGGAGCAGCATCCTCCTGTGGGTATGGTACTCTGTCCAAATTTGCTTGAAGGAGTTGGGTTGAACAGAAAATTGGCAGAAAACTGGCTTTGAATTTTGATACATCTCGTCAGAGACATTTTAGTATGTGATCTCTTGCCCTTTGGAGTTGGGCAAGCCCTCCAGTCTCACTGAGAAATGGAGGAATCTCAACATTTATACAGATCTAGAGTAGAGATATTCTGTTGTTTGAAGGCTGATAATAAAGATGTGTTTGTGTGCATAATAAAGAGCGTTCTGTGACTTAATTTTTTTTCTTTTGGGGGGACACAGGATCAAAGGTAGCAGATCCATGCTGTTACGGACACACCCAGTTTCATCTTATTCCTGATAAACTAAAACGAGAGAGGTTTGTAAGAGCAAATCTTGAGGATCAGATTGAAGTTGTTTATCGAGCTAATGGTATTGCAAGTCTCTTTGCCTGGACAGCAGCACAAGCAATGTATCAAGGTGAGACAGTCAGTTTGATAAATTCTTCCTGGTGATGAATGCCTACTATAAAGTTCTCTAACCTTTTCTTCCCACCACCTTTCTCATGCTTTTTCTTCTGAAGACCATCCTTTAAGTAGGTCTTTGAAAGTTTAATTGAACCAATGAATGAAGCAGACCTTATACAAGGGAATTAGTTAAGACTTTGTCTTTGAGTACTTTGACTCAGGGAGAATTAATTACACAGAAAAATATTTTTTCATATGTAACACTAAGCCTGTGCAAAAACCTCAGTCCTACATTGACATGCTCACTCCACATTTGTTATGGGGAAAGGTGGTAGATACCAAGCAGGGTTGTTTGGTTTTTTTTCCTGAAGCAACTATGCTGCTTAGCCCCTTGTTTCAGAAATGTCAAATCTATGAAACTACAGTCAGTGAAAGAAAAATGTCAGCAGCCTTACTTTCGGATTTTATGCCTATGTTTGTCTAAAAATCCCAGAAGACCTGGATGGATAGACCAGATCAGTCTTTTGCTTATTCATGTAAATACAATTATTACCTAGTGTTACTAGAAGATACCTGCTGGTTTGTAGTTTCACTTGTGAAACAATACATGGAAGAAAATCCTTTGACTATGATGTATATTACTGGCTCTACATCAAATTTTTAATGTAATGGTATGTTAGAAAGCTTGACTTTTTTTTGTGGACATAAAACACTGAAGTCAAGTAAGTCTTGGCTTCAAAGCTGGTTCCAGTTGTAAGCGCATTAAGAGTTAAAAGGACAGTACGATTCAAATCTATGAAACTGGCTCTTTGTTCTGTAACAGTTTCTAGTGGTGTTCATTGCACATGATACCAAATATCTTCTAAGAATATTACTGTGTGTGGTAGCACACATGCATAAATATGTAAAGAAAATATTTTAAAAAGACTGTTAATGCTCAGCGGGGTTTGTTTGAAGCATTAATACTTACTGACATAGTGTTCTTGCTGTGGTCTCACTGGTTACTATAGTCAGTATGCTCATGCATACATATACATGCTTCTGTCGTGAAACAAATGTTCACTGCCCTGTGAGAAGCATGGAATAGTCGAATGACACTTCCCCTCACATCACTTGCAGGACTTGGATGCACTAATACCTTAGGTAATTTTGAAAAGTCACTTGGCTGATCAGTGTGGGGTTTTTATCAGTCAGTGATAGGGAACTATGTACAAAATGCAAATGTGCCACTGTGTCCCTGATCTTGGAAATACCCTTAATTGGTGGTTGCATTTTAGTTAGTCTGTATGAAGAATGCTTGTGTTGCCAAAGCAGACAGGACTTTTTTCCCCGCTAAGTGGCTGCTGCAATTCCCAGTATTTTTCTGTGTTTCAGGATTGGGGTTTAGATATGTGTGCTGATAGGAATTATGAATCCTGTATAAGTAGTGGTGTTTCTTTATTTTGTAGGATTCTGGAATGAAGCAGATGTGACCCGTCCTTTTGTATCTCAGGCAGTAGTGACTGATGGAAAATACTTTGCTTTCTTTTGTTACCAGCTAAATACTTTAGCACTAACTGTAGAAACTATTCAAAATAACCCTCGGAAGAATATCTGTTGGGGTACAGACAGTAAGCCATTGTATGATGTTGTGGAAGATGGTAGTGTGAAAGGCTTTAATGATGAAGTTCTGCTTCAGTTGGTTCGTTTTCTGTTAAACAGACCAAAAGAGTTGTAAATCATCGAACAATAAAATATTCCTGTTTATGTGCCTGAACTTCATTGTAACTCCATGGATTACGGGCTGGAATATGCCTTGTTCTTAGTCAATTATTTGTCTAGCAAACACTATATACATCTTTTGTGGTATTTGGGCCTTATTTCTTTATTTTAAATGTATTATACTGTACACTGAAAAATAAAGGTCTAGAACACCTTAACGTCTTTTGTATATTTCCTGTTAGAAGTGTAATGCACTAATTTAAAGTTGTGAATACTTTCTTGTAGCAGATCCATAGCTGTGTTGAACTATCACAGCAAAGTATGAATTCATATGACCATCTGATTATGTTGCTAGGTAACTGCTGTCTTGATACTCAGGACCGGTGAAAAATTTCTCATTTTGTGCCTGAACATAAATTAATTGTCTTAAATGTTTACTCATTCTAAAGAGAAAGCGAGCTCAGAATAAAAAATGTTTCTTAAAAGTGAATGGCTGGGAATTTAGTTACATAGCAAGGGAAATCTTTAGACATTTTTTTGAGCAATAGTATAAACACAATGAAACTTGCTTCCAAAGAGTCTATTATGAACATGTATACACATTTTTAAGCTGTCACCTTGGGAATCACAGAGAGAACTCTCAAATGCATTTGGAGTCTACAGTTTTCCTTTAGCTTGAAGCCTTGATTTCAGCTGTAGACATCCTGATGTTTTCATTGCTGATATTTGTATGTCTTAAGGCTGTTTTTAGTAGACCACAGCTGAGCCCAGACCATGACTAGGATCTGCGATTAATGAGATACAAGATTTAAGGACTGTTTAGGAATATTTACTTATCAACAAAGTATATCTGGTTTTGAGGTAGTTAAACATGCCTAGAATTTTACATAGTTCTGTACACTGTGACTGACCTTTTTGCAATTTTCCAGTGTTCTTGTTAAAAGTCAAATAGTTTGTTTTTAAAGAGAGTACTGAATCATATGTGACTCCTGTTGAAATACTTTCCTGCACGTTCTTCAGCCTGAGCAGTTGGGGATCCTGCTTCCTGTTGTAAACTGGCGTTCAGAGTATTTTGCTAATGAAAGATGAGGTAATTGCAGCCTCTTACTTGATTGGTACTTTGCTAATGTTGGAACGAACTATAGTTGCCACTTTCTCCACCAGCAGGGAATAATCTAGGTAAGCAAGACGTGGATGAGTACTGGTTTCTTTTTAACAGAAGTAAAAAGTCCTTAAGTACTCTTTTTGTCTTAACAATGCTTGAGTATTACTAGTTCTGATCACTGCTGATCCTTGGATTAAACGAATGTTCCATGTAGGAACAGAAGATAAACTGCTGGGTAGGTATGTTGATTATAGAGAATAACCTGTCATGTAGCTTAAAAGTGAGTGAGTGGTACTTGTTTTCTGGTGTGATAAAGGGATGATGCAAAATGAATGGAAGGATATTCAAAAAAACAGTTGGGTATTCTGGCCCTGCAGACAATCTTTACAGTTGGTGCAATATGGTATAACCTTAAGCTTGAAACTGTATGAGTTGCATACAAGTAGTGGCTGTGGAAAGCTGACATGAAAAGTCAAAGAAACTCCTGCTCCCAGGGTAAAAAAGCACTCATTTTTTCTGTAATTCAGCCTTTGTCTATCCTGAAGTTTCAGCTGTAGTAGAGCAAGTTCAAAGAACTTTTTTTCCTTTGCGCAGCTTTACTAGTGACTGAAATACCACTGTAGATGTGTAACCTGGTAGAAAAACCCAGTGTTGGAGTGAGGGAGGAAGGGAAGGCTTTGCGAGAGCTGGCTATTTTGTAATTGCAAAGTACCAACTTCAGCTTTCTGCAACTGTCTCAAAAGGCAAGGGGGTACCCTGGAGAAGCTGTGGGTGGCACTGTTTTACCTTCTACTGAAGAAAAAGTGTAATAGGCTGTTTTGCTTTTTTGTCACTGACTAGCAAAGTTGAGACATCATAATGTATGCAGTTTTCTACAGCAATCTTTCATCTTGTACTCATCTGATCAGGGTGTTTAATGCTGCCTTACAATGATAAAGTCAAAAGAAAGCTCTTTTTTTCTTTAAAGATTGTATAGCTACCAAATGTTTAAAAGTAGAAAACTTAGAAGCTGCAGCATTCCTATTCTTGAGCTTTGCTCAGCAGAAACCTCCCATGATTCTACTCCTTTAAGTCTCATGGGAGCATTGTTCTTTCGCATTCTATTTAGTTGAGTTTGCTGTTTAAAAGAAACAATGAAAGGCGATTCAAAGAACACAGGATGGAAATCTCCAAGTTTGGATCCTTTTTCCTTTATTAGTTTCTACTTAGGCCTATTAGAGCATATAAGGGAACATAAGGTGGAATCTAAAAATAAGATTTGGTTTTACATAATGAGGCAAGTATTTTCCCTAGTACTGAACTATTTTGCTTAAAACTCATATCACTTTCAAGTGGGTGACTGATCTATGAAATTCTACCTGTACTGTTGGTTTCAGATCGTGAGACTGCAAGTCGTGACTTGGAATGGAACTGCCTAAGCAGCCTGTCCCAAAATTAAAGCAGAAAGGGAAAGGGAAGACTCTGAAACTTTCTTATATCTGTACAGGGTCATGTTGCACCAGGTTGTTGGGGTAGATAGATCTCCTGTCTGTTTCCTTTCAGACAGGAGAAATAGCTTCAACATTTATAGTGTCTACTTGGTCATGCAGAAGTCTCTCCTGATCTCTTCTGTACTCAGGTTTTCTGTCATTGGAGAAGACAACTGCTCCTTTTGTTTCAGAAACAGATGAAGGTTTCCTTGTTCTGGAGCTCCATTGGGTTTTTTTTCCCTGAGGCAAGAGCAAGTCTTGAAGTCGGCTGTTGGTGAGAGAGTCTATTGTCAACTTGGCCTACTGGCTCTGTAGAGACCACGCATACTGGCAGCATATCTCTGATGGAAGCAATGAAGGTGGCTTTCCAGTGCATCCTATGCTAAAATGAGCCATCCTCAACCAGTAGTATAACCAAAGTGCACCAGTGTAGGAGATCTGTGAAGTTTGCACTGAGTTAGCGCAAAGTCTGGTCTGGTACAAAAGAATAATGTCCTGTGGATCAAAACTGAGTCTAATAAACATAGCCTCAAGAAGGCTTGCAGAAGAGATTGCACAAGAACTGCTTTTTCATGGAGGAAGAAACTTATTGAGTGGGTTGAAGTGTCAAAGTAAATGGAACATCAACAAGCTGACAGTGAAGACCATGAAGTAAGTTAGCAATGACAAAACTTGAGGTAGCATCAAAACCAGACTGGCTGTAAACAGTATGTGACTCCGCATGCATTATATTCCAGTAGTGTACCAGAACCGCACTAAGACAAGATCTTCAAGAAATACGAGTTGAGGATCCTAAAAATACGATGAATTAGGAATGTACATAACAGCTAACATGAAGTTCTCTGTGTCTGGGACCAGGGAACAGCAGACGTGAGACCCATAGTTGAAAAAGGTTTGGTTTTTTTTTTTTCCCCACATTCTCTGTCTTCCAACAGAGTGTCATTCCCACCAAAAGCAAGACAGCCAGTCACAGTAAAGCAAAACATAACAAATGCCTGTAAACAAAGGGTGGGTAATTGCTAAGGGAGGAGTGTTCCTGTGATTCCGTTACTGAAACTTACTTTGGTATTCCTGGATAATACTGAATAGTGGTAGAGTGGAATCCCACAATGGGTCTAAGACTGGTAGGGAAAAACAGGTAACTGCTCCCCCTCTTTTGCTATTGTGAAAGGATGGCAAGTGCAGGTAACACTGCATTTGATGATGTCATACAGGCTGAGGATATATCAAGAACATGACAGAAATGAGATGTTGCTCAACCAGGTCTAGGTGGATTTGGTTTGAGACATTTGTCAGGTGGATCTCTGGGGGTAGTTCCTGGCGGGGCTGATCATCTTGTGGCTGGTTAGCCACAAGAGAGGTCCAGATAGTATCAAAGCAGCCCATCCTGTTCTGATTCTGGAAACCCTGGACCATGAACTGTTGGAGGATGTTAGTAAATGGAGGCCAGTAATGGTTACAGAGATTGTGCTGCAGCCCTTCTCTAGTATACTGACAAATTATGTAAAGTTTACCCAGTAAATACACAGTAAAATAAATTTTCAGAACTGAGTTTCTTGGAATACTTGGCTGTCCTACATCTAGAAATAGGCTAAGAAGAATTACAAGGTACAAGGAGTTAGCACACGGACACTACTAATACATCTATTAATGCATGTTGTGATGCGAAGGGAGGAAGTTGTAAACCTCACTACATCCTCCTACAGGAGCAGGAGTTTAGCATTAAAGGGATTATTTGTATCTAATTCAGAATGAAGGAAGGCAGTCTAAAGTCTGCCATGCTATTCAGCCTGGTAACAACCCATTGGTGTTGAAGCTGGAGTTTGAAGATGTGAGGTTAACAATTGTTTCCTCAGCTTTGACGATCATCTGGGTGGGCCACTTACACCAGTAACAGATGCCCTATGAGGATTTTATTTACAACCTTTTCAAAAAATCCTTGAAGAATGTAAAAAGGTAGAAGGACACTTGGCATGCTTTTTTTATGTCTTTGCAGGACTAAGTGCTATCTAGCTTATGCTATCGGAGAGATAAATAATTCTTCCAGACAGGACAGGCAGCTTTATGGTGTCTGCTCAGCTGTATTGACCTATAACTATCTGCAATAATTTTTAATCTATCCTCTCTTTTTTTTTATTGTGCCTGGTTTCTGCAGAATTTCAAGGTTCTGTCTTTAGCTGAAATATTCTTTGAGTGAACATTCAGTATTTCTTCTTGGTCTTTTAATAACTGTTTGAAGTTCAATTTATTGAACTACCTCTCCTGCTACAGAATCTTCTCTGCATTACCTTTCTCATTCCCACTAAGTCATGCTGGATTTAATTTCTTTCTTTCCTTGTATAGCAAGAAGAGTTGATCTTAATGTGTCTCTTTTAAAGGAAACCTTCCTTCCATTTCTTTCCTTTTTTTTTGCTTTCAACATTCCTTTAGCCTGTAATCAACTCAGTACACTTTATCAGTGCTTTCAAGGGACACGATACAGGATCGTTTTCAGTGTTGGAATGTGCAGCTTCTAACACAAGAGTATCTGCACTGCAATATGCATGCTTTTGTCAGTCAGATATCCCAGAGCAGGTTTAAATTTCAACCTCAAATTTCAGCCTGTAAAGGCTTTTTGTTTGGTGGTTTTTTTAAAAGCAGTTTCTGCACCAGCACATTTCTCCAGGTGATTGAAGGTTGGAATTTTAAAACTCAAGTTCTGGGATTGTTTAGCCTGGAGAAGAGAAGGCTCAGGAGACATCTTAGCAATGTGTATAAATACCTGATGGGGAAGTCTGAAGAAGATCTGGCTAGGCTTATTTCAGTGGTATCTAGTGAAAGGGCAAGAAGAAATGGCCAGAAACTGAAAAACAGGAAATTCTACTTAAACTTTTTTTTTTTTTTTCTTTTAGTGTAATGGCAATGGATCACTGGAACAGGTTGCTCAGAGCGGGATGTGGAGTTTCCATCCTCGGAGATACTCAAAACCAGCCCTGGGCAACCTGCTGTAGGTGACCCTGCCCTGAGCAGGATGGGTGGACTAGACAAGAGGTGCCTTCCAACCTTAACAGCTCTACGATTCCGTGAAAATAAGTTAGTGGTAGTGTGTAGATGAAACTCTATAAATTTGTATGAAGAAACCATGTCTGGAGATTTGGGTAAATAGTGGACATTCGGCCTGGACCTTCTCTCTTTTGGTCTTAGTGTGGCCATCCATGTTTGTGCATTAATTCAGCATAGACAAATTTTACTTGATACGCAACTGCAAATGACTTCAGCAGAAGAGAAGACCTTTATATTACGTCTTCCTTTCTTGGCAGACTACTAACACTGAGAAGGCAGTTAAGGCTATACACTGAATTGTTCTGTCTCCAAGTTCATTTCAAAGCAGATTTGCCTCAACTTCCTATTGATATAGCAATTCCTTACATATGACCTCTGACATGCCCAAGTGTCTTCTCACTTCCAGAAGCCAACAGCAGGCGGTGGTGACTCAGCCTTATACAGTGTTGTCTGTATATGAATGTAGGTGTTTCATTCTATATATAAGCATAGATACCAAATTCAAACATCTCCTGAACCTCCCAGTGATAACTGCTACAGTAGGACACCGTTCTTTCTGAAGGTATGTAGTGTTTTACCTGTGTGAATAATGACCCACTCTAATCCAGTTACTGTTAAGAAGCTCATGTCAAATATTTTATTGTTGTTTTAATAGGGCAGATATGTCCAGATAAACTCTTTGGGAAATCCTGTGTGAATACACAGACAGACCTTGCCATGAAAAGCTTCTCAAGTTGATAAGGAAAGTGAAGAAGGATGGGGAAAAAGCAGGGGAACAGTAATGCCTGCTTCTTAGAGAAATTATCCAAAAGTATAAAGACAAATTTGAGGTGGAGTTAAGAGTCAGACTCTTTGGTAGGATAGTAAGATTTAGGGTCACGACTGTGTTTACACAAACGATTTGCACTATTAGATTATGTTCCTTACTTCACTGTCACTTGTTTTTTACTGGTAAACTGTTCTGAAAAGCTCTGCTGCAGTTAATAGAATGCAAATTGTAGTCTCAGTTGCACTGGTATAAATTTGGACCTACTCTATTGAAGCTTTTGCTAGAATAGCAATTGTAATACTTGGCTGCTGTGTTACTGTACATGAATGTATGAAGCCTAATAGTTATTGACTTCTGTGAGCCTAAAAAATTCTGGGAGTGAGGAAACATACTGCCTTTTGTGTTCAGAAATGCCAACAAAGACAAGGGGATTTTTGGACGTACTGGAAGAGTGGGGGTGCATATTAAGGGCGAAAAAAAAGAACAGAACTGAGAACTATTAAACAAACTAGGAAGAAGTGGCAAAATAAACAGTGTAAGATAAAATATTGGGGAGAGTGCAGAATGACGTAATTCCATACTTAGCCATGCTTAGAACTGGCAACCCATATATCAATCCCCCCCCCTTTTTTTCATACATATTATCAAAGCTATATATGAGAAAATACTTGCTAAACAATGCCTCATCAAATTTGCAAGTGGCAGCTCTACGGAATCTGTTTTCAAGGAAGTGTTTCAGAACCTTCATGCAACTCACAATTTTGTGTATTTCCAAATGGGATTGCTCTGGTGACTAGGACCTGGCCTATATTTATGACTAGAGGTGGCTGCTGGTTACAGTGGTACAGGGAATAAAGCATTAATTTAATATTCATGTTATTCATGCTTGTTTCTGGCTTCTAAAAAACAGAGGACCTCAATGCTTTGTGTTTACAAAAAAACACGCCCAAAACTCACAAAACAAAAACCCATGCCAAGAAGAGAAATCTAAGGAAAAGAATAATAAATCAGATATAGCCAACATCAGGTTGAAATTTGCCAGTTCCCTTTGTCTTGAATGTTAATGTATTCTGTCATGAGGTGCTTATAAGGAAAGGTTAGACTGAGAATGGAGTGGAAGAAAACTTTGAATATAGCCCTGCTTTGAGCAGGAGGTTGGACTAGATCACCTCCAGCAGTCCCTTCCAACCTAAATACTTCTGTACTTCTACAAAGGGAAGGAGAAGGAAAGTGATGCTAAATTACTGCTCTCATGAGTGAGACCACTCTCATGTTACTTCTCAGAGAATGTAGTTTGAAAGAATGTAATTGTTTGAGATTTTTTACTTCTTAGTTTATGTTGTAATCTTGCATTGTAGGTATATTATGGTTTCCTAGAGGATTTGTCTGAAGGCATTTCTGCCATAGGACTGTAAAGTTATGTAAGTTATGTAGAGCTATAAGGTGGTAACAGTATTTTAGGGGAAATATGCTTTATTAATAATTGGAACTGAATATTTAGATAACTGCTAATTTACTCACTGAAATTTTGAAAATTTGTAACAGAAAATGACCTATTCAATATGGGCTTGGGGTAAGCAGTTGTTCCTCTTTAAAAGAAGTTTTAGTTACCCCCTCAGGAAGGAAAACTAATCTAATCTAGTCTGATTTAGATAGCTAGTCACACAAGGGGCACAGAGGCAACAACGCAGTCCAAAATGTACTTTCTGAAAAGAGCCCCACGTACTGAAATCATTTGGGATCAGCTTTTGGATGTTTCATAAGCAAAACCAAGGTTTAACTTCACTAAATAAATGCTTCACAATGAATAATGAGCCCAGCTGTAGCTGTAAATGCCATTTGCTCAACTGCTTAACTATTCATCCTTTTGACCAAGATTTATGGTGGTGTGAAATGAAGCTTAACTTTGCAAATATGGAATGTATAGTAACATTATCCCCTTTTGTGAAATTGAAGGAATAAGCTTCTGATGGGTGTTTATGTACTGTGCTAACAGATTATAAAAGATTAAAAGGAAATTTTAATGACGTGAAAAGCAGCCCTTGTAGCTTCTAACCCTCATGATTAGAGGAGCAGAAGCTAGGGGATTTAGGAGGGTTTAGCAAGATGAGGTTGATGGGGTAGGGAGATTATGACCTGTGATTGGAACCAGTTGCTTGTCTAACTCGTGTTTCCTTAGATAATGCATTTAGGGCTCCAGTTCTTTCAAGAACAAGGAGGGTGACATGGGCAGAAGAAATGTAGTCTTGAAATAGTTTGAGGCCTACTTTTATTAATCAAATAACAAAACACAGAAGTCAAACACAGAGTCAAAACATAGTGTCAAACAACAAAACAGAATACAGAATTTACATATATGTAAAGGGGACGTTGCAAGTCATAGGCTAATGCCATTGTTTTCTATATTTCTTGTAGCAAAAATCACAGGAAAGAGGCTTAATACAATGCCTGGGATTATAACCTGAACTCTTCATCATGTTTTAAGTATGTTGTTGTGATAGCAAAGAAACGGTCTGCAATACAAGTGTAAGTTGTTATACAGATTATTCAGTAGGAAATATTTGTTTCAGACTGCAAATTATGTAGAATATGTATTACAGAATACTGAAAGCATTTGAAGAATCCGAAAGGATATTGATGAGCAGCATTCATAATTACTAATGAAGGAAAGTCAAAAAAGCTTACAGTGTTACTGCCACGATGCAATTTTTATAAAACTGCTGAAGGACCACAAGGATGAGTACAGGGCAGAATTATTTTGCTCCCCTTTGTTAAGTGGATTATCCCACTCATCACCCATTTAAAGTAAACTCAAGTTTTGGGCAAATGTCAGTTTTGCAAAGGGGCTTGTTTTCTATCCTTGCAAAATGCCTGAGACAGCAATGCCCCAAAATAACTGGACTTCCTCTAGCATCAGTGGAGCTTCCCATTTTGCTGCAGTCTCAAGTTGTACTGGGCTAAGTGCTGTGTGGACAAATTTTTGACATGGTACTTTTTATTTTCTATTTTAAATCTACATACATTCCTGGGGACAGGATGGATGAAATTATTTTTATGATATCATGCACTCACAGTGTCATACAATTTCAGACCAGCTACTTGCACTTTCTTTTTGAAATGATTGCAGTTATTGTTTTATGAACTTTCTCATTTCATACTCTGTCTCGGTACAATCTATTCTTCAAATTCTAAACAAGAAAAAATACCTATCAAACAGAGTTTAGAGAGCCACTTAGGTTTTTCCATTTGAAACAGTTATTACAAACACTCTTAAAAAGCAAAGCATTAGAATTGGAGCAGATGAACTGTTTTACTCTGGCACATGGAATGAGCAGTATGAATCGGTTTGGACATCTTTATAAGCTCTTCTAGACCCTTAAAGCAGTTAGGTACCTATGGCTTTAAGCATCTTTAGATACCTGTCATTAGGTATATGTCACTAGAATTCTTAATTCTCAGCTCAATTAATAATAATATTATATCATTTGACTATCTGCCATTCAAGTAGTACAAAGCTATCTAAGGACTGATGTTGTCTGTGCAGGCCACTTGGAACTGTATCTAAAACCAAACTCTCAGAGGCCACCCTCAGCGATTCTCAGATGAGGCATTCCCTGTCTATCACACATGTGAAGACAATCCTGGAGAGATGCAATAAAACAGAAGTGGCCTTCAGAAAAGTGGTCAAAAGATGAACTAGACTTTGCATAACTTCACTCATGGCTAAAGAGTTGTCCTAGAATGCAGAAGACCATTGCTGAAATTCCTGCTCGTCTGGGTTTGCAGAAGGGATTTAAATCCCTGTTTCCCAGAACCTAGAGAGTTTCTTAATCAAAAACACAAAAATAGATTTTGTGTTTTGCTCAGTTAATACTTTTTAAAACTTTAGAAGAGGAACTTGAGTGGTGTACTTTGGAAAAATGAAGCAATGGCAAGAAGACTCACCTGGGACAGACATTCAAAGCACCAGTTTGGAGCAAGTATATCAGATGTGGAGATGAAGACAGTCTTGCCATGGTCCAATAAGGGCACTACTCTGTGAGCTGATAGATATTTGTGATGATTTCCATTCTTATTTTTGGAAGGTAGGTACCTAATTTCAGGACTGAAGAGACTGATTAACAGCAGATGATGTCTGGGTAACTGTGAGATCTCCTTGTGGCCAGATCATCTTTGTAAGTAAAAACATTCCACACCTTTCCTCACTGTTTCATTCCTGGTTAGCTTAGGTGGCTTCAAGCCATCTAGGGTCAGATTCCTGTTTTTGCTGAACTTAGACCAAAGCTGTACATCTGAACACACCTTTTGAATTGCTTAGCAGCTAGCGAAATCTCCACTGTTCCAACTTCTACAAAAGCACTGAGAATCTAATTTTTTGAACCTGAGACACCTATATTGTGTTTCCTGGGACCATCTGTAGTGTAAAAGTCAAATAATGAATATTAAACTATTCCTCATGATAGATCTGCAGACTGCTGAAAATACAGTTTTCAAATCTGCTTTTACAAGATTGGAAGAGTGCAAGGAAATTGGTCTATAGCTTAGTGCTGGAGGGAGTTATAGCTCAAGTTCTAATTTCTGTTGATTGACACTCTAGTGAATTATTTACCTATTGACTTTCGAAAAGTGGTCTGCCTATGGACAAGGGCAAAATGTCATCACAGCTCATCACAGCTGAAACTTGGCAATCCAGCATAAGGAAGAAATAAGTAAGTTTGCAGTAATGGGAACAGGCTTTAGAACTATGATTTGACAAAATAATTACTATAGCCAATTTCCCGTGAACTTTAAGCTTCAAAGGAAAATTGTATCTCCACATTTGCTTGAGGGAAATGTAGTTCAGACAGCATTGCATACCTGAAAAAATGTCCAGAAGCTTGTCTGAATTTATTCTGGCTGTATCAGTTGGTCCAAACAAAGATACTACATCTCTACAAAGTTGCCTGGCTTACATTCTTACACCATCCTGGATGAAGCAACCTTATTATTATTAAGCTACATTCCTGTATGTAAAATGCACTTTTTCAAGTAATGGAGATCACACTAGTAACTATGATATTCTCTGCATTTCAGTCCTAGAAGAATCAGCGTGAATGAACTTACGTTGATTTTCATGAAGTCAGAGGATTATTACAACTAGTATTGGAGCTAACTAGTTCAATATTTTGTCGGCCTCTGTATGTTATATTACATATGTTTTACAGATGTATATAAAGTGAAGTCTTTCCATCTCTGCCTACCGATGTCACAGTATTATGCTTAAGCATTAAAAGCTCCTAATAAAGCTTGATTCAGTGGAGTTCCCTATTTTCATATTCAAGTAACTGATAATAGGATTTGGCACAACTTCTTTAAGGTTGTGAATACTGAAGGTAAGGGACATAACGTGCTGTTAAAGGCAATAGCAAAAATAATTTGTGGTCCTGCCTGCTCAAGGCAAAGACGAGGTTACCTTTGTCAACTTCTTTTCTACGAGACAGCTACACTTATAGGGTATAACGGTAGGAGCAGTCTTCTAGAGTAAGTCACTACAATATTCTGAACAAACTGTGCTGGAGAAGATAATTGAACCTTATTAAGATTCACCTGTAGGGGTTTCATTTTGCCCCTCTTTATCTTTCTGATTTCTCTGTTTGATTAGCTTTGACTTCGTAAGTTGGATAACAGTGGAAGCTTGTTGAAAATGTTGCACTGGGTCTCTTTTTTTAGACACTTGAATGTTTCTGATTTCATTGTAACCCTTCCCCTGAACCAGATGTGTTCCCAGCCTTCTCTGGTTTTATTGTCTACTTTTATACAATTTCTGACATAAAGATGAGCTGTTGGTATTTTCTTCCTTGCTGCTAATCTGTGAAGTGTGAAAACTTTTTCTTAACAATGCACATCTGAGATCTTTATAGCCACCTTTTTGCCAGTCAAAGCAGCAGTCCTTTGCCAGCCTGAAGTCTTTTGCACTCCCCTGATGAAAACTAGTGAAATATGGACCAGCTGGGAGAGCCCAAAGGTATCCACAATGCTGTATCAGGGATGAATGAGCACTTGAACGGCTTTGATGATCGTTTCACTCACAACTATGTGGATGGTGTTCTGATATTCTGAAATAAGTTCAGGTCTTGCTACTGCTCTTCTCTGCATATCTTGCATACAGTTCATTATCCTTCTGACTTGTTCATTTTCCTGTAGTTTCCCCCTCAACATACCTTATTAGCATGGAAATTACAAAATACTTGTTTTAGTCACCCATGAAGTATATCATGCTTTGAGGTTCAAACTGTGACTTCTACTATGAACAGCTTATAGGACGGTTTGAAAAAGAAATAATAGGCTGATTTTTAAGCCAGTGAAGCCATTACATTTGGACACACTGCCATATTTCTTATCTGGATTTTTCACAGTGGTTGAAAGATCAGTTGCAAAATCTGCAGCGGACCTGACATTTTTCATCTCTGAATGAGATGAAAGATGTCCCCAAAGTACTTTAATCAAGGAAAAATTGGGGTGGTGTAGCTTTAACTGTTATGTAATCAGTAGTAAAAAACAAACGGGAAAATCCCCTCTAAATATGTTTTATTTAAAAAAATGTAAAGATACCACTGCAAATTAGCTATGTCACTGTTATTTCTCATTTACAATAAGAGGAATGAGGTTTTTTTCATGGTAATGAGCAGTTTGGACCTGATATTCAAGTTCAGATGTGTGTTAAGACATTGGTGGAGCTAGACTCCATCAGACCACTGTGGCTCAATCTTAGAGCTTGGTGTAGTTCTAGCAGTATTTTAAATAAAGAAAAAAGTAGCTTGTGAGGCTGGAGTGCTCAGCATTTAAGGGAATGTGTGAGCTGTGGCTTGCAGGGACTCTGAGTCCCCAGAGATTTAGGCTCTTCAAACACTAGAACAGTCTGGCTGGTGGTCTTGCCTTCATGTGCAGTGGTGCTTTTTACTGATGTTACTGAAGAAGAGAAGGCACCTCTTTGGCCATTTCATATGTATAGGAAGGCTGTTGATTGAAGGGTGCATTTCTGCTTTTTTGAAAAATATAGAAGATGCTAATTTCAGCCTTTCTTGTGAAATCCAGCCTCAAATTGAGAGATTTTTTCCGTTTACTCCTGACACATTTTTCCTGATGATACGTCGTTGTTGCTGTCTGGGAGAAATGGATGGACTGAAACTTCTTCTAAAGTGGCTAAAAACACTGGGATGCCAATTTAACCTTTCATGACATTTATATTGTTGTGTTTTTGTAGATGTTACCATCATGATTTAGGAAAGAATCAAGTAGTAAAGTTCTTTGGATAGGTTGACAACAAGCTAATTCATAAAACAAAACCTCTTAGATGGAATTGAGCCACTGAGAGATGGTTTTACATCTTGGAAAGCAGGGTTTTATTATTAGTTAGCATATAGTGTCCAAAATAATCTATAGCCAGATTTTGAGCTGTATAGAGTGGCTTGGATCATTTTGACTACTTGAACTAATATCAACAAAAGAAAAAGAAAACAAAAGGAAAATGGAATGCTTTTTTTTTTCCTCTTAAAGTGAAGGAGAGGTGGGAATATGTCATAAGCATTCATCCTTTCCTGCCTTAGCCTTGTAGTTCAGAAGGGAGGGAGGCAAAAGAAAGAAGCTGAAATAATGATTAGTAATTTGAATAAACTTTATTTCTTTTCTTTCATCTAACATTATGTCTACAGTAGTTTCAATTTGTAGAAAACTCCATGCAGCATAAAGAGAAGCTAAAGTAATTATTTGCTTGGCTCTAGTTATGCAATTGTTCATGATGCCGGGTATTATGAGGACAGTGATATATTAGTTCCAGGAATTGTGTCCTACAGCAAAATGGCAGTCAGCCACTGTGCAGGCTGTTCGAAGGTGCACAGGATAACCATTCAAAATCACTGCATGAGCCTCTCCAGTAGTGATTTCATGTTTGTGTTCAAATTAGAGAGGGAAGGTCGGTGCTCCGTGTTTGCCACCAGAGGTCTTCAAAGAATGTATTACAGATATTTTTCCAGTGGCTGAAAATGAGAGGTACATCTTACAGTCACCACTGACAGAAGTAGTCGGGAGTAATTTACTCAAGTGCTTCAAGTCATTATTTGTGTAAGACGCAGAATTTGTGCCTGACATAATGCTGCTGGGAAATAGGAACAACTCCACTTGCTTTACCTGTCTGTCTGGGTGGGTCGTTTTCTATTCCCCTGCTTGATGAGGTAGAGATTTTGATAATGATGAGTTAACAAGAGTTTCTGATTATTTCTTGAACATATGTAAACAGAAAGAAGACCAAAAATTTTGTATTCCCTCAGGGGCCAGCTGATGCTATGGGCGGGAGTGAGTGGAGCGGACGGAGGTGCCGAGGGTCACCTGGCCCTGCAGGCACGCTCCCTTGCAGAGGAGGCTCTCCCGGGATGGGCCCTCCTGCATGCACCACTGCTCACAGCCCTCCCAGTGCAGACCCTGGCTGACCGTCCTCACTGGTCAAGCTTTTCATAGCCTTGAGCTGGAGCCTCCTCTCTGGTTTAGGGTGCATAGGATGGTATTTTGGATCTGCCTTCCTGAATGCCATAGGACAAACATATTTCTTGGGCTCCCTTTATACATTTCTCCCATGCCTAAGGAAGGAAAAAGATTTCTGGCAAAGTAATTAATTTTCAAAAACTAGATTTTTCCCTTTTTATTGTCTTTATATTAGAGTGTGGTGACCTTTTACATGATAGTGCAAAGGCAAGACAATTGCATTTCTGTTATGAAATAAATTCACAGTGAGACTGTAGGTCTTTTAAGCTCATCTGAATAAAGTCAATACATCAGTTGAAAGAAAGCATTAAAACATGTAAAGACTTACTGGTTATCATGTATTCATAAAATATAAGTCATGTTCTCATAAATGGAGACTCAGATGGGTTTATTTACGGTTTTTTTTCATTGTTAAGGAACGAAAAAACAACAGGGAATGAACAAGGGAGTGTGATGCTTCTGTTCTCCATTTACTATCTTTGTAGCTGAAAATGGTCATTATTTTGGCTGTGAAAGATAGGGTATGGCTGAGAGTTTATTAGAGTGAGAAGGAAAAAAAGGGGATGTAGCCTAGATACTGCTGTGCTCAGTGATGTGGATATCCTGAAGAAGAGGAGAGCTGCAATGTTAGACTCCAGTTCTGTTACAGATGAGAACAACCTCCTCCTTCCCTCTCCCACCTCCCAGTGGCTCCTTGAACCTCTTAAAGCCAGAGAAATGTCACATGTGGCGGTGGGTCCACCACAAGGAGGAATTTTTAGCAACATGGAATGAAATAAGACCATCTAAGGCACCTGAAGGTGCACAAGTCCATTGGACCCGATGAGATCCATCCGCAGGTCCTGAAGGAACTGGTGGATGAAGTTGCTAAGCCACTATCCATCGTATTTGAGAAGTCATGGCAGCCCGGTGAAGTTCCCACTGACTGGAAAAGGGGAAACATAACCCCCATTTTTACAAAGGGGAAAAAAGGAAGACCCGGGGAACTACAGGCCAGTCATTCTCAGCTCTGTGCCTGGGAAGATCATGGAACAGATGCTCCTGGAAGCTATGCTAAGACACATGGAGGACAGGGAGGTGAT
>NW_008823967.1:1341653-1342202 GCF_000699105.1 Pygoscelis adeliae
GGTATTGCTTTGACTTGTGGACGGTCCGGTGGGTGAGGAATTGGTTAGATGGTCGCATCCAGAGGGTAGTGCTCAACGGCTCAATGTCCAGATGGAGACTGGTGACAAGTGGCATCCTGCAGGGGTCTGTATTGGGACCAGTACTGTTCAATGTCTTCATCAATGACATAGACAGTGGGATCAAGTGCACCCTCAGCAAGTTTGCAGATGACACCAAGCTGAGTGGTGTGATTGACACACCAGAGGAATGGGAATGCCATCCAGAGGGACCTGGACAAGCTGGAGAAGTGGGCCCGTGTGAACCTCATGAGGATTAACAAGGCCAAGTGCAAGATCCTGCACCTGAGTCAGGGCACCCCTGGTATCAGTACAGGCTGGGGGATGAGGGGATTGAGAGCAGCCCTGCCAAGAAGGACTTGGAGGTACTGGTGGAGGGAAAGCTGGACATGAGCCAGCAATGTGCGCTCGCAGCCCAGAAGGCCAGTTGTATCCTGGGCTGCATCCAAAGAAGCGTGGCCAGCAGGTCGAGGGAGGTGATTCTGCCCCTCT
>NW_008823967.1:1342494-1356680 GCF_000699105.1 Pygoscelis adeliae
AGTACTTCAAGGGGGCTTATAAAAAAGATGGCAGCAAACTTTTTAGCAGGGCCTGTTGCGACAGGACAAGGAGGAATGGCTTTAAACTTAATGGGGGTAGATTTAGGCTAGATCTAAGGAAGAATTTTTTTACGCTGAGGGTGGTGAAACACTGGCACAGGTTGCCCAGAGAGGTGGTGGATGCCCCATCCCTGGAAACATTCCAGGTCAGGCTGGACGGGGCTCTGAGCAACCTGATCTATTTGAAGATGTCCCTGCCCATGGCAGGGGGGTTGGACTAGATGACCTTTAGAGGTCCCTTCGGACCCAAACTATTATATGATTCTATGAAATAAAAAGAAATGCAAGATAGGCAAAAACTTCCACTTTCATTCAAATCCCTATTTGACTGGCTCCAGTCAGTGTTCTGTCTGCCATTTGGGGATTGTTAAGCATATCTGGGCATAGGGCATGGTTGTCTCTATTCTCATAAGGGCCTTTTGTTTTAATTTTGTTAGGGAAATGCTCTTCTAAGCCAGCACTTCCCAAATATATGTTGTTGGCTTCATATGAGGACTTGATACCATCACAGGGTGACAATTTTACTGACTGTTTTTGGAAATTTGGGAACTTTTATATGCCACTTACATGGGTTGCAGTATAATGAAAGCCTTAGAGAAAGCATCAGCCTCTAGCTATAGAACTGGCACATTCTGGATTTGGATGTAGTCCCTGATAGAAAAGCCAAGAAAGCTGTCATACTGTGGCTGAAATTTTTGGGAACAGTTTTCAATGCAAGTTTGGGGAGAGTTCCTCATAGACCAAGCAGTTTATGAAAATACTAAGTCAGCATATTTCATCTCATCCATGATTGACTCCCTGGAAGGAGTAAAGCATTAGAAAACCAAAACAC
Source organism: Pygoscelis adeliae (assembly GCF_000699105.1). Classification (NCBI taxonomy): domain Eukaryota; kingdom Metazoa; phylum Chordata; class Aves; order Sphenisciformes; family Spheniscidae; genus Pygoscelis; species Pygoscelis adeliae. Next base: position 1,343,387 of record NW_008823967.1, read on the forward strand.
TTTCCATTTAGTGCCATATACTGAGAGACTTGATAAATATGGTACAAATTGATTTTTGTTGTTTAAAAAAAAATCAAGAAAAAAATTATGGCTTGTCTAGTGGGCAGCAATGAAACATGAACAGTTAATAAGCACCTGGTGTATTTGGTATACTCTATTTTGATTTTGAGAAGAGAATTTGTTATTATTCTGGAGCAAATCTGAGACTTTTTTAAGATTTCATGTTGCACTAGTGAAGTCCTTTCTTCTTGTGGAACAACACTTTGACTTAGCTTGGTAAAACGATTCCTTAGCTTGCTCTGTGAAGCAAAACCCAGGTCTATCTCTGATATGGTAAATGAAATTTCAGATCCAGTAATACCAGAGCCATATTGTGCAAATGTGTCTTCTGAGCAAATCTACGGTGTCTGTCCATATAGGACTTATCAGTAACAATCAAATGCCAACATTTTCCCTGTGGCAGGTATTTTCAGACAGCTGTGACTGCTAAGAGTTCTCTGAAATCCTCAAAATTTACAATTGCTTTTTAATTGCATCTGACTGGCATGCTGTAAGACAATATTAGTTCAGCTTGCCTGTACTAATACTGCTGAAAACAATCTGGGTCCTGGTGCTTTTATTTGGTGATGATTTCTCTTATATACATCAGTAAAATCAGTAAGTAAACAATGTACTAAAATTGGGGTCAGAAAATTGTAAAAAATATTCACATCTGTATAGAAAAAAATATATTAAAAGGAACGGCTGCAGAATGTCAGCTTTTAGATGTATCTGACTTGATAGAAACCCTTAATACAGCTTTGTAATCATGCAGTTAGGAATAAGACACACAAAACCAGTGGATATTTAAAAAAACCTTAGGTTGAAGCAGGTCCCATCTTCCTTTCTTTCTGTTCTTGGCTCAAAAAGAGTTAGCTGCTGGGTGTAAGGAAGGAAGGAAGGAAGACGTTCTGAAATACTGTCTTTTCCCCCTATTTTAACCTCTAGAAACCAGGCTTATGTGATTATATTCGGTATGTGTGTCCAGATAACACAAGTTAAAAGAAGGAAGAAAATTAAGGTAGTTCAACTTCTGTGAAAACAGCAAGTTCAGTAGAAGACAGAGACACTAGAAGTGCAAGAACTGAATGAAAATTTTCAGAATTAGTTTATTGTTAGGAAAGACCAGCCTTAGGAATACCCCAAATCTTTAATGGGAATGTCTTAGACACCCAAATCAATCATCAATCAAATGCAAAGCATTATCTGTATTTAATTAAGCATTGATAGTTCAGATTCTCAAGGAATTCTTCAGTTTTGTATGAATAACAGATAATAATCAATTTATCTTCCTTTATGGACAAAGATATAAATTCAAGAAACTACTGTAGTTTCATCTGATGTGAAGGTATGCAAATCCTGTGCCATGTTTTGAACACAGTATGTAGCCAGGGCAGTCCAATAAATTTCGACATCCTCGGGACTGTGGTCCTCTCCCTGAGGATTGATGTGCAGGTTAAATGCTTATTCTCTAACTATAAGAGATGCTGATAAGTAACTGCCTACAGCTTCATATGTCCATTTGTCTAAGAACTGACATTTTTGTTTTCAATAAGGAATAACACTCTGAATAGAAGCAAGGTTATCGATAATATAAATTTCTTCCATAGAGTGAGGAAATCTTACTCCTAAAATGAGTTCATGGTTTTTGCCCTCCTTCTGTTGGGAAACAGTTTCAGAACATATTTCTTTGATAGATCAAGAACACTGTTTTCATTTTAAGACTTAATTTATGCACAGTTAATTTATGCAGATTTATTCCATTGCAGGGTATGATATTGTAAAATGCTGAGTGCTGCCTGTGAGAAGCCAGGCAGGTCCAACTTCCTTAACTGAATTGTGTCCAAAGAAGAATCAAATACAGAAATGGAAAAAGAATCTGATTGGCAAAGAAAGGTATATCTTGGAAGTCAGAAAGGGTAGGAATAAGATGAGACTTGTGAGAAGTTAAGCTAAGTTTAGCTTTTCAAAGGAAACTAAAGCAAATAGTAATTTTTTTTTTTCTCATGTATACATGGAAAGAGAACAAGGAAAGAGCAAGTGAGGATATTGTGAAGAAAGGATGGGCCAAGACTAAAGATGCTCTGGATGGGAAAAAGTCCTTGAATACCTTTCTTTGCAAAAAGGAATCTGACAAAACATTAAGATGAAGATGGACTAGCAAAGGACATGGAGGAGGGCATGTGAGGGAAAGTTGAACTGCCTGAGGAGAAGGGAACCTGATTAGCTCCATCCCACAAAAGTGAGGGATATTGGATTATTTCCAGCAGCATTATTGTGGTCTAGCACCCCAGGACTAAAAAATGGAGTATCCAGATAAAAGTGAAGGGTGGAGAAGTGGTTCAGGCAAGTACAGATTTGTTATATTATTTCAATATTACTTTTTAAGAAAAAACTTTGAAGGGGATAATGATTGAAGACAAATAGATCATGACTCCCACCATTTTCAATTTACCAAAAGGTAGATCACATCGTACCAGCTTAGTGCTTTTCATGTTGAAATGATTCACTGAAAACAAGAAGCCTGCCTACATTTCATTGAAGTGTTTGATATAGTAACAGCTATGATATTATTAATTAAACTAGAGTAGAAGGAGGTTAATGTAGGAATTGTAAGACTTAGACTCAGGTTAGCATTGGTAAAAATGAGTCTAATGGGCTGATAGGATCTCTGAAATGAATATTTGGTCTGAAGGACTTTCTCAAAGGATGAATCTTATGGTCAGTGTCATTTAATGTTTTCATTAATGACTAGCATTGAAGGGCAGAAGAATTCTAATAATTTTTTTGAGACAAATTGGGAGGAATTATCAATATAAGAACCAGTACATGACACAGGAAATACTTAATGTATTTGAGTACTGGAGTTCCAGAAATAAGATAAATTTTATTAATACTGTTTGCAAGGTTGCACATATAGGTGGTGCCATAAACTGGGGACTCATTAACTACAGAGAAAAAAAATCTGATATATTGGTCAATAGCACAATGACTGTAAGACAGCAGTTGGCTATTGCTTTTGGGGGAGAAAAAAACAAAAAAAAAGGCAAATGTGAGCCTAAAATATATAGGTGTCTTTATATATATTTAAGGTGAAGGTGATTGATATTATTAACAGCAATGCCCAAGCCACTAATAGTCTTTTGGGAGACTGTGCTGATCAGTCACCTGTGTTTGGAAAGCACGGTCTCAACCCAGAGCAAGTGCAAAAAATGTCTCCTAAGGTAATCAGAGGAACAGAGAAGAAGCTGAAGGATTTTGTCTAAATTGTCAAAACAAAGGCAAAGAGTTACAACACATGGGAGAAATCACAGAAAGGGTTAAAAGCTTTTTCACTTGGAAAGCATTCCTGGAACAGGAAATACTAATTACATGCTTGCCCTGAAGTAGTCAAGAATTAAAAAAAGGTTTCCAGGATTTGTTATAGATGATATTGTTGTTTTGTCTGTGTTTCAGTAGCCTTGCTTTTCTTACCAGTATAGCAGTACTTCAAGTAGTTTTCCAATAGCAGTAGTGAAAGCAAGAAACATAGATGGCTTCCAGACAGAACTTGAGAATTAGGTTACTACAGAACACTGTCTTTTAGCTGCCTCTGTCAATTAAGCATAGGAATTTAGATGGTACATAAGCTGACTGGACATGATACTAAATCTACAAGTAAAAGATGTATCATAAACCAGTCTGAATTTTAACAAGTTAACTTTACTATATTATGGGGCTGGGCTGGGCTATAACATGTCTTTCTCCTCAATTTATTAGATATCAATACCATTTGCTTATGTGCATTTCACCCCAAAATGTGTCCATGTTGTTTATCAGTGGCTATTAATCATTTTCTAAGGTCAAAGTGTTGTGGTGCAATACTGTTAGGTCTATAGGACAGCAGAAGTGAATTTTCCCCAAGCCACATGCGTTGGCCAGAAAGACAAAAGCCAGGAAATGAAATTGGCAGCAGCATAATTGAATGAGGGAACAGCCTGGATTTCTCAGTGACTAATAGTGGCATAACAGCTGCTAATTCGTTTAATTTGTACCTGAAATGACCTTATTTATATAACCATGGTTTTTAGGAAAATTTTATGGAAGGGAAATCTGGAAATTAGAAATTAGTTAAATAATAGGTAAAACTCTGCATAGTCAGGGTATTATTATTTGAGAGGTAATATGGTATACTCTGGTCCTGTAATGAAATGCCAAAGATGAGTATATATGGACACACTTGAGCCATAGAGATTTCTGAAAGATGCCAGAAAAAATCCAAATAGTTCAGTACTCCTCTCATCTGAAAGTGCAAGTCAACTCCTAGAATGGCTTTTCCAGGGTTTCCTATAATTATTATATTTATCTTTCAGCTTATATTCAGCTTCATTGCCATAGCCAAAAAAACCCTCAGAAATATATATGAAAGTAAAAGTAAGTTTGCAGACGACACCAAGTTGGGCGGCAGTGTTGATCTGCTCGAGGGTAGGAAGGCTCTGCAGAGGGACCTGGACAGGCTGGATCGATGGGCCGAGGCCAACTGGATGAGCTTCAACAAGGCCAAGTGCCGGGTCCTGCACTTGGGCCACAACAACCCCATGCAGCGCTACAGGCTTGGCGAAGAGTGGCTGGAAAGCTGCCTGGCGGAAAAGGACCTGGGGGTCCTGGTTGACAGTCGGCTGAACATGAGCCAGCAGTGTGCCCAGGTGGCCAAGAAGGCCAATGGCATCCTGGCCTGTATCAGCAATAGTGTGGCCAGCAGGAGCAGGGAAGTGATCGTGCCCCTGTACTGTACTTGGCACTGGTGAGGCCGCACCTCGAATACTGTGTTCAGTTTTGGGCCCCTCACTACAAGAAGGACGTCAAGGTGCTGGAGTGTGTCCAGAGAAGGGCAATGAGGCTGGTGAGGGGTCTGGAGAACGAGTCTTATGAGGAGTGGCTGAGGGAACTGGCGTTGTTTAGCCTGGAGAAAAGGAGGCTGAGGGGAGACCTCATCGCTCTCTACAACTACCTGAAAGGAGGTTGTAGCAAGGTGGGTGTTGGTCTCTTCTCCCAAGTAACTGGCGAAAGGACGAGAGGAAATGGCCTCAAGTTGCACCAGGGGAGGTTTAGATTGGATGTGAGGAAAAATTTCTTTACTGAAAGAGTGGTTAAACATTGGAAGAGGCTGCCCAGGGGAGTGGGTGAGTCACCATCCCTGGAAGTATTTAAAAGAGGTGTAGATGAGGCGCTTAGGGACATGGTTTAGTGGGCATGGTGGTGTTGGGTTGACGGTTGGACTCGATGATCTTAGAGGTCTTTTCCAACCTTAATGATTCTATAATTTTATGCCAAGCAAGAAGGAGGTGTCTGGGAGTGGTAGCTGTAGCTAGTACCAGTGTGTATCCAAAACTACAGCAATGGGATCTTCAGATCATCATAGCACCATATTGGACAAGGGTTTTCTTGTAGTTCTTTTTTTTTCATTGTTATGGTCAGAAATGTGTGACAGCTTCACTTTATTAATCTGCTGTCATGTAGACTAAATTGAAAAAAAAAAAAAAAAAGAAAAAGAAAAGAAAAAGAAAAAGAGAGAGTTAAGTGGCATCCACAGCCTGGAATAAAGAACTGAAAGAGAGAATTCAAAGCCTCCAGCACTTTGACCGATGCCAGCCTTGACCCTAAGCTACGCAGCAGGGAATCCTCCAGAAAGGGAGAGTCCTAAAGGTGCCCCAAATCTCTTTGTTTTACTGTCCAGGATCACACTTCTTTCTGTGTTTTGTTTGCAACTCAAGAGGCTTCTTTTGGAGCTAGATATGTAAGGTTTATCTATGCAGAAAGTTGAAAAGGAGTCAATCTTCTCTTTCAGAGTGGTGAAAGAAGTTGTGGCACTGTCTTTGTGTGCTTCCTACCTCAGTAGCTGAAGAGATCACCCAATGTGTGAGGGGCCTATGGTCAATTATCCTCTGACTAAACAGATTCAGACCCCCATTTCTCACTTTGCCCTAATCAGCAGACAGTACGTATTTCATTCTCAATCTATCCCATGGAACGAAAAATATGTATTCTTTGCTTGGGATAATGACAAACTGATTGGGCACTTGGGCAAGAAGTGCACTTCATCCTCCATCTAGTGGTTATGTTTTAACCTTCAATTTAGAAGGTTAAGAAGGAATGTACCCCGTCTTCTCTGTCTTGGTGACTACTCTTGCCACTGGACTACTTAACAAGTTAAGAGAGCATGTGAGATGAGGAAGTTGGGATGGGGAAACAACAGCTGCAGGTAGCTGTTGTCTCTAGGGTGTGTTCTGAGAGAGCACCACCTGATGAAGGAGAGAGGGAGAGAGAACTGAGTTGCACACTGTTGTCATATGTGCCTGTGCATACTCAGAAGAAGACATTTAGGTATACAGTGGACTTCACAAAGACAATGGTTAGCTTTAAGCACCCGAAGGATTAGACAGAGTCTGAGAGAGGGGCAAACCCCACTGCTTTGGGTTTGGAAAACATGATACTGTACCAGATCAAGACAAACGCCAGTCTAAACAATATTCTGCCTCTGATGCTACATAGTAGTTGATGCCCAGGGAAGAGAATAAGAATATGCAGCAATACGTTTTCATCAAGCCAGAGATGGATGTCTTTATATTTCATGGTCTTTGTTGTGTTTTTCCTCAATGAATATGTCCAGTTGCTTTTTAGAGACATTAAAATTCAACATCCACAGCATCCTGTGGCAAAGACTTTCACGCCTAGTTGCACACTGTGGAAACCACCTTCTCATACTTGTTTTGACCCTGTCATCTGCTGTTTTCAGCTGGTGCCTACCGAAGCCTGAGAGAGGGTTCAGCCCACTACCATGGCACGTACCATGTTCTCCATAAATGCCTGTGCCAGTAAGTGAGTGAGATATCTAAATCTGTTTTTGTCAAGCTGGGCTGTTACACTTGGGAGCAAGCAGTGCCCAGTACACTGACAGAACTTGGTGAAAATTAAGTTAAAAGATGCCATTAAAAAATAAGCTGTTTATTTTTCTTCCAATATGCCCTGCTGTTTGTGCTCTCAGTATCTTTTCAGCATAGGTCTGCGTCTATGTCTGTAACAGCTAATCATTTCTGAGACAGGGAGACCAGAGCTGCATGCATTTTTCCATGTGGAAACATGTAATCGCTTTATATATAGTGTTATATTGGTTTTAAAAGCAGAAATGCAACTGGTTTTCATATCTCATTTCATCTTACATTTTTCCAGAGAGTGGACAGCTTTTATTGCTTGCAGTTCTGAAAGAAAAGAGATTCACAGAAGTAGAAGTGGGGGTCCATTAACATTGCTTCACTAAAGTAAGTTCATTGCTAGAACCCTCAAGCCATTATGTGTTTCCCTTCACTTGAACCTATCTGTTTTTCAACTCTTCTGCACAACTGGGTAGTATATTGCTTGGGCTTGATTTCGATGGCCAAAGGTAGTCTGTACCATCTGTTACTCATTTAGTTCTCTTGACCTTGGTATTTGAGCAGCTGGCTTCTCTTTTTTGTCTCATGTTGTCAATGTTTGGTTTTTTTTCTTTTTTGTGGACTGTTAGGATCATCAAGAGTTTGTTGCTTACCACAGCTCTTATATATTGCAAACAGAGCAAACAGCTCTACTTATACTAAAACTCACCAGTAACATATACAAGGAAAGTAATAGGAATTAAAATATTTTAATTCCAAGGAAACAGAGGTCCTGTACATGTGCTTTAAGGACTGAAAATCTTTGCTTAATTTTTGACTGAGGTAAGATATTTGTAGAAATTACTAATAAGTAAGAATTAATTAATAGATCTTTCACATTAACAAATAATCAAGCAATATCAAAAGGATGTAGTCTAATGCTGCAGATTTTCTTTGTCCAAATGGTATCTGATGTTGGTAGGATTTTTGCCTGTGTTGTACTGGCCTCGTGATAGAAAGGAAGCTAAAGAGATGGTACGACACACCACTGGCTCCCAGAACTCATGTTGTGCTGCACAGAGTGGAGCTCTTAAACATCTCACTATCAGCAGAATTAGAATTCGGTTTTTCATTAACAAAATCAAAATCTTTAGGGCTCTACTCCTTCCCTCCAAAATCAATAAACAGCAGAACCAACAAAAAAACCCACCAAAATAAGCTGGTGAGAAACCAGCCTAAGGATGAGTTGGTGTCATTAGCATTTCTTATTATTTAGTGTTCAGGAATTTTCTGCCAGCATCCCAGTCTTGGTTGTGATTCCCGTTCTGATAAGCCTGACTTTGCCCTGGTGCTAGCTGGGGAGTCTTGGTGCCCAGTGCAATGATATGCATTATTGTAGGTGATAATTATCACAAATTGTCTAAAAAAATTTTGTGTTGCAACTTTTAACTTTGTTTGCCAAAGTTTTGTTCTGGATCTAGCATTTTCAATCATCTCTGACTGTAGATTAAACTCTTTCCAGCAGAGGGTGATAGTACATTTATGCTCAGGCAGCTGATTACAGTGACTCGGGAATAGAGCTAATTTTGTACTGAAGAGGATATGAACATACATGCATTTCTGTTAAGCTCATTCCTGTATGCAGGTCTGAACAGTTCCAACGTAAAACACTGTCTAGGATCATGACAATTTATTACTCATCCAAATAATAAACAAGTAGATCTGTGAACACCAGAACAAAAGAAACCTGGTTTCTTATGGTGTCTCTTCATTGATTGATTACTTAACTGAATTATAGTATGATTCTGTGTTTATATTTACCTATCACTTTCCCTTTAAGAGCATTCCCCACTCAGCTACGTAAGTGTTGCTGTTTTTCACTGTAGCAGTAGACCTGTAAAAACAAAAGTTATTATTTTTGAATTTATATCCACCTGTCTGTTTTTACAAAGCTTATAGGGGCTTAACTAGACCTCATTGCCTCTAGTAAGTTCAGGTGAAACTGGCCAAGGGTTTCAAATCTTATGTGGGGAGGAGGGGAACTGGAATAACATGCAGGATATCTGTATAACGTAAGTCTTGTTTCCATGGGAAACCAAGCTATTGAAAGATAAATATACCTAGAAATTATGGGCATTTTAGCATCATTAACATCAGTACTCAGTACATTATTTAATAAGCACACTGAGATTTCTGAATAAAAGATCTATGCAGAAATACTGCAAAGCTTGACCGAATCAGGATCTGGCATGGATTAGAAAAGAAAAATCACAAAAAATCCACCCATCAACACAAACAAAAAAAGCAAAAAATTACAAATGTGAAAAAGTGTGTATCTGCTTTTCATCATACAGAGCGTATTGATTTCTTGGCCATTGATTGTCATTCATTAGTTCTGGTGATTTCATCATTAAAACTGTGTCTATCAGTGAATGGCCCCAGATGTATTGTACATAAATACTCATGTTGCAGATCTGTAATTGATATAGACTGTTTTGTGTGTTGCAGAGCCAGTAACTTTAATAAACATTAGCTGCTTAAATCTTCAATACCTCTATGTGCTAGCAGAAAAATAGATTTGACATAATATACCTTTAACCAGAAAAAGATGAATGTCATGCTAATCCTCCAAACAACTTATTTCTGTATGTCTTTTCAGACCTGAAATCTTATTCAAACTTTAATTTGTACTAAATTTTTCTCACTTGCATTGAGTTAATTCCTTTATTTTCTGGTGATTTTGTTTGATTGCTATGACTCTGTTTTCAAGTAGGTGTACATCTGACAACTGATGTTTGAAGTACAAGTAGAGAAATTCTTTTTTGTGCACTGCGTTTAGATGCAAAACTCTTTCAGACTTCCTAAGTAAAGATCGTACAGGTCTGAAACAGTATCTCCTTGCAGAAAAGTACTTATTTTCTACTGTCTGAAAGGAAATTGAATACTAAGTCCAGAATAGACTGCATTCGGGGAGAAATCTGTAATTGTGGTATGATGTTAATTTAGCTGCAGAATGAAATATTTGCGGCTTTCTGTAACATATAAACAACAGCAGCAAAAATGACTAACATTTTTACACACACACTTACATGAAAAAAGATGAAAAGAGGCGTGGCTCAATCTAACTTTTACAGCAGTGATCGGCTGGACGATTCCGTCCTTTAGCAAGTCACACTTGCAAACGAGTAGCTGGAAGGAATTACAGCAGCAGATGCTGCTGTTTCTTTGCACTCTTCTGGGCTACTAACAAGTGCATGGCGGAGGTTGTAACCTTGTAACCTTGATGCTTTTAGTTCTTATTTTATACTATCATATCTGTTTAAGCACCTCCCCATCTTTTAGTAGGGGAATTCCTGGAGCTTCATAGGATCTTCTTGGAAATGTTGTCTTGCTTGGTCTTTTAGTTACAGAGCAAAGAAATCTCACTAATTTATGGCCCAGGTCAGAAAGTAGTTAACCCTGTGTTTACATTTAAGCTGTGTGGCTATAGGGCAAATATACATATAGATGTATTTATTTGTTTAATATAATCAGATTAACTCTTATTTTTGCAAAATGAAAATTAGTGTTTGCAGAGGCTGAATCTGTTATGAACCTACTGAGATTCCATGGCTGACTTCATTACATCAGGGAACGAGAATTCCCCTTTGAATCCCACGTTCCCAGTTGGGCCACACAGAAACCACACACTGACTGGAACAGGCTCAGGGACGGCACTCCCCCACAGGATGCAAAAGTGCATTTTTCTCTAGGAAGGAATACTTGATCTGAATATTTTGGCATGCTTTGAGAGAGAGCACCGAGCCTCTGAATGCCTCTCTTTTTTCTTTTTTTTTTTTTGCTAAAGGAAAGTATGTTAACCACGGTGAGCAGAGCAAATTTTAGTCCTGGTAGTAGGTTATTCTACTAGCTTGAGTTCCTTCAGCAGTTTCAATTTTTCTGTCTCACAGACGTGAAACTGCAAGTTGTTCCAACAGGCCTCTTCTACTTCATAGGGACATCTCAGGGTCTAGTACCTATAATTCTTTGTTATTTTTAGAATTCTTTGAGAAGTTGGTAATTTTTTTTTTCCTTGAATGACTGTGTGCTAATTAATTTAAACCATAAATGATTCTGAAGTAATAAGCCAATTAAACAGTAATGATGTTAGATAAAAATTAACCAACTTTGTGGCAACGCATGTTTTATTGTGTGTACTTGTTCTTATAGAAACTTTGCAGTCATGGGAAGGAGAGATTGCATATCTTCCTGCACCAAAACAAGATCTTCTTTCATACATTTTAGGCACTGTTGCTTTCACCCCATAGAAGGCTAGATTATTATATTTTTGGAATTAAAAAAAATATGTATATAAGGGTATACTGAAGTGAGCCCAGCAAAGGGCCACTCAACATTCATCAAACTCTAAAGCAATTATTTTCTCGATTCATAGAAAAAAGTCTTTGATTCGCATGCCTGCTATCAGGGAAATTTAGTGAAACTTTTTTTTTTTTTTTTTTGCCTAAGTTCATTTAATTGGTCTCCATTTTCACAGTGTCTGAAAATGTTGCAAAGTCTGTGAGGTGGGAAAGCTAGTAGTTTTGCAGGTGGGTGTGGAGGCACAGAGACATGACGTTCTTGGTCATGTTGACCAAGAAATGAAGGTGTTCATCATAAAGGTAAACATCCCTTTTGTCACTGATATCTGTGACTAAGGACTTGGGCCAAGGTCATAAAAAGGACTGACAGGACATAGGCCCCAGATTTAACCAGTGACAAGCTGTCCATGCCCTACGTCTTGCCTCCTCAGCTGGTATGCTGAGTGCTCCAACCTGCTCTTGTGGAGTTGCTTGTGTAGTTACTGAGTCCCCACTTGGGCCTGCAGCCACACTGACTGCTCTCGACATACTATCCTTCTTATAGTCCCTTTCTATCAGCCAGGACCCTAGCTCATGCAGTTGTTTTTAAGAACAAACTGAATTCAAGACCAGCTTTGCTATGGATATTATTTTATTTAGGGAATAGAGCAAGTCACAAGCATAATGCTGTGTATTGTTGTATAAACAGCATAGAGCAAAACCAAAAGCCAGAGAAGGCCATCCCCAGCTCTACTGGCCCACCTTTAAATAGTATCTTGGACATGTTATCAGGCATTTTCTCACTACTTATCTATGGTCTAATAAGTGTCTGTGATGCACTTGGACTTTTTTATTTACTTTAGCTATGTACACTGTATGCACTAAAGCCTTTCAGTAAATCCTTCCATGGGTGACATATCCTGTTAGCTTAGTACTTGAGTATTTATCAGTTTCTCTACTCTCTCCTATATTTTAGCTGCAAAACCCTAATAATTAGTTTCAGGCCCTCATGGGATTGCTTTAAGCTGATGCTGTCATGTGTTGAAACCACTGGACCATCCTTCCTAGCCTAGAAATACTTTGGTCTTCAGAGAAGCACAACAATGTTGTTTTAGTTAGTGTTCTGTGTAAAAGGAAAGAAAGAGCAAGGAATTCTGGGCTGATATTCTTGCTAATTTTTGTGCATGTATGCTGTGCTAAGAAATACTTTAAATTTTGTAAAATATGGAAATTATCAGAAGCCTGCATAAAGTTTAGATGAGAAGACATGAATGAATAACATAAATGACTGATATCATTGAGGTACTCAATGACTTTTTTCATAGAATCATAGAATCATTAAGGTTGGAAAAGACCTCTAAGATCATCGAGTCCAACTGTCAACCCAACACCACCATGCCCACTAAGCCATGTCCTTAAGCGCCGCATCTACACGTCTTTTAAATACTTCCAGGGATGGTGACTCAACCGCTTCCCTGGGCAGCCTCTTCCAATGTTTAACCACTCTTTCAGTAAAGAAATTTTTCCTCATGTCCAATTAAACCTCCCCTGGTGCAACTTGAGGCCATTTCCTCTCATCCTATTGCTAGTTACTTGGGAGAAGAGACCGACCCCCACCTTGCTACAACCTCCTTTCAGGTAGTTGTAGAGAGCGATGAGGCCTCCCCTCAGCCTCCTTTTCTCCAGGCGAAACAATGCCAGTTCCCTCAGCCGCTCCTCATAAGACTTGTTCTCCAGAGCCCTCACCAGCCTCGTTGCCCTGTCTTCAGCGGGGACTGGGAGAATGAAGACCCGTCCACTGTGGGAGAACATCAGGTTTGAGACCATCTAAGACACCTGAAGGTGCACAAGTCCATGGGACCCGATGCGATCTGTCCGTGGGTCCTGAAGGAACTGGCGGATGAAGTTGCTAAGCCACTATCCATCGTATCTGAGAAGTCATGGCAGCCTGGTAAAGTTCCCAGTGACTGGAAAAGGGGAAACATAACCCCCATTTTTACAAAGGGAAAAAAGGAAGACCCGGGGAAC
>NW_008823967.1:1357350-1363732 GCF_000699105.1 Pygoscelis adeliae
CTCTCTAAACTGGAGAGGTATGGATTTGATGGGTGGACTGTCCGGTGGGTGAGGAATTGGTTAGATGGTCACATCCAGAGGGTAGTGCTCAACGGCTCAATGTCCAGATGGAGACTGGTGACAAGTGGCATCCTGCAGGGTTCTGTATTGGGACCAGTACTGTTCAATGTCTTCATCAATGACATAGACAGTGGGATCAAATGCACCCTCAGCAAGGTTGCAGATGACACCAAGCTGAGTGGTGTGATTGACACACCAGAGGGATGGGAATGCCATCCAGAGGGACCTGGACAAGCTGGAGAAGTGGGCCCGTGTGAACCTCATGAGGATTAACAAGGCCAAGTGCAAGGTCCTGCACCTGAGTCAGGGCACCCCTGGTATCAATACAGGCTGGGGGATGAGGGAATTGAGAGCAGCCCTGCCAAGAAGGACTTGGAGGGACTGGTGGATGAAAAGCTGGACATGAGCCAGCAATGTGCACTCGCAGCCCAGAAGGCCAGTTGTATCCTGGGCTGCATCCAAAGAAGCGTGGCCAGCAGGTCGAGGGAGGTGATTCTGCCCCTCTACTCTGCTCTGCTGAGACCCCACGTGGAGTACTGTGTCCAGCTCTGGAGCCCTCAGCATAAGAAAGACACGGACCTGTTGGAGCGGGTCCAGAGGAGGGCCACAAAAATGATCAGGGGGATGGAACAGCTTTCCTATGAAGAAAGGCTGAGAGAGTTGGGGTTGTTCAGCCTAGAGAAGAGAAGGCTTTGGGGAGACCTTCTTGCAGCCTATCAGTACTTAAAGGGGGCTTAGAAAAAAGATGGCAGCAAACTTTTTAGCAGGGCTAAACATTCAAGGTCAGGTTGGACAGGGCTCTGAGCAACCTGATTTAGTTGAAGATGTCTCTGCCCACAGCAGGGGGGTTGGACTAGATGATCTTTAGAGGTTCTTTCCAACCCAAACTATGATTCTATGATTCTATGATGTGAGAAATAATTTTAGCAAGCAGAGTACACAGCACGACTGGAGTTCGCTAAATTTCACGGAATAAACTAAACAGTTACGAGAAAAGTAGAATCAGGGAATAAAATATTTTAGGGCTGATTCAAATTTCTAGGACTAATATAGAGGGTTTATATGGAGTATACTCATACAATTGAATTTTTTCTTCTGTTTTTGTGCTATAACTTCAAAGCTATTTTTTGCAGATTGTAAGCAACTTCTGAGAGTCTCTCCTTTAAACCCAGTAACTTCAGTTAAACAAACCCATATATGCATATTAGTATTTACTATGACAGCTGTTGGTTTTCATTCAGAAATGTCTTTCTGCATCCTTTGTGTACAATAGTTAACAAAGCAGTCATCATTTGCAATTGAAGAGATGTAGAAGTATAGACGTACCTGAGCTGAGTTTAAACTCTCAGCTGTGGTACATCAGCAATGTCAACATGACAGCACAGAGTTTAGCAGGGCTGCAGAATTCAGCTGGGAAGTAAGACAAACACCCATGCCATTAGTTTGAACTGAGCTGCAGCCTACTATTGAGAGCTCCATTGGTATTTGAACTAGCTAATTTAAAGCAAACAAAGTATGTCCCTAGTGGATTGCACTGTCACCTCTTTGATGCTGAAAGGTGACTGAAGCAACTTTTTATTTTGCAGGAGCAGTGGATGTAATGAGTCAGCAGTAGCAGTGCACTCTGAATTCCCCTTGGAAAGTCTGTTGTCTTATAAGATGCATTTTTGGGAACAGGCCTTTTCCATTTGAATATACTTTTTTCTAATGTGACTGAACTGTGAAATTGTATTATTTTATATGAAGACTTGGGAGGGGGGTTTGTTAACCATCCTGGGGTCCTGTGTGACAATCTGTTGAAGGTTGCTAGTGTAAGCAGGTTGTATAGATGTAGGTTATTCACACCTGTTTACTCAAAATATGTAACAGCCCACATTCTTAATCTTCATTTATATTTGCACAATCAGCTCCATATATTTTACATTGAAATGCAATAGAGTGGGGAAGGATCAGAGGCGCAGCAAAAGCCCTTAGGGAATGGTACCTGACTGACTGAGCTGATTCCCTGTTGTCTGAGATTGATCCTGCTTTTACTTTATGAACCTTTACTGTTTAACTCCAGCAGTCACTGCAACTAGGTTACAATCATACAAAAGGAAGGACACTTGGTAAACAAGGAGCTAGAAACAGAGAGACTCAGAAAATGGAATTAGGGCAGTTCATTAAATTAAATATATCTTGGGAGAGGCTTATTTTAAAGTTTGTGCAGAGGGGAAGGAAGATTGGAATTGCAATGGAAATGCTCTACTGGGGTCAAGACCACTTATTTTCTCTCTGGCGCAGCAGGAACTGTAGAACTCATAGAGGACTTTACAGACCTCTGTTGCTATAGTTCAGGAATGGTGTGATGAAGGCTATGGTTGTACAAAAAGAAGACATGCTAATGACCTCCAAAATATGTTTTAAAATTGTATGTATCCTCTTTAAAGGTTTTAGACACATTTAAAACTTAAATACAGTTCTTCAGCTCCATCCTTCTGGGAATATTAAGGCAGTGAGTAAGCACAAGTTGAGAGTTTTGGATCTCTGTATAGGGCTGTAAGGACATAGATATTATCTATGTCTCAAATCTTGGTAAGTGGTGTCCTGTTGGGCTGGGCTCATGTGGAAATTTTCAGGCAGGTCCTGTGCCATTTCATATGCTCTTGTGTAGAGGCAAGAGCAGTGCCTCCGAACAGCAAAACTAACTCTTCTTCCTCACAGCAAAGGACTGCCTAACAGAATGGGAAATTATAACCATCTGTGGAAAGGGGCAAAGGAGGATTTTTGTTACATTTGTTCAGCTAATCACTTGATTTCAAATTCAGAAAAGTATGTCTTGTTTTGATTGCTTTTACTTTCTCTTAGTCAGTACATTTCTGAACTTTGACATGTGTTTCCTATGGTGTCTGCCATGGCAACCAAGCAAGCTCAAGTCCCTGTACACAGAAACCTGAGTCTTGTTTACTTCTTTTTAAGTCTTTTACACTTTGTTAGCAGGGTTGTTTTAACAGCATTCATTCTTTACAACCCTGTGGCCATCATAGTTGTCATAAAATATCTGTTTATCAAGAAACATGGGACTGAAGGTGATTTTCTACATCGAGTTTTTTCCCTGCTATTGCAGGCAGCCAGGATCCCTTTCAGAAACTGATCAAACATTATCTCAGCATTTGAACTATTGATCTTGTGATTGCCTTTCTCCCAGAAGCCTAATTCAGTTTAAGATAAAATATTAATTGCCTTTTTGGATGATAGCTATAATACCTTTATTTTGCACTACTTGGCATCAAAGATCTGTTTTTTCTGGTGTTTGTGGTTGATGTGCATCCTGTTTGTTTTAATTTTCTCTGCTAGATTTTACTCAGCTTGACTGCTAGCAGTCCTCACTTTCCCTTGAACCTGCTTGTCTTCAGGATGCTAATCAATCCCTATTCTCATTCCTTTTCTCCTCTCTGTTTACTTTTTGCATTAATCTGGAAGTGAATATCCATCTAGCTTAGTCCGTAATCCTTTCCATGCAAAACCTTCCCCCTTGTTTTTTTTTAGTTAAAACTGGAAGTACTAATAAGACTTAAACATAATGTTATATGTTACATCATTTAGATGATATGGAATGTAGCCTTATAAATACATTATCAGCATCTAAGAGCAGGCAGACCCCTAATGTACATACACACATGTATGTTATTACCGGACTATTATTTTGTAAGGGTAGGCTCATTTTATGCCCATGAACTCCACAGTAGGGATGCAATAGCCACTAAGGATTATTCAAACTCAACGAATCAAGTCAGATGGTTGCTGAAGTCTTCATTTTAAAAATATCAAAACTCACAGTAGAAAATACATGGCTGTTCTGACTGTGGGAATTAATTCTTAATGAAAAACCATTTCCTGGCTATCCAAGAAAGTAAAGCAGTGTAAGGTTCCCCTCTGCAGCTACCTTGTATTTTGAGACAAGGTGTGATAAAGAAAGCATCTTCCCGAGGAATGCTGCTCTTTGTTTCACAGGTAGGCAGGATAGCTTCCTGCATCCTTCTGAGTGCAAGAAAAGAAAGGGCTTCAGTTCCACACCCAAAGTGATGCAGATGAGCCTGCATGAAGCTGAAAGCAGTTGGTGCTATACAGAGAAACAATGTGTGAGGCAGAACATTTCATGGGGAATGCTACCAGCCTATGGTTATTGATATGATTATGTTGTTGCAAGACCTGTATTTTTGGTGGTTTGGGTTTTTTTTTTCAGTACTGCTCTGAACTAGAAAGCATAGTGCACTGGGACAGGAGCTCTAAGATGACTGCTGTGAAAGTGCATTTTTTCCACTAAAAGAAGTCACAATAAATTTCTTCAAACACATCACCTATATTTGAGCAGGGATGTCAACATAAACAAATGTGTTAGGAAGGTTTTGCTTTTTTAAGGGGTATCCCAAATCAGCCTGGGTTCAGCGAGAGAAGTCTAATTTGGCAAAAGTCCCTGCAGAATGTCTCCACACCCTGCAGGTTTCCACCAAGATCCTCAAAAGCAATTCAAGTTGCCAAGCAGAGCTGACACCAAGGGAATACAATACATTTACAGCTGTGTAGTACTTTCACTTCCCTTTTTACTTCTTTTTTGTGACATTTAAAATTGAAATTGGACACCTTTTTTCCATGTACGACTAGTAAACTGAAGCAATCAGAATATGGCTGTTGTCCCTCCATCTTAGCCTTCCTGTTTCAAACATGTTTTGCTTGAGAATGGGTATAAGAGTCAAACCCTAATATATTTATTCAGAAAAAAATGTCCATTGTCTTCAGTAGCATTTCTCATACAACAGATTTAAATGATCAAAACCTGAGAGTTTATCCAGGGTACAGTTATGTAATTCTGTTTTATAAGTGCCACATGTATGTTTAATGTATCCCTTGGTACATCGCATAAGGGGACTCCATGACTGTAAAAGGAAACTGGCTCTCACTAGGAGATCCTTTTGCCTGAGTGGCTGCAACTGAATGAGTTCCTGTAAATATCTGTAAATATGCTTCTCTCCCAGCCTGAGATTTTTTGCTCTGAATTACATAGCAAGTTTTACAAACTTCAGTGTTGTACTGGTTTTGACTGGGATAGAGTTAATTTTCTTCATAGTAGCTGGTATGGGGCTGTGTTTTGGATTTGTGCTGAAGATAGCATTGATTACACAGGGATGTTTTTGTTACTGCTGAGCAGTGCTGACACAGAGTCAAGGCCTTTTCTGCTTCTCATACCACCCCACCAGGGAGTAGGCTGGGGGTGCACAAGAAGTTGGGAGGGGACAGAGCTGGAACAGCTGACCCCACCTGACCAAAGGGATATTCCACACCATATGATGTCATGCTCAGCATATAAAGCTGGGGGAAGAAGAAGGAAGGGGGAGAAGTTTGGAGTGATGGCATTTGTTTTCCCAAGTAACCGTTATGCCTGGTGGAACCCTGCTTTCCTGGAGATGGCTGAACATCTGCCTGCTGATGGGAAGCAGTGAAGGAATTCCTTGTGTTGCTTTGCTTGTGTGTGTGGCTTTTGCTTTACCTATTGAACTGTCTTTATCTCAACCCATGAATTTTCTCACTTTTGCTCTTCTGATTCTTTCCCCCATCCCACTGGAGGAGAGGGGGGGGAGCGAGTGGCTGTGTGGTGCTTAGTTGTCGGCTGGGGTTAAACCATGACAGTCCTTTTTGGCACCCAACGTGGGGCTCGATGTGTTTGAGATAACGACAGATTTGACTGGAATGTGCTAGATCAAATTTATGGCTGTTATGGCTGTTTAGCTATTAATTGGCAGGCTCCTGTGCTTGCCATGGGGCTTGCTTGCCTTACTGTATATTAGTCTAGTGCTCATTAGTGGCTCCTTTTTGCTTTTGCTGCCTGCTGTACTGCTGTGCTGCTGATCATCTTACTCTGCTGTGCCTGGGAACACTTAGATAACAGCAATGGCCATGCGCCTGGGCTGGCAGATGACCAGGGCATCGCTGCTGTTCCTGTGCTGCTGTACTGGACAGGCTGGAACTCCAGTGTGAACTCGAGTCGAAGGGTCTGTGACCTGTGGGTGAGTCCACGTGGGAGCAAGGACACCCCAAAGTGTCTGTGGCCATGGATATGCCCATGCCAGAGCAGGTACCTCTTGATGCGTCTGTGGCCGTGGTTATTTCTGTGATGCAGCAGGTATACCTCTGAAGGGATTGTGGCCCAAGGATAAGTCCACACTGGAGAGAGTACACCTCGAAGCATCTGTGGCTGTGGATAAGTCCATGATGCAGCAGGTACACCCTGAAGCATCAGTGACTGTGCATGAGGTCATGCTGGAGCACCTCAAAGCATGTGGCC
>NW_008823967.1:1364048-1414443 GCF_000699105.1 Pygoscelis adeliae
GTGGCTGTGGATAAGGCTAGGCCACGGCAGGCATGCCCCTGGAGAGATGGTGGCTCATAGATAAGGCTCCACTGGCAGCAGGTACACCCCTAAGGGACTGCAGTCTGTGGATAAGTCCAAGCCGGAGCAGAGGCAAGGGGAGGAGTTCGTTGCAATGTTAAACCCAATGGTCTGGTCCAAAGTGATTAGGGGTGGAGATTGTAATGGAAACACCTTTAAATTGTTGTAACGCAGGATTTGAGTTGCATGTTCTAGCAATTACTATGGCAGGAACCACCTGGAGGACAAGCACTACAAGAAGCAGTGCAAGTGCAGCAGTGACCCAACCTGAGCTGGTTTTGGTGCCCAGTAACTTCATGCAACACACCACCTCTCCTGTCCTGAGTGACCACCATAACAGATGGAGCCCAAAGTCATGGACTAAATGAACTCAATGGACATTTTGTGGACATTTATGGACATTTTACAGACATTTCACAGGGGTGGTCCATAGGCTAAGGGAATGATACCTGTGTATTATATCAAAGGATGGGAATGGTGGCAGTGGGTAATGAGAATGTATTGGATAACGTGAGACCTGAGCATGACGTAAATGGATGAAATAAAGGGTGGAGAATATGCTGGTTTTGGCTGGGATAGAGTTAATTTTCTTCATAGTAGCTAGTTTGGGGCTATGTTTTGGATTTGTGCTGAAAACATTGTTGATAATACAAGAGATGTTTTTATTACTGCTGAGCAGTGCTGACACAGAGTCAAGGCCTTTTCTGCTTCTCACCCCACCCCACCAGGGAGTAGGCTGGGGGTGCACAAGAAGTTGGGAGGGGACAGAGCTGGAACAGCTGACCCCAACTGACCAAAGGGATATTCCATACCACATGACATCATGCTCAGCATATAAAGCTGAGTACATAGTGCTATACCAGCTACTGGGAAGAAAATTAACTCTATCCAGCCGAAACCAGGAAAAGTTTGAATAGAAATATGTTCCCTAGCTGTCTGCAGTCACTGCCAAAAGATGTACTTATTTCAGAGGACTTTTCTCCATTAGCTTCTACTTTCTTTTTTTTTTTTTTTTTTTTAATGGTCCTTATGCTGCAGTTAGTTTTAACAAATATCTTTATATTCACATTCAAGAATCCATGAAACTTGTATACTGAGGTGCAGTCATTTATGAAGGAAAGCAGCATCCTCAGCACACCAGCGTTGAAAATGATGTTTGGTTTCCTATTACTGGGTTATGAATCATGTGTAATTTTTCAGATTTTAAGTCTCTCCAATAGGAGTAGGATGAGGGTAGGTGGGTGGTTTTGAAAAGAAGATGTGTAAGTAAGTGTCTTATTTGATACAATTTAAGGTCTGTGTTTTGAAGCACTTTGGGAAGAAGAATTTGAAATTATTATGAGTTCATGCTTTGCTCCTATGTTCTATAACAATTTTCATACAAAAAGTGATTAGATTGTCTCAGCCACTGTAAAATATTCTAAATGAAGCTACACCAGCTGCATTTTCTCAGGGCTGATTTTTTTCTTTGGATAAAGGGCATGTCACACAGTT
The DNA here is from genome assembly GCF_000699105.1 of Pygoscelis adeliae. Taxonomy (NCBI): domain Eukaryota; kingdom Metazoa; phylum Chordata; class Aves; order Sphenisciformes; family Spheniscidae; genus Pygoscelis; species Pygoscelis adeliae. Next base: position 1,365,603 of record NW_008823967.1, read on the forward strand.
GCTTGGATATGACTTGTCATTCATGTATGCCACATGCCCCTCACAAACAATTACGATGAATTGTACCTTCTGTAGAACTGTAATACACCAGGGCCTAGGGAAATAAGACATTTCATTTCTGGAAGCTCGCAATGAATATGTGAGAGCTGTGAAGAGTGCCTTATTGCTCCAGGCAGGTAACTTAAATGTCAGATGATAGAAAGTTAGAGGAAATCAGACTATTTTCTGTTATATCTCCTCCTGCTCTGGAAAAGTATTTGGGCAAAGAGAAGATAAGATGGGGATTATTTTAGACAAATCAAATTATTCTAAATTTACTCCAAGACCTGAATAACACTGTGTTCCATTCCAAACCAATTGTCCTCAAAATGGGAGTTTAAATAGCCTGTTGGCTGGTGTCAGTGCCTGCAGTATACATAGGTCTACCTTGCTCTAATAAGGCGTATGCAGTGGTGAGGAATCTTTGTGTTGCTGTTTTCTTCCTTTAGCTGCTGCTGGTCACCATATGTGGGCATCCATCCTCATGTTCTCAAAGGTAACCCTGAGAAAACATCAGGTGTGAATGCATTGCTTTTTCAAGATTAGCTACTGTTTGCAAACTCTTTGTATCCTTTCATAAAAGAGATTTCTACTGAACTAATATAAACGCTAGATGAGCTCCTTTGCTGCTACAGAAAGATACTATACTGTCTTCCACACACTAATACTCATTCACAACATTTTTCCATTTAAACACCCACCATGAACTGACATTTATACCATCCCCCTGACTTGCAACCATGCACCTCTCACATCATTAACCTGCATGTATACATTTCTCCCACATTCCTAAATTTATTGCGGTAGCCCAATGTCATGTTTAACCCCAGCCAGCAATGAAGCACCATACAGCTGCTCGCTCACTCCCCTCCCAGCAGGATGGGGGAAGAGAATTGAAAGGGAAAAATGAGAAAACTCATGGGTTGAAATAATGACAATTTAATAACTGTAATGAAATGAAATAAATAATAATAATAACAACAATAATAATAAACTGTAATGAAAAGGAAAATAACAAAGAGAGGAATAAAACCCAAGAAAGACAAGTGCTCACCACCAACTGACCGATGCACAGCCAGTCCCCAAGCAGCTGTCCCCCCGCCAACTTCCCCCCCTAGTTTTATTGCTGAGCATGATGTCACATGGTATGGAGTATCCCTTTGGTCAGTTGGGGTCAGCTGTCCCAGCTCTGTTCCCTCCCAACTTCTTGTGCACCCCCAGTCTACTCGCTGGCAGGGCGGTATGAGAAGTAGAAAAGGCCTTGACTCTGTGTCAGCACTGCTCAGCAGTAACAAAAACGTCCCTGTGTTATCAACACTGTTTTCAGCACAAATCCAAAACATAGCCCCATACTAGCTACTGTGAAGAAAATTAACTCTATCCCAGCCAAAACCAGCACACCCAGTGATCCCCAGGTAATGTTATTTGTCGTTTTCATCGGAAAGTATCAGAATTACCTGGGATTCAGTAGATTTGCCTGCTGTTATCAGCCTTGCCACTGGCCAGCTGTATGTCTGTTGCCCAGCTTACTTTGTCACAAATTCCCCATAGTCCCCTCATTCCCCATTCCAATAGAGGCAATGTTGTCAACAACTCATTTGTAAGGGTGCTCAGATCCACTTGCTCAAAGTGCTACAAGATGAAATGATTGTTATCATTTTATCCTTTGGTGACTTTAGAGATTCCATGAATATCAACATTTAAAGAAATATAGATTTCAAGTAATATAGGAAGGTCATGCAGATACATAGTTAGATGTGCAAAGGTAAATGGAGACGAATTATATCTGTGAGGATATATTAGAAGAGTATAAGTAGGTTAACTTAGTAAGGTAGAAGGTTTGTTGGCTTCTGTGATTGAATGATATACGAAGTTTGAGTAGATAAATTTTGGCAGACACTAAAATCTTGTGCAGTGATATTGGCAATTTTGAGACTTTCCTATGAACAAAGGTACTATACCCGTCAGCAACATGCGAAACAGGCATGGATGCTTGTAGGTTCTCTATTAACTCTGAGATGAGAACATGCTATGACCTACCTCTGCTAATTTAAGAAAGAACGTTTATGAGTTGGAGTTAGGAGGACTCTCTATTAAGATGAAAAGACCGTGATACTGTATTAAAATCTACTTTCTGGTCCTATGTCTAGGGTTAGTATTTAACTGAGAAGAGAAATCTATTGCTTAAGGATTTCAGTACACAAAATGATTGAGAAGCCATTGGTGCTGACAATGTTTAGATGAGAAGAGTTTTTAATTTACTGGGAGTTACACCTTAGGAGGGAGCTGAATATGTGCTTCCAGTCAACTTCAAAAAGAAACTATTCTGAGAATGACAGCTATATGACACTAGTATGCCCATCTGGTCATATCTTCAAATAAGCTTGACCTAAATAAATTCCACAGCCATTTTATCACTTAGTTACAGGCAGTATTTTAAAGGAAATTGATTATTTCTGACAGTGAGAATTGTAAATTTTAAGCAAGTTGTAGCTTATAGGCAAGCTGCCAAACCTATTTCAAAACAATTCTAGTCGATGATATCATGTCTTTTCTTTGTTCTTTTTTCCAAATCAAAGGCAAGAAAACAACATTTAGAAGCTGAGATGAATATGCAACATCATGGTGTAATTCTGGGTCGCTGGAAGCACTGGAGCTTCCGGTGGTGTCATTATGCTGTGCAAAACATGTTGAGTTTAGTAACTCATTTAGTCACTTTTCTAATACATCTGTGCATTCTTCATTAAAGGCTATATCTATCTGGATAATGTTTGTGGGAATAAGTAGTTTCTTCTAGCACGTGAAAATGACAAAGTTAGGGGAAAATAAAGTCATCTTTCAGTCATATAATCCTTTCTTCTGGTCTGAAACAGAAGTGACGTTAATGCTATGATAGGTCCAAGTTTATTTGGATGTTACTCAGGTAATTTCAGAGGAAAGTGTTTTTGACACTAACAGAATAAATACTCCCTGGGTTTGTATGCAAGGAGAGTTCAGTTTGTCTTTGACTATAAATATTAGTAACTATAGAAAATCAGTAGCTGGCAGTTTTCCTTGGATGTTGTAGCAGTGTTATTTTGAATAATGCCATATATTAATTTATGTTTGGCCAAGGCTAACGTTACTCCATTAATTCAGCAATCCAGGGGAAGACAGATGGTCTGAATCACAGTTCACAGCCAAAGGAACAGAAAGTTAAACAAAATTATTATTTTTTATGATGTTTATCCATAGTTTATGGTCACTTCCTAGTCTGTGAAAGTAAGATGACTTTTAGGTAGGACTCTTAGGTAAAAAATAATTTGTTGGTTTAAAAAGATGCTTGTCATTTTCCTCTGAGAAGTTCAGGACAGGATTCCCATGTTGCAGGTTGATCTATCTGTCATGGAAGGTGGTTTCTAATAGACATCCCGACTGGCTGGAAGTATTTTAATATTAGTCTCTTGGTCTTTATCCTACCAAGACAATATAAAAGCAGATAGAAGAGAGATGCAAAGACACATGGAAATCACCTGGCTTCATTTCAGGCTATTAAATATTTGGCTTCATGCCAAGTAGCCTCTTAATTTCAGATGGTGCTAATATACTTCTTCACTAAAAGAGTGAAAAGGAGAAAGGGAAAATGAAGGTAAGATTATATCTTTTTGTTTCCTTTTTCAACAGAACTATTTTTAGCCAATCTGGAGTTAAAAATAACAAAAGAGTTTTTTTTCCTCTTCTCTAACAAAAGGACATTGGTTGGCAAGTTGCCAGAGAAGTCTCGGGTACTCTGATTCCCCAGCTAACACGGCCTGGCAAGCAATGAACTCTGTGATGCTCAGAGCCAAAAGTTAGCCTCCATGGTTTGTATTTCTCCCTCCTACTTTTTGCTGTGCAGAACGGAAAGCACAAGCTGCACAGTGCATATCACTCTGTAGCAGTCTTAAACAGACCAGTTTTGCTTTGAGCTTTCATGAAAATTCTTCCATTGCATTTGTGAGTGAGTGTGGGTTTGCATCACAAAACTACAACCTTTGAGATACAAGTTTGGGGCTTGAATAAATTCAAATTCTTTAAACACAACTTGTTCATAACTGTGAAGTTTCACTTTGCACCCAAACCATGTAGAACTGTGAGTTGTGCATGATTAGAATGCAGCAATAGGAACTATGTATCATTTGCTCCAGTTTTATGAGTCTCTGAAGATTATAGATGTGAGCCTTTTGTTGGCTATGATGTTCTTTATATAGTTTCTGGGTCTGTTGCAAACTGTCCATGTGATTGAAGTACCTATGAAAAGGGATGGTTTGAGATCAGTCTAACTTTTCTTAAAGACAAAGACCTGTGTTAGTTCTAGGTACCTTTAAGCATGCAGTGTGATACCTACAGAGGGAATCTAGTCCGATTTATGAAGGAGATCCCATTCAAGGGCACAAATTCTGCATGGAAGCACTTGTTTCTTTCCATTGACTGGGACCAGATGCCTTAAGTGCCATTGGATAGCTGGGATGCTGCACACAGTTGCAAGTTATTTTCAATAAGATCATTAGCAGGAAGTGTCAATTGTCAATAACCATTAAGTGCAGACAATAAAATTGCTGTCGTATGGAGGATCTCACGCTATGGGTCAGGGAAGTACTTGTGCGCATGCTGTGACCTGCCTTTGGCATAGGAAGATTCTGGTTTGTTTATCATGATTTGTGAATGTTTGCTGTAGATTTTCCTATTACCTTACATTATTACTGACCTCTGAAAGCTAAATAGAAACCAGCGTTATTTCTGTTTGCATGGTAGCTACGAATAGCTTTTTCTAAGAATAAAAGAAAACATCTTAAAGTAAATAGGGGAAACCTTTTGGAAGATATCGGTGATTAAGAGAAAAAGTATGCAAAAATAGTATTAATTGGAGGGGTTTCAAATTAAAATTTATCTGCATTTTATGTTTGAACAGGAAACACAGCAAAAAGTAGGACACTACCCAGTGGTTTTTTCCCCCAATTAATTATGTGGACACAAGCAATTTTTGTATTTTCAGTTCCAAAATTATATGATCTCATAGGTTTTGACAACTCTAGCACAGGTTAGTAAATGTCTCTTGCTGCTGAAAATATATTCAGTAACAAGGAAAGGGTTCATTGCAGAGATTAATTCCAGAAAAAGGCTATGCAGTTGATGTTATTAAATATTTTTATGATTGCCAGAAATATACTTTGAAAACCTTATCAGCTTTAACCATTTGATTTTGACTTTATCTGCAAAACCAGATGGCCTGTTTGGGCAGTCAAATAGAGCAATTGTTTGAGAATTTTCATTCTGCAAACTTGTTAAATGTGAGAATATTTTTTTCAGAGCTGGCTGCAGCTGCAGTGAGAAATTGCAGAATTTTTTGCCAGTCATGATGGGGTGCTAATAGACATCTGAATTCTTGCAGCCTCCCAGTTCCCATTCAGAGCTATATGGAATGTTTCCTTACCTTTCACTTACAACACTGCCACTACCACATGGTTTATTTTCAGTTAGAAACTGAAGATCTGGTTTAGGGTCCACTGCCATTAGGGGAGAGACTTCCATTATCTTGGTGTGGGGAGCCTTAGTTCATGTCATTGAGGACCATCGTACTCTGAGTTAAGTCAACAGAATTTGTTCTGTATAGCTCAAACAGAGGAGGGTCATACTCTAGGGATGAAATGCTATTTGGTGAACCAGTACAAAGCATGTGCATGGTAACGTTATGTAGTGAAGCACTGAGCTACCATGTGTATGAACTCAGTATAAGAACTCCTATAGACTAGGATAGAAAAATATAAGGATTGGCAGGTGTGCTATGCTTACAATTTGCACAAGAATTGCAACTTAATAGAACTAAGAAAAAAAATGCTTTTAGTGTATTAGTTATTAGGTGGACACTATTTGAGACAGTTTTTCATTTGTATACTGCCTATTACTGCATTTATTTCTTGCTGTATTTTAGCATAGCATACTGCTAAAACCCTGTATAATGTGTATAGTATTAGAGGGGAGGTGTTTTTAGGAAAAGGATAAAGTTAGTTACATATTTTCAGCGCTTCTGAGTACTCTGTTCATTGTAGGGTCGGAGGACACACAAAGTGTCCATTCTGCTGTAATCAAGGATGTCATGTTGTCTCTCTCTCTTCTCTCCTTTTATTTTTTTTAACATGTAGTTACCTCAAGGGTAGTAAAGACAGCAGTAAACAGTTGGCAACCATCAAAGAAATAATGAAGCATTTCGTTTAGAGGCTCTAGAGTTGTTCAGAATATCACTTCAAGGCTAAGAATAGCACAGAGAATTTAAATGACAGTGCAGTGTTGAATTTTTGTGTTATTTCTACAGTGTGAAGCCTTTTTTTGCCTGGCTTAGGAAGATCTCATTATTGTTTTGAATCTATAGGCAGCTGGAAAACCTATAGAACTCAAGAAGATGTTATTCGGGGACAAGGAAGAATAAAGGCCTCAGGAAACAGAAAGACAACGTTTCCTTGTCATTATTTTGGGCCACTGAAGGTTACACCTGAAAAGGATAATCTCAGATACGTATTTCTAGGCTCACATATGGAGAAGTAGGACAAGAGGTTATTTAACACATCAACACAAAATTTGTTGGTTAGAGTAGCTGGTGCCAAACATTCAGTTTACTTGGCAATAAATTGCTTTTTATCTAGCTCAATCTCTTTGCTAAAAACTATTGTAACTAAGCCATACTCAAAAAAACCCCAAACCACCCAAAATGCTCCTTTTTGGATTAAGGCATGAAAACAGATTAAAAATAGCATCTCTTCACAGACTCTGGAGTCCAGAGAGCAGGTAACCAGAGGAGAGTGCTATGTGCCAAATGCCAGTGCTTTTTCCAATGTCAGAAATTTCCCTAGGACCTTGCAAGGCACTGTTGTTTCAGTAAGATGGAGATTCAGCTAACTAACATGCCAGTGCAACAATAGTCCTATTCCTGTAGGCAAAAGAGCAGTGTTAAAAAAGGTACATTTGGACAGAAACAGATTCTTAGATTTAAGAATTAATATGTCATTGGCTTTATGAGAGGCATTGTAAGAAAAGTAATTTCTCATCCAAAAAGGCATTGATGTTGCCTCTGGAAATGTTTTGCAATGGGGTTGTAGTTAGAGTAATTCCTAGGTTTGTGCCAACATATCATAAAAGACAACAGCCTCAGAAATCTGCCTTTGAAATTTGGCATAATAGGCTCATGTGGTTTTAATATGTTTTATGCTCAAAATTGCTGCAGAGTTACTCAAAATACTGTAGAACTCAGTGGCTTTATAACAGAAATTATATCCTCATTTATATTTTGACATGTACATAGATAGTTAAAAGATGTGATGCTGTGCAAACCAGACTAATATGGAATAAAGAAATACTCAGCAAATTTAACAAATAATGTTCTATAGATTTTATAGGTGTTCTGCTGTTTTATTTACTTAATATGATGTGTTCAAGATTTTTCCTTGAAACCAGTAACCAGATCTGTCCCAAATGTGCCTGACATCAAAGTGTAAGTTCTCTTTCACTGTGAGCAAGAAATCTTAACTTTTGCCATACAGTCTTCCTGAAAAAGTGGAAATTGCTGTGCGATAAAAAGCCAAACCTTTAATTAAAGTGAAGAGCTCAGTAGGTTCATGAACATCCCCACTTCCAGCAGCTGGTAAATTTTTAACAGAAAAGAATTTCAGTGGGAATCTTCTGTCATTAGTAATTTTTTCCTGGCGAACAAAAAAGTAAATTGCTTAGTCGCTCACTGTGCAGTTTGATAACACCTGAATGAGGTATGAGATCATGTTCTGCCACCCTTAAAGTCAATATCTGACCCTGCAGGCGTTTATTTGCTCTCTGAAGGTGATTAGGACCTGCATTACAACACCAACACTGCTGGTTTTAAAACAGCAAGTTAAATTATTAATTTATTATGTATGTGTAAATAATCACTTACTACACAATCCGTCCAAGAGGGCAGCACTTCAGGCATGTCAGATGTTTCTCAGATAGATGTTATGTGAAAATTCCTACATCTGTAGTTTAAAAAGCCAGTTTTTGAAGGAGTTTTAATAGAGTTATAGTTACATGGAAGATTCAGAGATAAGTTTTATGATTTGCAAGTTTTAAAAGCCTGAAAAAAATATCTTGAACTTACAGGCATCTCCATGGTGAACACTCAAGCTGAAAGGAGATTTTGATCTCCCTATGGCACGCACAGATAGAACTGTGATTCTCACTGAATTTTTGTTGTGCTGCTTTCATTTTATCTGGAAGGGTGTGGATGGGTAGCAAAACAATGTTCCAAAATTAAAAGCTCAGAAGACCTTAAACTGACCTCTTAAGTCCAGATAATAACAAAGCAACGTTGAAGGCCTGCCCTCACAAACTCAGAAAATGCAGTGCCAAAAAATCTTGTGCAGTATAACGAAGCCAAAATATTGAACCTTATTTTAGCTCTGCTCTGACAGATGCACTGAAGCCTTAGGCTCAGGAGCTGCATGTACTTTTCTGCTCATGAGCAACATTCAGCTCAAGCTTGTTAAAAAAAAAAAAAAAAAAAAAATCCTGCACGTCCACAAGTGGAGCTCCACTTGCTGCAGGGCTGCCAGATGCTGAGGGCATGGGGAGTGCAGACTCTCGTACAGCTGGGGCAGGAGGTGCACAGTGTATTGCCCTTCAGGTTTCTCTTTCTTTGCTTGGGAAAAGGTGGCAGGAATTAGATACAATGGAGTCCTTACGGAGTACAATTTGCCATCCAAGGAAGACCTTTGCTTTGCTGGTGAAGGCTGACAAGAGATCCACGCACCTCTTCTGGCGTTTGTTGCCTACAGCAAGCCTGGGTGGAGTCCCATCACTTAAAATGACTGGGTCTACACGAGCTGTGAATCTTGATGCAAGATTATATGCAGTGAAGTAGAAAATAGGAGACTACGTTAGACCTAGCGACAAAGATCTGTGAGGATTTAATTCCCGTTCCCTTAAGCCAAAGGCTCTTCTTAACCCAGCCCTAGGGCTGGGTATCATGGTACAGAGCTATGAGGTTTAAGGCTACTTTCAGCGCAACTGTAACAGCTAGAAATTCCTCTTTGGGACTGAGATACTCTGGTGGGTGGCTGTGGCCATTTCCTGAACTGTGGGGTATGTCCCAGGGAATGGCTCTGATTACCTAAATCCAGTCTCATCTTTCTCAGATGGAGAGGTGGCTGAAATGCTGCTGGACCAGGTTTATCTGCAGAGAACTCCGAGTACCATCTCTTCACTGTTTTCCTTTGAGGATAGTTGACTTGTGATAAGTCCTTATAGGAAAGTGTTAACTGCAAAAGCACATTTATACTGACATAAACGTGTCTGTTTAGGGTTGTAATGAGGGAAATGTTCCTACTCAAAAAAGCTCTTATGTTAGGAAATTTGTATTCTGACAAGGTGCTGCCTGCATGAGGATAAAAGTACAATGGAAATGCTTGACTGGTCCTCTGTAATTTATGCAGCATGCATAATGCTTTTATTGTAAATTATTACTTTTCTTCCTATAATAAAATGGCTAAATAAAGTTAAGCCAGCAGATAAAATAGAAGTGCTGCAAATGAACTAGTTAGTCTTTTGCCTTGTCAGTCCAAGTAGAATTTTCTGCTCTACACTTTGTAATTGGGTTGCTGTTTATCTTGTTGCTGTTTTTTTCAGTTTGGAGTGAAGAAAAACAATAATGTTTTGATCTTAGTTTGAAATGGAGAAAAGAATATAAATACTTTGAACCTTCTAAGTAGTGAAATGGGGATTCTTAAGTAAAAAAATGCATACGTGTTTAGAAATCAGGTCTCAGAAATTAGTTTACGGTTTCATATTGCAATTAAAAATTGTCACAGTGACAGATGACAAATATAGTATGCAGGGCTCCAGTATATCTTCTATGCAAGTAAATTGAAATGCTGCAATTACTTCAGGGTACTTTGGTACTGGAAATTTATCAAGAAGCTTGTGGGACTGAGCAAGAGGAAGGTCTGCATTCCTTTCAGAGAGAAAATGGATGCTAATGTCTGGTGGGATTTTCATCCAGAGACACTTGCAGTCATCAGCTTTGTCAGGGTTTTTTTTTTTTATCTGACTAGCAGGAACTGTGGCTAACAGTGTGTACAGTTACTAACAACATTGTGATGGCAGAACTAGGTGCTGTCAGTATTATCTCTTATAATACAGATATTTCTTAAGCTGTGGGTGCAGTGGGTGGTGTGTGATCTGTGAAGGATGAGAAGAACTGAAAGGGATGTGGATTTTTTTTTCAACTGAGGCAGAGAGACAACTCCTCCCAGACCTTCCATACTGCCTCCGTGACTGTTTTCCCTAGCGTTTTGGCACAGCCTTGTCCAGGCAGCAGTACCATTTGCACCATGAAGAACTGAAAGGGTTTGGCATTATCATAGTGTTTTATGGATGCAAAAATCACTGCCACTTTGTCTGGGTACAGCACAGAGCCTGTCAAGGGTGGACCCAGATAAAGTGAACTGATGAGAAGCTGAGAGCTCAGCTGTTTCCATCCCCATCTGAAATTCCAGGAATGTTATATCAGGATTACAAGCTTCAGATTCTGCTGCATCTTGCTTGAGAGGGCAGCAGCTATAGGGAACATTGCAGAATTTGATAAGTATATGAAAGAATACATTGAGTACTGATGGTGTACAGCTTTATCTTTTCATGTTCTTGTGAAAGGATAACTTGCAATGCTGGGAGATTTCAGGCCTAGGGCATTACAGGAAATAGTTGACAACTGATGTTAATACTTGTCTTTTCTGCTCTGGTCAGTTGTCCTTAAAGTAACTCCTGCAGACTCCATCTGGCCATCCTTATGTGACATTGAAAAAGTCAGCACTATAAACTTCATCTGACTGTTAATTTATAATGGTTCTTTTTTTTTTCTCCTGTCCAGGCAGATGGAATAGTAAGAACCTTCCCTTTGCTGCCAACAAACAAGAAAGATGATGATATCAAGTTCAGATGCTTTCCTCTACTCTGTTTATTCTGCATTGCAATGGTGTTATGGAGGGAAGGGTAAACGTGTACTTTCCCTGCTGAAGTTTCCCTGAATGTGGAAGAATGAGGGCAAATATAAAAAAAGGTGGGTTTCTTTGTCAGGATGGATGTATTGACAGGGCTTTCATGTATGAGATGTGAAGGTATTTGTTCTGTTGTTCTTGTTGCTTGTGAGCCTTCAGATGGACAAATATGTTAGAGATGGATCTCAACATGTTTGTTCCTTCCTTCTTGTAGGAAGGTGGATTAAGTGATCAGTTTGATGTTCCCTCCAATTCTGCCCTTTCTATGATTTTTAGCTTGCATTTAGGTGTATCTACCTAGTCTGTTTAAGTGGGAGGGCACTTTATTTATGGTAGGATAATCCTCGGTTGCTTATGATTTTCTGAGGTGGCAAGGCAGCTATCTGCCATAATGTATATTGCTGCATATCTCAGAAAGCAGCCATGATGTTTCCATTTACAAGCTCAAAAGCTGACTCTTAGTTGCAAAGATGAAAGCCATGGACTGAAGAAGCCTGTGCAGGACACACAAGGAGTTAAACACACATGCTGGTAGATGTGTGCTGGCCACACATGGAAATGCTGGTAGACTTTGAAAGTTGGATTTTGTATAAAGTCTCAACTTTGCTATCATAAACCGAAGGCAAAAGTAATTTAAGATTTTTGTGAAATAACAATCCTTTTAGCATTTTATAGTGAATTAGGTACTTCCAAATTTAGATATGTCCATATTTATCAACTCTCAGCTCTGTTTTGTGGCTCTTTATGGGACTGCTGTAGATGGAAAACCGATATAACCAGCTTCCTAGCTATGCCCTTTGTATCCCAACAGAGAATGGAGCAGTGGTGGCAAAAATAAGTTATCAGAAACTACATGTGTTCAGGAAATCATAGTAGCTGCTGCTGCTTCTTGAGAGCCAGTATAGTCAGTTGCAGCTCAGAGGAGCTATGACTTAATATCAAACACAACTCCAGAAAGTGTGTTTCTGAAAAGCTAGGTTTAATGTAACCCAAAATATTGGTGATTTGACTTGACTAATGAGAGCTGTTTTGATTTGTTCTTTATGGCCTTGATAGTAATTATTTTATGCTATATTCAATCTACCATTACATTTTCAGTTAAACTCTGTAATTAAAAAATGACTTCATTGTCCGGTAGATGACTTAACAACTCTATTATTTTTTTTTAAGGAAATGGTTTCTCAACATTTTTTCAGTCTACCTGGAGTAGAACCATATAATTTCCTAAATTTTGGTTTGATTTTTAGTAATCATTCCTACCACAACTATGTTGGAATTGATATCTCTGTTTACCAGAAGGTTGGCAGGAGTATAAGAACTGCAGGCAAATACGTATGAGTAAAATGTAAAATCTGAAAATAAACATACATTCAGATGTATATGAATAGATTTGGAAAAGCCCAGAATGCTCTGGTGTTCTTGAGCATTCCTATCCCAGTTCATTGAGGCTTTTGGAAGATGTTCCCAAAGCATTCCAGTGATAGAAATTCCAGACCTTTTCTTGGCACTATATTCCATGCTTATAGTAGAAAGTTTGTATAATATCTGACTTCATCTTCTTTGAATCCTGTCATTAGTAAACTTGGAGACCAACGCATCTGCATTTTTGCAATGTCTTCTTTCAAACTTCTTATCTCTTATCACTGAAAACAATTATTCTAGTATTTTCCTGTATGTCTTGTTTTCTTGACCCCATCAGAATTTTCTCTATATCTTTCTTGAAATATGTGGCCTAGGGCTGGACACTAAACTTATGCCTTATCACTGTTGGAAGGGTTACTTTATCCATCCTGCATATAACACTCCTGTTTATACACTTCAGTATGCTTTTTTTTTTTGCAAGAGGATGACAACACTGATTCATGTTTAGCTTTGATCTGTTCAAAATTATTTTTTCTCCCTCCCCTCCCCCCGAACTGCTGTCTTTTCATTCATTTCCAGTCTTCTGTTGGTGATGGCTGCTTCTGCTGAAATGCCATATCTGGAATTTGACCTAACCAAATTGCATCCTTTTTCTTTTCCTGCTTATTTCTACAGTTTGTCAGGATCTTTTAAAATTTTCAAAATTGTAGTCTCCAAAGCATTTGCAGTCTTTCGCTGCTTGTTATAATCTGACAGTTTAATAAAGATATTAATCATCAGGCTTTGATGAAAATATTTATCAAGGTCCAAGAAAACCCACAACAGAGCATAAACTTTCACAACAAATTATTTGTAGCTCATCTTTGAAGACACTTTTTAGCTAGATTTACTAAAAGCTTGCATTAGTTTCATTTATATTGTGCTCCCGTAGTTTACTTATAGGAATATCAGGTCATACAGTGTCAAACTCCTGACTAAAGTCACAAGCTCTATTTCCCCACTATAAAAAATAATATTAGAGTGAGTTGGCATGAATTTCTTAGCTGTTACTGCCATTTCATAAATACCTAGAAATAATATAAATACTTTGTTTCATGATCTTTTCCTGTATTTTTTCCTGGGAACTCAGTTACAGATCACTGAATCTAAAATTTCTATTTCTTGCTAAAATATAAGAATTATTTTTTGTCCCTTTTTTTTTTTGTCTCCTGATTCAATTAGATTTGATTGTTTAATGCAGTCTTCATCTTCTGGAATTTCCCAGCCTTCCTTACGCTGACATTCAGAAGATATGACTGAAATGGTCCTGCCTGACCTTGAAATATAGTGATCTAGGATATACATTCTTGAGATTGTCCCTGTGCACTCCAGACTGAAACACGTTTTGGCTGCAGATAAGATTAAGTATACCTAGACTGTCTCCAGTGGTTCATCTTATAAAGTCTTGAAAGCAGTCAGTGAAGATCCTGTTATATTTCTAGTTGACCAGTCTCAGTATTTAACTATAATTCTAGATGGATATTTTTCCTAATGTGTTATCCAGATCTGTATTATTTAAAATTAAGTGTTTGCTCCTTGCCTGATCTTTAGTTGGCATGAGGACAATTGAACTCTTTATTTCACTTTCCTTCATGTTTGAACTCTATTGTTATGCTCCCACTCAGTTTTTTCTAAACTAGGGAAACCTGAATCCCTCTTTTCGTGTCCTGTATGTCAAGCCTCTTAATTCTTGCTGATCTTTTTCACATTCTCTTTGGCTTGTCTAATAGATGGTGCCCAAAACTGCGTGGAGCACTCCAGCTGAAATTATCCATTGCTGTTTGTAAGTAGTATAAAAGGAAAAAATAATTCTGTACTATGCACCATACTCCTTTTATTACATTGTAGACTGACACTTAGCTCTTTGGAACCAGACTGTAGACTTGCATAAACTTAAAAAATGCATTGCAAAGTTTTCCTTCAGCCCTGTTTTATTTGTCTAGGTTAAGAGTTCATTTCAGTGACAAAGTGTAATTCCACAAAAAAAGCATGTGACTTCAAGGAAGGCAAAAGATCTTAGTCAAATGTGCTCAGTTCAAAAGAATGAAAAAAGGAAAAGAAAGCAATAACAAAAACAAAACCCTAATTATAAGCTCTGCAAAGACAACTTGGTTAAATTGAGTTTGTTCTTCCCTGGTGTACTCACACAAGGGCCAGCTGGCTCATGGCTCTTCAGAATTTAATTTGCTACACCTAACATGAAGGGAAATTCTTTCTGTGGGCAATTTGACCTCCCCTACTAGAATTAAGGATAAATGCTTTCCAGTTCGCAGTCTGCATTACAAGCCGCCCCTCCCCTCTGGGTGACAAGTTTCACCACGGCTTCACACATAGCAGATAGAGATGAGATAGAGCAAAGCTTCCTGATGTTGGATAAAAAGGATGAGTGCATAAGGTGGAAGCAAACACAAAGCAGTGTTGGATACACAGGCAGCAGAGGTTAGCTGCTCATTCCAGAGATGTTCCTACAGCCAACATTAGTGTGCTTTTATAGGCAATCACCTACTTTGCCCATACCTAAAGCTAGCCCGGTTTCAAATGAAGTCAATGGGAATTCTGCTCAGTGTTTCCCCATGAGCTCTATGCCAAAGCTTAGACATTTGTGTGATGCTCCAAGCCTATCTATCCTGGTCTAAGCCATGATTCTTGCTAACTCCTCTGACAGAAGTGCAATTTGCAGGACTCTAGCTACAGGTAAAAAAATGTAAGTTTATACATAATTGTTTAATCAATAGTTGGAAGTCTCCTAGCCCATTATTTGTGATCCTTTCCTCCTTTTCTCTCTCTTTGTGTGAAGACGAGAGATTTGACAGTCCATGATAACGTGTCTGGCACATAAGTTGCCAAAAGGTAATTAGCAGGCCTGTTTCTGATTTAACATGCAGAAGCTGGCACTGACACAGAGGCAATGCAAAAGTTCAGATAATATCCTCAGCAGCCCTGGACAGCTGTGCCAGGTGTGAAGTGTGAGGTCCCCCAAGTGAGAGAATTTAATTTCTATCTTCAGCAGCACTAACAAATAAGAAACGCAAAACACAGGCTTGTAGGGGGAATTTAGTCACTTTGACCTCTGGCTAAGCACAGATTTTAGGTAAGAGAGATGCTGTCCTTGGGGACTGTTTCACAGCTATGTTGGGAGTATGTGGCAAGGGAGTGGAGGAGGTCATGGTGCAACAGCCTAGGTATTCATCCTACACAGGTTTTAACACGAGGTCTTCAACAAATTCAAGCTGCAAATAATGAGGTTTGTTTATAGAGAGGTTATCCAGGAAGTGGAAACCTGTACCACAGGTACACTGATCATGGTGAAGGGTGGTATGCTGGCAGTGGTCCCTGCTTAGCAAGCCTCTGTGAACATGAGAGACAATAGTCACTTCTCTTCCTGCTGTGTTGTACAGAGCTATTCTCCTCTAACATGGTGGCCTTTCTCCCACCATCACCATTGATGCATGTGAGAGGCTTTGGATCTTGTGCCCTGTGATAGGATTTGGTTTGCCTCTGTGGAACTCCGCTGTCTGAACTCCATTTGGGGCCAGTATCAGACCCTTATAATGTTTTGAGCATAGCAGAAGAGCTCAGCATCCTCCTGCAAAAATTCAAACCTGCTTTTTGCCCTCAGAGACAACTGCCAGAGCTCTTGTAAAATGGACTGTAGGTAGTTAATATTAAGTTGTTGGTTATGCTCAATGCAACACACAAGTGATCAAATATTCCTGATGACTATAGTTTCACTGGATGTAGGAATGAACACAATTTTGTGAATAAGTACCTTTTCCTTTTATGACTGGTTGGTATTATTATGCATATGTGAAATATAAGTAAACAAATCAGTAATTTTTTTTTTTAACTGAGAGTGCAATAGCAGAACAGAACAGTGGTCTACTTAGGCTAGTATCCTCACTCTTGAAGTGGACAGTAACAGATGGTTAGGGAAAACTGTAAGAAACTGGGCAAGTTGTAAATTATTCTTTCTCTTGTGTTTCTTTCAGGCTCCAGCGATCAGTATTTTAAAAAATTCCTGGAGGTTGCATCTGCTCTGTTATGTTTATGTACTCATTAACTTCTGAAGTCAGTTCACATATTTCTCTAATCTAGAACTTGTCTGCACCGTTATCATCAGTGACATCTCATGGCAATGAATTAATAATAATAATAAATTAATTAATTATGTGTTACTTGAAAATTCTTCTAAAATCTCCTTTTGTTTTAAACCCACTACCCCATAATTTCATAGTGGGAAACTGCTTTTCACAGTTAATTGTAGTGATATTTGCAGTTTGACAGCTAGACCATAACAACTCAGTCATCTCTTTTGCTATGAAAAGCCGCTGCCTACTTAGCCTTTGTATGGAAGTTACTCATAAGCTCATGTGTCCTGTACACATCACTCATTACCCACTCAAAGCCTTGCTTTTCTGCTAAAAAAAGAAAAAAAAAAAGTGCAGTTTTGGCCTCAGGGAAAGTTGTGAGTATGTTCTAACTAGAGATAAAAATACTATGAACACTGGGAAATTGTCATTTTAAGAACCTCACTGGGTTGAAAGCCTGCTAGGCTTATAGTGCTGACCTTGGCAAGTTTACCTTGCTGTCAGGGTACCTATTGTTCCAAGGTAAAAGCAATGAATAATTTGTAGTGGTTAACAGGAAAGGAGAAAATACATGTACCCTCATCAGCCAGCATCAGAAGCCTTCAGACATAAGCACAAGCAGGATCTGAGCTGAATTTTGAAGATTTCATGTCCTCACAGGTGGCTGGTCCTTAACTATATTAAATGGGACAACCTTTGGCTGCTTCCCATGCAAATTTGACTGACCAGGGGCAATATGGGAGGGTGCGGGTAGGAAGGAAGCAGGAGACCTGTCATTGTCACACTGAATGAGTCTGAAGTCTCCTGATTCTAGTTTGTTAAAATCATTATCTAAGCAAACTTAAAAGAGTGTATACTATTTTTTAAAACAAACATTAGAAGCATTATAACATAGGAGGTTAATGACCCAGCTTTCGGTTGGGTTGAAATAACTTTTTTATAAAGAGAGGGTGGCCAGTTTTCCTCACTGACCTTTTGAGCCATGAACCAGAATCTTTGTCTGACTGGGAGCCTCATCACCCTTCCCATGGAAGAAGAGAGCCAAGGAGGTGGAGAGGTCCAGGAATAGCAGGACATGATAACAGCTCTATCGCTGCATTACATGTAAGTGAAGTCACGTAACAATATTGGCCTGAGCAGTTTTACTACTTAACTTTATGCCATAGCTGGAGATTTGGACTACCTGACAGCTCCTTCTCTGGTACAACTTCACTGGGACACTTGGCAGGTTGACCGTATCTGCTTAGGGGAGAGCTACTTGTAGATAATCTATTATCAGAGAGCTGAGTGCACCTACCTCACAGAGGTGAAATCGATTAGTACCGCAAAAGGAATAATCTGAATAACTTTCATGTAGCAGTACAATGGTCAGGGCACTGGGGCAGGCTAAGTTCAATGCCAGCTTCATTCAATAGTGGTCAAACTCATGGTTTTGAAAAACATATACCTGCATTTTTGAAACAGCAGATATGAATGTTATTTTATCTCTTCCTATCTGAAGGCACAACTAACTGAAGAATAATAACTCATCTCTGTTAAATATCAGACACTTTTTCTTAAAGAATAAATTTCTTTAATGCTACATAGATCTCATATCCTCACATACCTATAAAATATTTGTTATAATTGTGCTTGTTTATGCATGTGCAGCTGCAAATGTATTTACATTTTCTGAGTAGATTGATGGAACTTCCATGCAATGGGAAAGAGCATTTTCTAAGGGATAGGACACTATTTAGTGAACGCATTATTTTCAGGTAGAACTTACATTGGAGTCATCAGCTGGAAACTGCAGATCATAATAATGGCTTTCTTCTGATGATGCGTAATACCATCATTCTTTTTTGTAGCATCTTGGTATTGTTCTAATTTTAGTCAAAAATGTTTCCACTGTTTATGGCAGTCCAAAATTCCGTTAGCTATTGAATTTCCTTACCATACTTTGCAAATTGCTGTTGTTGGTTGTTTGAATTACAAATTGTTCAGGATATATAACTACTTATTATTATGAAAAGATCCATTTCTGTCATTTAATTCCAGTTTATCAGCCAAACCAGTGGACTGATGGCCCCGGTCAGCACAGTAGGATGATAAAACCCAGCTTTGAAGTATATAATCCTCTTATTAGTTATATAAGACAGGCCAGCAGGAAATTTCCCAAATGAGGTTCTTAAACTGTGTTGTTCTCCAGTCATTCAAAACCATCCTAGAATCTCAATAATGACATTTCAAGCCTAGGTTTGTGTGCAAAGGAATTATTGTAGTTTTTGGCATCTTCTATTAATCAGAAATAATCTCACCCTTTCTGCTCCCTCTCATTTTTCAGTTAATTATATATTTTTTGTTTGCTGCCAATTCTATCAATAACCACTTTTTAATAATTCTTTTCAAACATGCTGGGGCCTTAAAGAGTTAGTTTCTTTTCTTCTCCTGAACACTGTTTTCAGTGGGAAGAGGGGCTGAGAAAGCGTTAGGAATACACCCACCAGCAGCTTTGTTCCTTCCTTAATTATTTGAACTTACTTCAAAGCCAGTAGCTCTATGGCAGTGTACTGACTGTGTCCTTGCTTTACAGAAAATCATTGGATTTAGAGGTTAGAGAGCTCTGTTCTCTCATTTAATGTTCTAAATCTGCGACATATTTTAATTCACAGAAGGGTCATGCTGATTTAGCTGATAATGGTTTCTATTAATTCCACATGCTGTACCAATTAAAATCTGGGCATGCAAATTAAAATGTTTATTCTGGATGAATGGAAGATAGGGGAGGTTATAAGCCCCAAATGCTTCTTTGAAGCATGGCTTTATTTGAACAGGAACAGCTTCTAAACATTATACTCTGGGTGTCTGTGTGTATTATGTCTCAATCAATCCTTATCAAATGTGCCCAGGTTACAATAAACAAGGTTTTTGTTTCCTTAGCTGCCAACCTTGACAAGCTGACGCAGTCTGTCAGAGTCAAACTGGGATCTTTCCACCACACATTACATGACCAGTAAGAAAGATTCTGCCAGCCAAAACCTGTCCTCAGCTGCACTCCTACAATCTTGTTACGTCTGTAGCATGTCCTCAGTGACACCAGAGCAAATCCCTCCTGTGCAAGGGAGCCCTTCAGCTCTGGGAGAGACAAGGGAAAAGAAATCCGAGGAGGTGACTGGTGCGTTTTCCCCTTGCAAAGCTTGTTTATCTGTTTGTTTTTGTAAAACATGCATTTTTATTGAAAAAGGTAAAAACATAGACCCTTCCTAATGTACATAGTAACTGATTAACATTTAGTGAACAATTTTGAAGAAGATGAACCAGAAGGACCAGAATACAAGTTCATCCCTTGGTTTTTCTCTTCAAGCAATGTTCTTTGTATTTCCATTGTGTTAGTAAATGAAAAATTACTTTTAGAAATAAGAAAAAAAATTAGTATCTTAAGGTCAGATTTGTAATATCAAGCTTTCTGGTTACTTTCTGGAATGCAATATACATTTCCCAATTAGTTTCTTCTATATAAACAAATAACTTTCATAGTAACAGCTTTGTGTCCCACATTTTTTTACAAGTGCTGGTTACTTAGCACATTCAACACATTCATTTATTCCCTTTATATCCATGTGTAAATGGATATATTGCTTGTTTTTAGGCACCTACAGAATATTTTGAGTTAAAACATTGATACAAGTTAATGTATCATACAGATTATGAACAGCACTCTTGCACTGTTTGTGACTTGCATTGGATAGTTATTCTGTTAAGTAGGACTAGGCTACATCTGGAACCTTGTCTGCAGTCAGCTCCATATGATGTAACTTGTGTCCTAACAACCTTTTTAAATGGGAGATTAGGTGGCAAAAGATGTAGTAGCCAGTGTTCCTTCTGATATTGCTGAAACTTTAACACTGTGTGAACATTTTTCCCAACTATCAATGGTCCAAATATACAAGAACATAAACTGTGGTGAGCATGCATAGCAAGGCAAAGCAACAGAACAATTTTACTTGAAAAATTACAAATAATTTTTCTTAGCAGCTGAAATAACTGTGATTTTGACTATAAAGTATGTGATTGACAGAATCAAGAGAATTGCTTTGAGTTTCACAGAATGGTGTTGCTTAATAGAATAAATTAAATGCATTTTAAATCATATAAATAAGTGAGTTTATTCAGACTTTAAGAACTAGAAATGTAGTTTCTCAAAGTGATGTAATAAAATCTAGGTTACGATTTGTATTTTAACAAAGGTGCAGGTTATATGTAGCATCTAACCCTTTCTGGTAAAATTGCATTATGGAATTCATCACTCCTAAATAAAATTGCTGTCTTTAGTATATTTCAGTTTATGACCTGATTGAAATATTACAGTGACATCATACTTTTAAAAGCAGGGGGGTTATGTCATAATTTTTTGGAGGGGAGGAGAGGGGGAAAAGAGGAGAAAAAAGAAAAAAGAATTGTTAGATGATCTTCATCAAAGGAGTAGTATTGGAAATACCTTCCACAGGTAACTATCAGTGTTTAAGGAAAAATTTTAAGAAAATCTTATAGTTGTATTTATTTTGACAGATTTCTTTAGATAGATTGCATTTTGAAAAAGCTAAACATGTATGTTTAACTTAAAAGATAGGCACAGACCATGGTGATGGGCAGGCTAGTAGAATTTACTTTTCAAAGGGGGTGTTGCTTTTATCAAATTTATTTGTTCTGTAGAACTGAAGCTGTAGGATAAGAAGGATTTTTTCTTAAATTAAATTAACTGTTCTTTTAAATCATGGAAAATAAAGGGAATAGAATCATAGAATCATAGAAACATTAAGGTTGGAAGAGACCTCCAAGATCATCGAGTCCAACCGTCAACCCAACACCACCATGCCCACTAAACCATGTCCCTAAGTGCCTCATCTACACCTCTTTTAAATACTTCCAGGGATGGTGACTCACCCCCTCCCCGGGCCAGCCTCTTCCAATGTTTAACCACTCTTTCTGTAAAGAAATTTTTCCTCACATCCAATCTAAACCTCCCCAGGCGCAACTTGAGGCCATTTCCTCTCGTCCTTTCGCCAGTTACTTGGGAGAAGAGACCAACACCCACCTCGCTACAACCTCCTTTCAGGTAGTTGTAGAGAGCGATGAGGTCTCCCCTCAGCCTCCTTTTCTCCAGGCTAAACAACCCCAGCTCCCTCAGCCGCTCCTCATAAGACTTGTTCTCTAGACCCTTCAATAAGCTTTGTTGCCCTGCTCTGGACACGCTCCAGCACCTCGACGTCCTTCTTGTAGTGAGGGGCCCAAAACTGAACACAGTATTCGAGGTGCGGCCTCACCAGTGCCGAGTACAGGGGCACGATCACTTCCCTCCTCCTGCTGGCCACACTAGTTCTGATACAGGCCAGGATGCCGTTGGCCTTCTTGGCCGCCTGGGCACACTGCCGGCTCATGTTCAGCCGGCTGTCAACCAGGACCCCCAGGTCCTTTTCCTCCAGGCAGCTTTCCAGCCACTCTTCCCAAAGCCTGCAGTGCTGCATGGGGTTGTTGTGGCCAAAGTGCAGGACCTGGCACTTGGCCTTGTTGAACCTCATACAGTTGGCCTTGGCCCATCGATCCAGCCTGTCCAGGTCCCTCTGCAGAGCCTTCCTACCCTCGAGCAGATCAACACTGCCGCCCAATTTGGTGTCATCTGCAAACTGACTGAGGGTGCACTCCATCCCCTCGTCCAGATCATTGATAAAGATATTGAACAAGACCGGCCCCAAAACTGAGCCCTGGGGAACACCGCTCGTGACCGGCCGCCAACTGGATTGAACTCCATTCACCACAACTCTCTGGGCCCGGCCGTCCAGCCAGTTTTTTACCCAGCGTTTTACTGGTCTGTCCTCAGCCAGCAAAAAATACTTTGGAAAACAAAACAACACACCCCCTGCAACTGAAAGAAATCCAGAGAAACCATGCCTTTATCTGTCTTTATATTTGCACATAGTCGCATCTACATGCCACTTTATAGTATTCAAGATACTAAAGGCATCTGTCCAATTTAAAACCCAGGACTTTGAACAGTAACCGCTGGATTTGCAGCACAGCTTACTTGCCTCCCCGTATTATCTATGATTCAGAAGTATAAACAGATTTTTCACTGGCAAAGTCAGGACTTCTGGAAATCATAAAGATTCATGATATTACTGTTGATGACAGTGCTTCCTCCTGGCAGAAACTGTGTGAAAGACAGAAAGAATTTCATATTAATGATAGTCAACAGTATTCAACATTTTTCTGGAAAGAATTTTTAAAAGGTTTCTCCTTTCTTTTCTTTTGTGTAGACTATTAATAAAGGTAAAAATCCATTGCTGTCATGGTCTTATTTATATATACTTCCATAAAAGATAGCCTTCTAACACTTGAAGCAAGGGTGCTGATCATTTTATTTAATGAGATTCCGGCCAGTTCTGGAATATAGATGCTAAAGAGGGAAGGGGAATTAGAAAAGAGCATAAGTATATGCTAATTTTTTTTCTCCCTGTTTAGAAGCTTAGCAGGATAACTCTGATTAAACACTTGGAAGAAGAAAAATAGGTGTGTCTGGATGCAAAATAGCCATATGTTTGCCATGCATCACTTTAAAGGCCTTTTAAGTTGTGAACTCTTTTTCCTCACAGGCATATGCACAGAGCAGGCTGAAAGCTAGGTGCTCAGAGGCCTTGCCATAGATGCGTTATGCTGAAAACAACAACAAAAACTATCAAGAAACCTCAAAAAGACACATGCACTTTGGAAGACCAATTGAAATACATTATTTTTGCTTGCAATTACTAGAAATGCTGCACAATAGTGAAAGAGTAGTAATATCCAGTATTTTCCAAAGTAGGAAGAGCATTCAGGAGCAAAGACACACTCTTTTTTTTTCCCTGTTTCAGGATTAAGTGCTCAACACTGCACTTACATGCAGGGGATGCTTACAATTTGATTTACCAACCGTCTCATCTTGCTTGGTACAGTTGTGAGGTACAGGTTCATTCGCTGACAGACCTCTCTGGTACCCTATGATTTCTCCTCCAGTCCGTGGTGCAAGTGCAGGAGGCTGCACTGGGCTGCAGGAGGAGCTGGGGGACCCAAGGCTTACCTGGCTCACTTGGCACTTGCAGCTTGTGCCTTTGTCTCCCCACCATCTGTCACAAATACCGCTCTCCTGACTTGCTCTCCTGGTTGCTAATTTGGGGGAGGATTAGAAAGGAGTTTTGTCATCTGGATTCCACGCAGCTTCCAGTGACCTCCTAAGGTGAGCTCGCCAGAAGTGAGTAGAAGCAGAGCTAAATCCTGTAACTCATCTAAAAGTATACCTTGGACTTAGGCTTTCTTCTTTATTAAAAGGAAAAAAAAAATTAATTATGTAAGCAGAATGAAGCTTTTCTGCTGTGTTTGCAGGTTGCTTTGTCAGGGGTCCCAGCAGACAGACCTCTGGTGTGAAATGCATCCTGGCAGTCTGCTGGAGCATGCCAGGCCCCGTGAGCCTGTCCTGCCTCCTCTCCTGCTAAGAGCAGTTGTTGTGTTACAGCCATGGCTGACTGCTGTATTGCACATTATCTAATATTGCTCCATATCAACAATTGTAAATGCTAAGTAAAATATCTTCTTTTTTTCTTCTCCACAGATTTCTCCAACCTAATTCTGTTTTCGATGAGCAGTGATGTGTGATTATCTTTCAGCTGACTCAGAACCCAGACAAAATTGAAATGGTCATTATTTTAAGAGCTTCAGTGCTGATATGCAGCTACGCCCCTTATTACCTACGCATTTGTACTGAACTTATAGTATATTTTCCAAACTCCTTGCTCCTTTGTTCTTCTCTCCAACTGTTATCCTACAGCATAAATGACTTTTCTGTAATAGCCACTTTCCTCTGATGCTATAATAACATGACACATGGTGCCTCAGTCTAAAAGTGGTAAAGAACCAAACAGTCAGTTGGATTAGGCTCTTGAATCAGAGTTCATTCAAAAAAAATCTAGGGAAGGAAGAAAAAAAAGCAGGATAGGAGGAGGAGTATAGGAGTATATCACTTAGAGGCAGCTATAGAAACTGGAATTTAAAATCAGGTACAATATCCATGGAAGAGTGTCAAAATCAGTCAAGTAGCTGATTTAAAATTAAAAAAATGTAAACAACTGAAAAATCCCCACCTTTTTCTTTGCTTTTTGTTGACATATTTAATAACTCCTTTTCTGTTGAGAAGGATGATTTTTTTTTTAAATACTGATTGTTGCTTCTTATTATTTTAATGTGCTTAGAATTTTATTAAGCAGTTTGAAAATGTCTTTGAGGAAATGTCTCTGTCCTGATTGTTATGTCTGTTTCAGATACATTTATCACGGTAATATGACAAGAGCATGGGACTGCTTTCCATCTCCTTTCACCTCTCCACGTTCTTGGCCTTATAAAGGGCTTGGCCACCTCCACTTGAACCTCATGCAGTTTTACTTGGCTGCCTAACTCTCTGCATTGGGCATTTCTGCAATGTAATTTTACTTGGCTGCCTAACTCCCTGCATTGGACATTTCTGCAATGCAATGAGACTGTCCCTTCCTCTTCACATGGTCCCTTCCCTTGCAGAGAATAGCACCAGCCAGGGCAGTTTCACCACAAAGAAGTTGCTGTACTCTTACAAATGAAATAAAATCAACACCTGGGGCTCAAGTTCTCTGCAATGACACCCCTAAACTGAAATTACTGTTCTTAACACAGTTAGTGCTTGGCATTAAATTATTGCACATTGACTCGAGCTGTGTGTCTCAATGCCTACTGCAAATGCTACTGACTCCCATGGTACAGTAAAGTGTATGTAAATAACAACACTCTTGAGGCCTTATTAAATTAAAATAATTTATTAATGCTGTGTAGGAGGGGAAGAGGAGGAAAGAAAAGTGGGAATTTAGCAGTGTGTTGGTGTGGCACCAGAAAGATTTTAAATGGCAGTTATCAGATTCAGGCCTTGCAATGCATGGATACCATGTTATCTGAATGCAGTACACAAGAACAAGAAATTGCAGGTACATACTCATGTGGTTTTTGAAAATAACACACTTCTGGATCCTTCTTACATCATTTAGGGGACATGATTTCTGGCTGCAGCTATAGACTCTCAGTGTTTTAGCAGAGATTACCTGTGCTTGTGACAACCCCCTGTTGCTGTCCTTACTATCCAAGAAATTCTACCCTCTGCCAAAGTTGATACTCTTTAACGACCTGTCACAGACTAAAATTAAGCATTGAAATCGTGCTTGTTGATTTAGATTGTTCTGGGTTTTTTACGTTGTATAAGTGCATATGCATTATCCTTTAATGAGTCAGGTTATTTAAATTTCAGATCAGATTGGGGATGTAGCGAGTGTGATGGTTCTATATTCCTCTACCATCTGTCACCAAGGAGCTCCTTAAAGCTGCAGCCTCCATTAGAAGAACAGCTTGGTCCTATAATCCCTCTGTTGCTGTTTCTAAGCAAAGGTCAGAGACAGGCTTCTCTCTACTGAGAATAATTTTTTGAATGAAACTTTCATAACAACAGTGGAGACATTAAGGCTACATGGAATATTCAAAGACTATTGTGCCGGTATTACAAATGTGATATGTAACTCAATGGTTCAGACCAGGGATGTTTCCTGCAGGAGCTCAGGTCACAAGGTAGTAATTTAATGCAAATCTCTGGTGCTGAAGCAAGGCAGGTCACTCATCTTAAGTTGCACTCCCACAGGGAAGGGAGGCATCTGTTCTCACTGTTTTTCTTCCTTTTGGTGCCCTTCAGTCAGATCAGACAACCCTAACTGAAGCAGAGGAGTCGCTCAATCATTTCAGAAGTGAAATGGGACTGACCAAAACAGAGACTCTGCAAAGATGGTCTGAGATACTTAGTCTTACAGTCTCCTTGCAGAATTTTTTGTGACAGCCTGGAAAGAGCTAGGGATTGTTTTCTGAGTGGTTTTCCCTGTGATGCTTTTGTTCTGAATAAATGGTAGTTTATCAAAGCTGGCTGGTTTTGATTCATGCTGTCCTTAGTCTCAGGAAACAGTCTGTTTGCAGGGACTGAGTTAGGTCAGTCTTGCTTGGGTGGACTGTAGTGGACTGCAGGCATCAGTTAGGAGAAAGAGCACGGACAGGTTGGAGGCCTGCAACCAAAAAGGAATGTCCTTAGGGAGCCCCTGAGGGTGCCAGAAGCAGCAAGCCTGGGTGCTGACAGCAAAGGAAAGTGCTTGACAGAAAGGAAAAGGAATCAGTCTGCAATTTGTTCTCCTCCACCCCCGAGAGTGCAGCAAGACTTTCCCCTCCTCTCCCAAAAACATCTATGATATTTCCCCTCCTCTGCATGCCCATGTTATCTGGTTAAGTAGTGCTGCTCTTGCTCAGCAAGAGACGCAGTGGCATAGCTGATAAGGCACAGGGCTCAAGAGACACAATCTCATATGTCCTACAATGATCATTAACATTTTCTGTCACATAGTTTGTAAACTCTCCAGGAAAATCTTGTATGAGGACCCTAGATGTTTGTTAGGGCCTTCATAAAAAAAAAAATAGTAGTGATATCTCTGTAGTTTTACAGAATTTGTCTGGCTCTTACCTGGATTGAAATATCTGAGACTGGAAGGAGGAAAGCTCCATTCTATTGCCTCTTTTTAAAATAAAACATAATAATAACAAGTAAATAAATTACCTTCATAATTGACCTACAAAAGCTATTGGATGCTTTTTAGTTTGTGTGTCAGCAAAGGCTCTACTGTTGATTTAGTGATGCTGGCTGATGGGTAAATACATCTCATTAGTTTATTACATAGTTTAAATGGATGTCGGTATGATCTTTAAATGGCATTGAGATGTCAGTGGGGACAAATGCCACCCATCTATTGATACCTATAGGCTACTGTATATATGAAAAAGTCACACACAGAATTAAACATATGATGTTTACTAACAAGGAGACCCTTTCCTACTGCTTTGGAGTACTGACATGAAGTGCTTCACTGATATGTGAAATCAGACACATGAGCTAAGTCATAATCTTCCACTTACATGCGAATTTATGACATGGACAAAATGGATGCTGCTTTCTATTGTCCAGCCTCACTCATGTCTCAATAATGTTAGAATAATTATTACCTTTACATTATTTATTGGTTTCATGCTGCTGTGACTTGTTGAAATTCTGTCCTTGTCATATGAGTGTGGCTAACATTTTCCTGTGAGACTTGTCCTGAATTGTTAAAAGAAAGCACTTTCATATGTTTCTGAGTCTTTGGCTTCTTTCATTCTTTGGAGTATTTTCTTCTCTTCAAAATGATTTCAGTAACAATGAATTCCCATCAAAAAGATGTTTTCTGCTGGACAAGTAGGACTTCAGTGCTGTAATTCAATATATGTCACTAACCACACAAACCACAGTTGTGATTTCAGTGCCAGTATTGAAAAATAATAACATTTTAAATGACTTTTTTTCACTTCTCTGTTCAATTTCAAAATACAGTCTCCAGCACATGGATCTTTTCCATTGGTATACTTGGACTTCTTGAAATTACTAGACGAAAAATATGTGCTAGATTATAGGTTTGCACAGTGAACGGGACTTAAAGCATGTACATCAGAATTTCTTTGAAGTGTTAGACTGTATATAAACACTGACAAAAGTAAATCACTGAAAAAGGAGGTTATTAAAATACTCTAAACACAAGGCTTTCCTATTTCAAAGTACTACTTACCAGTGAGATTAAAAAAAAAGCCATTATTCTATAGAATGCTATGATTCTATAGTTAACATAATACTGTCATTACCTAAACTTCTGTTAGTTCTCAGTTCTCTGAGCGTAGAATATATTCTATATAACTGTATATAGCTATTTCTAAAATCTTTGTTCTCTTGTAGTGCTCCAACATGATTCACAACCCCTGCTGTGCTTTGGACAGGACCTTCAACAGCCTGGATTAATGGAGAGGAAAGGGTGTCACTGCTGTGTGCAGTGAAGGAAGAACCATATGAATTCCTAGGAAAGATGATTACAGAATTGTAAAGGATATGGGAAAAATATACAACCACATATGAAGGAAACTCTAGGAATAGCTTAAAACATTAGAGGGGGAAGGCAAAATATGTGTATTTGAGAAGAGAAGAGCGATTATTGAAAGCCTGCCTGCAGGTTTGGGTGAATATTGCCTGCCAGTTCCCTTGGGCACTATAAAACTGCAGATTTTAAATGTCTCATATAAATGTCATTGCTCCCAGTTCTACCTGCTGTGGCAGACATCTGCACTTTGGGAATCTGCCTTCCTAACACAAAAAGCAGCCAACAGCGCTATAAAGAATCAGCTAACCTACCCCACTGCAGTCCAAATGCATTTAGGTCAATGTTACACAGGGTTTGTTTTCATAGTTTAAAGAACTTTAAAGAAACAATATAGATGCTCAGACAAATGACTATGGAGGCATATACCCAGATCGTCCAGGTCTGCTCTAGATCTCTTGCCAAACAAAAACCTGGCAGTCTCCACTGCTCACAGAGCAACATGACAACTCTCCATGGCATAAAGCAGAGCCTTCCTCCCTGGCCACAGCACTAACAGTCTCTGCCCAGAGGCAGCAAAATTTCTGCAGCTAGAAATAATCTATCTGCATCTCAAGAATGCAGATACTTTGTCATGTATATCACCAAAACATTTTCCAAACTTCTTTTTAAATCTTCCAGCACCTCTGGAGGAAGGTGCATTATCCCTTTTTGAAGGACAGGGGGGTGGAGGTACCAGAAGAATGAATTCAGTCCTACTGGGAGAAATGATTTTACAGCCATGGCATTTTCTTGTTTGTTCAGGCAGATCCTCCTTCAGCAACTACCTCACTTAGTGTTCTCATTCCTGTTTAATTCTCTTAACTTTGTTGAGCAAACACAGCTGTAGGAAAAAGCTGTGGCCTCTATTCCTACTGTGTGCCATCAGCAGAACTTTTTATTGAGGTCACTTCCACAACAAGGCAGGGATGGGAGCTGCACTGCTGTCCTCAAGGGTGGCAGATTGTCTCATGCAGACCCACAATGCTCAACAAGAGCAAAGTCCAGCTTGACTTTCAGATTCCAGCTTGAGTTTGCAGGATTAATTGTTAGGAGTAGAGACAAAAGGCCCCATCTTCTTTAATTCGTAGATTGACCAAAACTATTGAACAAAACATTGAGAGATGTATACAGAAGACCACAGTGGTAAACTAATTCCCATTTTTCAGAGCAAGTTCATGATAACCAGGTACATGTTTATTTCTCCCCTGAATATTAAGAAAGAGAGTGCCAGATAAAAGATAAAGTGTTACAGGAGAGCCGACATGGAAACCATTTGTCTAAAGTCAGACAGTAAGTGGGTCAAAACCCACTCCAACTCGCTGCCTCCTGATAGCCAACTGCCTGGGCGAAGCTCACTTTGTTTCTAACAACTGGATGCTTGTGAAGCCACAGTTCAGTGACTTGTCCCATCGTACAGATACTCATCTTGCTGTATAGAGATGTCTGCAGCAGAGCTAATAATCCTAAATTCTTATTAAAGTTATTAGGGAGAAATAAGTACATTCAGGGCATAGTTAATCTCATCCTAAAGCAGATGTCTAAATTAGGTAAATCATGTCCTAAATGTTCCTGTGTATGCATTGACTACAAAAGGAGCTCTGGGTGAGCAGTTCAGCTGTAGACATTGATCTAGTAGATGTCTAAAGTCATGAGATGCAAAAATGAGTCCATTTCATTTAGAAAAAATCAGACTGGTATTTCTGACTTCTCTGTAAATTTTTTATCTTGCATTTGGAAAATGAACTCAGTCTTTTTTCTTTTCTTTTCCAGCCTCTTTCCTAAAGAGGCTGGAATAAAAACATAATGTTTTGATTTTGGTGAAGGAATAGTTTTTCTCAAACTTTGTGGAATAACTTTTATTCCAGACAGGTTTAGACAAAAACAGTCTCAAAAATGTGTCATTTTCTCTGAAATAGGAATTCTGAGGTTTGAACAGCTCTATAGCTCTACTCAATTCCCCGAGTAAGAAATTTGTCCTTAAGTAAAGTAATCATACATGTAGGTTTGCTAGAAAGTGTCCTCTTTTGGAAATTTAACCTAGACAGGCTTTTTATTATTTATCCAATAACTTTGATTGTAAATTCCAGACTGATGACAGCTTGACATGTTCAGATGAACTTTACTACATGTGTAGTGAGGCTAAGTTATCTGGCTTGCATGCATCTTCATGAGCATGCAACTTCAACAGAACTATGATGAGCCTCTTCTATTCATTTGGTGAAAATGAAAGTGAAAAAGAGGCAATGAGTGCACAGATAAGGAGGTGAAGGGAAAAGGGGGCAATAGGCAAGGCTGGTGGAAAGCAGAATATTTTAATACATAAAGATGCAGATTTCATCATCCTGTTCAGATAAGTTTTGAGTTAAAGATTTTTTGTGTAAGCTAAATCGGTTTGTTCTTGAGGAGCTCTTTAAACAGAGGTACAACTTACGGCTACACTCACATTGTACATCATCACTGTGGTAATGTGTGGGGTTAAAACCCTAACCTAGCCTGACACTTGGACACAGACCCTGCTGCTCCCCAGCAGCAGTCCTCTGTCAGCCTGGCAGCACAGCCTTGTCCATTGCTCTGTGCACAGGAGCCCCCAGGCTCCTTTCTGTCATGTGTCCTGCTTTGCAGTTATTTTCCTCCACTTTCTTGCTTTTCCCTGTGATGGTGTATTCCCCCTCCTCTCTCATTCTATCTTCAGGTAACATTTACTTCTCAGTGCTGGTATCTGTTTATTCACTTTGCCACACTGCAAATTTTTAAATGTCTAATTAAAAATAAGCAAATAAGATCTAGAAAGTATTTTTAATTAGGTGCTACCAGTTCCTTGAAAATTAATGGTAAGGTGACTGACCATACCTATGCAGAGGACAATGAGAATTAGCACTTGCTTTAGGGGCATCTCCCTTCCCTTCTCTCCCCACATCCTCTCTGTGGCTGGGCACTGTTTGCTGAGGTCTCTCAGCCATCTGCTCTTTCGTTATGCAGTTGAGGAGCTGTGGCTATTGTGCACCTTTTGTAACTGTACTGTCATTTCACAACACTTCTCTGGCTGCAGTGATGAAGCTGGCTTTGAGGATGCTCTTGTATTTGTCCAAGTCCTTTCCCTCTTTCCTTCCCACCTCCTTTCCCCGCTGTTTGCCTTTTCCTTAGTTGTGTTGTTACAGGTATTTGTGGGGCTGCACAGCATACGGTATCAGTGAAATGAAGCGGTTAGAAAAAAAATAATCCTCATTTGTACTGACAAGATGTAGAGAGGACAACAAACAATGGTGCAGGGGAAGAAGCAGGGGATAGGAAAATAAAACTGGCCTGACCGTCAAAGGGGGATTGTCTTATAAGTACATGCTGTACTACCTAAGCTGACTCTATGTGCTTGGGCCCGGATCACAGATTCACTGTAAATATTACCCTCTGCAATGGAGTTGTATGTGGACGTCATTCCTGGCTCGGCTTTGCCAGTAATGAGCTTGCCTTCCTCTGAGGATAAATGGATACTCTTCTCATGAAAATGTGTGGTCCTGCTGGAAATGGGTGGGGAAAGGTTAAGCCTGTGCTTCTGTCTTATGCACCAGCTGCTCCTGGAGATGGAGTGTTTGTTTATACCTTAGCTATTCACAAACCCTTTCTGAGCTTCTCCTCAGATAAAGCCTCGTCATGCAGTCCTCAATAAAAGGTGTCAACTTAGTCAGGCTGTGGTTTTCAAAGAAGTCTAAGTGATTTGGGCACCCTGTTTATTTGAAATTAAAATATATGTCCAAATTTAGAGGGCTTTGAAAAGTCCCAGCTGGAGTTTGCTTAGTGATAGAAAAAGAACAGACTGATAAAGCAACCTTGGCCACAACACTAAAAAATGACTCAGTGCTATAATTCAGCTTATAGTCTCCATTACATTTAACAGTATTTATTCATTACTTGTCCCAAAATCTTTTTTTTTTCTTCCTTCCACTTGCTTATCAGGGACAGATTTGTTTCAGATCTAGTGGAGAGAACATTTCTTTCAAGGACATTCTGGAGGAGTTGTTTGTACAAGGCTGATCAAAAATTGCAAAACTGAATTAAAAAAAAGACAAAATTATGTACTAAAATATGGAAAATAATGATGCCAAACTTTTCACAATAACAAACCAAACAGCAAATAAGACATTCAACCTTTTACTCAAAGAATTATTTCTTTAACATGCTGGGTGCTTTTCAACACTGGGGACTAACTTATTGTGAACCACAATAGTTGAGAAGTAGCAGTCTTTGCCATGAGTGAAAAAGGTGATATTAAACATTTTAGGTAGCTAATGCATACGTCTGTCTAGTATGTCGCCAGTGCACAATGCTGTGCGGTATGGAGACAGATGAGCTAGTCCCAAACGCACTAGTCTTGCCATCAGAAGGGAAGCTGGAGATCCATGCAGGTGCATTTGTTCTAGTTTTCATTTTTCAGTCATCTGCAATGCAGACGCGCTTTATGAATCATGGAACAAAATGTTCTACCTTCTCGCTTCCAGCTTATGTTATCACAGAAAAACTACAAATATTCTGTGAACTCTGCTCATGCCATTTGTTAACAAATCTCTGGCGTTTCACTCTAGTGAACAACTTTCTGTTGCAAAACCAAACCCTAGAAGATGAGTTTTTCAAAAATAAAGCAATGGCAAACTGTAGGTATGTTAGATAAATATTGCATTACACCCTGCATGCCAACGAAAGCCATTGAGAATGCAAATGTACCAAAGTAATCTAGGTCTTCTCATCCTCTAGTCCAATTTTGGGGTTTTTTTAATACTATCTTACAATTTTAAAAGCATCTGAGTAACCACTTCACAAAAACATTAAACAGCATATCGGTCTTCAACTTAAAATTTTCTTGTAGGCTGTACATTTTTGTTAGACTCAATTGTGTAGGAGGCTGTAAATTTCATATGGGTGCATTTGATTTAATTAGCTGCCTTGTATGCATTTGTGTCTACTCTGAATGTCAGGCCAGAGCGTCAGCTGGTCTAAAACAGTAGTTTTCTATTCTATCTAAAGGAAGTACTTGAATTTGCATCCTCTGAGGAAAAGGAGCTCTGTTTGCATTAGCAATACCTATATAGAAATCCAGAACCCAAATTGAAATGATTGGTGGAAACTCGAGTATGAAAAGAAATAATGGTTTATACTCCACAGTTTGTGTGTCTTCACTTGATCGTGTAGTTGGTGACATCATGCTTCTTGTAATTTACCCCAGGCTAAAAAGGAAAGCCATTTTATGGCAGCTATAAATCATAGAATCATTAAGGTTGGAAAAGACCTCCAAGATCATCGAGTCCAACCGTCAACCCAACACCACCATGCCCACTAAACCATGTCCCTAAGCGCCTCATCTACACCTCTTTTAAATACTTCCAGGGATGGTGACTCAACCACTTCCCTGGGCAGCCTCTTCCAATGTTTCACCGCTCTTTCAGTAAAGAAATTTCTCCTCATGTCCAATCTAAACCTCCCCTGGTGCAACTTGAGGCCATTTCCTCTCCTCCTATTGCTTGTTACTTGGGAGAAGAGACCGACACCCACCTCGCTACAACCTCCTTTCAGGTAGTTGTAGAGAGCAATGAGGTCTCCCCTCAGCCTCCTTTTCTCCAGGCTAAACAACCCCAGCTCCCTCAGCCGCTCCTCATAAGACTTGTTCTCCAGACCCTTCACCAACTTCGTTGCCCTTCTCTGGACATGGTCCAGAGCCTCGACATCCTGTTACCGAAATCCAACTGTTAGCCCTTTAAGAACTGTTTTCTTAATTTCTTTTTGCTTTTTTATGATTTCCTGAGGCCTCCTGATTTTTTTTTTTTGCTGTAGCCAGAGTCTTGTTTTGCATTTTCCATGGTGCTTATAAAAATGGGCTGAAAAACTCATATACAAATTTAAAGTACAGAGTGAGACTTTTTAAAAGTAATTGTATCCTCTCTTGTTGTTACCAGAAGAAAAATTACAAGAATTTCCCTAGGTACCAGGTAAATAATGTTATTCTTAAAATTTCGCTCTCTTTGAACCTACCTTACCATAGGTGTTTGTGTATGCATTGCCATGGTATCCACCAGAACTTCACCTACAGCATGTTTAACTGTAATATGGAAGTATTGAACACAGCATCAGACTTACCGTGTATTAGATCATTGAACATGCACAGACTGACTTTACATAAAATGAATCAAACAAGCCAGGGATATGTTGGATTTACTCCACCTGCTCTGCACAGCAAACTGAAAAACATCATCTGTTGGACAGACTCAGGCCGGCGTGCAGGCAAACTGCACCCGCCCTGCTCTGCCTGGGTGTGCTGGGGTGCAGCTTCGAGTTCTGGTTTTGCAATGAAGAGAACCTGTCATGGGCTACGTTGAGCTTGTCTCCAAGATGCTTCATCTAAAGACTAAAGAAAAGACATTTCTTAATTCTTAAATCCATTCCCCCTTGGCTGCAACAGAAGCATGGTTTGTTCTGCTTAGGTTACATGAGAAGCTCGGTTGCGGCTGTCCCTGATTGGGGCAGGGACTGGTAAATTTTAGAGCTGTTATGTGGGTGAATTTTTATGAAGTTACTGTGTTAAACAGAAATCCTTTGACAGGACCATTTAAAGAATATGATGTGATACACTTATACATCTACATTGCTTTCCTTCATTAGCCAAACTATCAACACTTCTCTCAATAAAAGAAAAAAAAAATTATAGTCTAGAAATGGTATGAAGCAAACTCATAGGAACCTTTAAAAATAATCTCTGCAATAAACGAATGCCCTTTCACTGGCTTTGCAGTTATTCAAGTCCCAGTTAGAAAGTTAAAACTCCTAAGTGTTACTTGTGCCATAGAACTTTTCATCAGGGGATTTCTTCTGACGTTGCACCTTCTCATCTTGAACTAATGCTACCTACGCTTTGCTGTCAGTGCCAGTATATCAGCAACTAACGGCAGTTTCTGATAAGGCATTTCTTGATGATTATCTAAAAAAATTACTATTATGTGTTCTCACTATTCAAACTTCTGCATCATTACAGGTCAGCAAGCTTAACAATGTCGAAATGATGTTCTGCAAGGCTGCAGAGCTGAGGGTGATTTACAAGCCTAATAGCAATATTAAGCAAGACGGATATTTTCCTGTAGTCAGTAAGCATATTACTCTTCCTTTCATATCTGCTGCATTTGATGTTTACAATATTTACATTTACAATATTTACATTAATATTTAGTATATGTTTCTGACTCGCATGAAGATCATGAAGATGTAAATTTTATGCAGTTATGTGTTGCTAATACATTTTGGCTATGGCAAGCTCTGAGTTTTCTTAGGTGCAACTGAGGCTGAGTTTGTAGGGTCTGCAGCCAGCAATGGTAGTTGGTCACTGGTTTTTAACACTCACACGTGTGCAGAATGGATTTTTCTCACTCCTCTTTGTATATATGCAAATACGTATTATATGACAAGAGAGTACCTATTTATTCCTTGTTTGATCAGATTGTTTGTCCTAATAATTTAGACCTGAAGGTTATTTTTAAGTAAACGCTCCATTAAGATATCCTGGAAGGAGCACAAGGACTTTCTCACTTGAACTAAGCAGTATTATCTTATGTGTGAGACCTCCCTGCATTTCTACGCATGCTGTCAGAGATAGTGTTTTTTCAATATGTTTTCCAGAAGATGGATCACTGAATAATCATTCAGCGACATCAACCTGGTTGTCACTGCACAATGACACATGGTATTCTCCAGTGTCCGCTCTGGCTGCTGCTGGAGTGTGAAGCTCCAGTTGGCATGGCAGAGGCTTCACTAATTGCTTACAGGTGCTGTACGAAGCCATCCTCACTGAGGCCTGTCAAAATTGAGCTATTCACAGCTGACACATTCTTCCTGGGCCTGTGGCTAAATTATTCTGTTTTCTTTTG
Source organism: Pygoscelis adeliae (assembly GCF_000699105.1). Taxonomy (NCBI): domain Eukaryota; kingdom Metazoa; phylum Chordata; class Aves; order Sphenisciformes; family Spheniscidae; genus Pygoscelis; species Pygoscelis adeliae. The sequence goes on from NW_008823967.1 coordinate 1,402,121, forward strand.
TGTGTGTGCATTTTTATCACACTTGTAGCCCATATTTGCATGCATTTTTTCCTAGATAAGACCTCAAAGAAGAAGGCGGCAGCTACTTTGAGATGGAGCCTGATCTGTTTATGAATGCTATTTCTATCGCATGCAAGAACAAGAAGCAGAGCAATTCTTCTCTAAGCGTATATCCTACAGCATGCCAGTATAGCATATTTCTCTGTTTATCTGGATTATGACAAAATACACTTCACACAAATGTTGGAATGTTCCTGAGGGACACAAATGATTACACCACTTGCTATGCAGAACCTTTGAACTTCTGATTTGTTATGTGAGTAAATTTAATTTTTTAGCAGAACTGTTTTTCTTGTTTATTTCTCTTACAGTCAATAACTAAGTTCTTATTTTGGAATGACTGAATGATAAAGTGGCAGTTGAAATTCTGTCTCGATAAATGTGAGGTAACGCATTTAAGGAAAACATTTTAATTTTACATTAAACAGGAACTGAGTGAATATTAATATTTAGGAATAATATTTTGGGATTACAGGAGTTCTGTAGGAGCGTGAACTCGTTACCCAATAGACTCCCCTGCACTCCCAAAATATATTATAAATGAAAAAGAAAAAACAGAAAATAAAACAGAAAATATAATTTTACTAGTGTATAAATCCATGGTACGTCTGAATCTTGAACAAAGTGTGCAATTCTGATCTTGCCAACTTAGAAAGGTGTCACAGAATAGGAAAAGACTGAGAGAAGAGCAGTAAGAATGAACAAGTTATGGAGTGGTGCACATACGTGGCAAGCAGACAAGGGCATTTTTGGAATGGTGAAAAATAGCGGTCTATAGACTCATAAGTGACCAGGAGAAGGTGGTTAGGGAATAACTGTAAATTGGTTACTGGCCTAAGGATACCTATGGTTTGAAGTAATACAGCTGTTCTTTTGGAAGAACAGAAGGCCTTAGTAATGATACCTAAAAGACATGGAGTTTACTTAGAATTTTCTGTTTAAATACAGCAATGAACTTGAGCTATGTTCAAACAGATGCAGTTTGGAAATTTGCGTAAAATTTAATTTTAGTGAAGGCTTTTAAAACTGCTGCAAAATTCTTCATAGACAGCAAATTCATTTTTAGGGCATCAAGAGAAAAACTGCTTTTAGTTTCTTTACTTTCTTTGTGGGTAACATATTGACGTCTCAATAAAATTTTGCCATACACTTTGGTAGTGCCTGGATTTCTCCCTTGGGACCTTTCAGGCTGTGATATGAGGAGCTTCAGCTATGAAGTTGTGATTGAACATTGAACTAGATGTTGAACACTCCTTTTCCCACATTGTTCTGGGTGATAATTCATCAGCATGATCTGATACCTCCAATTCTGTCTCTAGTATGCCAAGTACTGAGGAGGGAGGGAAAGGGTAGGGGCTAGAGGCTAGGGAGAAACTGTTCTTCATTTACCTGTTATAATGAATGAAGAAGTAGGTGAGCAATGTCTAATCCCAAACACTAGCAGTCAAAGGGTAATCTGTCCATCTAAGAAGGTAAGGATAGGCATTTTTAAATTCTAGTTAAAGCTTTGAATCACTTTTACACAGGCAGGACTCAAAGATAGGGATGTTGTCTTTAAAAGCTCACTGCCGTGTAAGCGTGCAAGAGTAATAGCTTGCTAGAGAAGATGTCAATTAGGAGGTGGGTTCTAAAATCATCCTTCAAAAGACATTTTGAGTTAAAATACGATTTCACAGATATAATCAGATCAACTCCTCATATGTTTTCACCAGTAATGGGCTGGCTTTTTTTTTTTTTTTTTTTTAAATCACAAATAAATTAGAGCTACTGATTTTACTGTCTAGTGCTAAATCAGCCTGGAAGGATGGGAGTGAGTGATCAGTACTTATCTTAGTACTCCACTGGTTCCAATGGATTGCAACCAGAGTAGGACATCACAAGCTCAAACATGGTTTAATAGTGAATAAATAGGACCTAATTTTTGTGAGGCCCCCGCTGACCACCAGGGCCACCTTAGACATCAACATATTTTCTCACCCATCTTATCTGCAGCATCTTACCGATGGGGGTGCAGAGTTCTCTTCTTTCCTCCTTTCTCTCTTTTTTTATTGTTGTTTAATCAACCATATTCCCCCAAGACATCCTTTCTCCATGCCACAAATATGCAGTTTCTCAGAGCTAAATTAACCACAGGAGAAAGACTCCTTTCCAGACTATAAATAATAAATTAATAAAAATGAGTTAATTAAACTTTAGATGAAGGTAACATAGTTCAGGGAATTTGCAGAATTTTTTTCATTATGTTTACTATTTGCATGAAACTTTTGCATTTAATTTCACATGTATTTAATTTTTTGCCCCATAAAAAGAGGACAGTGAAGAAGAATTGAGATAGTTTCCACATTTTTATTCAACTTTTTAAAAAAAAATATTATTTTTTTTCTGTGTGCATCACTGAATTAAATAATTCCATGGAACACAAAAAAAGGTAATATTTGGTCAGCATAAGGAATATTGGTTTCTACAAACCAATTGCACTCAACTAATTTACATAAAGATAAAAGACCACTATTTCTGAATTAAGGAGAAGAAAATAATCTTTCCTTTGAGAAGCTAATTAAATCATAATCAACAATTTTCATCTACATTGTTAGATATATCCAATATTTCTAAAAAGTAATAAAGCTCCGCAAAAGTGTGTTAGTTCTGGAATGTGACAATCCTCCCTGTATATATTTTGATACAAATATAGGGGAGAAAGCTACAACAATGAAGAAGCACCAATATTAAAGTACTGCCACTCCTAGGAGTAATGAAGTGTGAGTGAAGGGAGAAGTTTGTGCACAGGCACTTCTGTCTTTGGGTGTAGTGAAGGCCAGATGACTACTGAGCACCTTTCCAGACTTGATTTTTCTGGACCTATCAGTGGAGGTCCCAGCCTGGCAGGGTGGTAATGTGACTGTTGCATCCCGCACTTCTGCAGCCATAGTGTGCAGCCTTTCCCTTGGTGGATTCTTGGACATTTTCCAGTGGAAACATAGCCCACATTTGGGTGGGTTTGAGTCCCTTCCTGATAGGCATGTGTTTTCATCCTTCTTTGATGTAGTTCTGCCTCAGTGTAGTCAGCAAAACAGACTGGGTGGTATAGAGCCAGGTTCTGGCTACATATGGCTAATTTCCTGTAGTCAGGAAGCATCCCTTCTTCTATACCTTAGTGTAATTCCTGTGCCAGCCACTTGCCAGAACCCAGTGTGCTGTAAGGATAGAGATAGTCCCTAAATATGCCGGTTAGCAACTGATTCAAATTCTCCATGGCCCCAGAATTTCTCGGTTTGGATATTGGCAGCAAGGCAAAGCCAATCTCTAGGAAGTAGATTTTCTTCTGTATGCAGCAGAGCTAAAAATAAAAACCCTTTCTTTGTGTAGACTTTTTATGAAGCAAGCATGCTATTTTTTTTCGAGCTTTTAATTAAAAACATGCTATATTAAGTAAAAGGGTTGAATGAAGACATCAACAGTAAACATTTTTGTTCAAATACCCATTTTCATTTAAAACTCATAGAAATTCACCTCTGTTTATTATAAGAAAAAGGGAGAAGTTCCAGAATGAAACTGCAAGTGTTATTTTATTCAATTCTGGGGGAAAATATTGACTGATTTTTGCATACTTTCTCATTCTAACGTTGACTGTTACAGTTAGGTGGATAAGCAGAGAAACAGTTCTCTGAAATGTGTGAGTGTTAGAAGTGACCGCCATTTCAAAAACATTCTCTCTATATGTTGCTAGCCATGAATTCTAAAAATAAGCTTTAATCTCTATCTCTGATTTTTCTATAGACTGCTAAGCAGCCAACATGTTGTCAAAGCTTCAAAACCTGCAGATAGTCTTCTGGTTTGCTGGCATGCCAGTAAAGAAGAAAGTAAATCTCTGAATACTGAGCTGACATTTTCATCAAATATTTGTTTATGGTAATGTTCAGATAAACAATCTCTTCTAATAAGTCATAATCTTTCATCTTCAGACTACTATGGAGCTCATTATATACAAATTCTATTGAACTGCATTGCCGAGAAATCAATTCTACTGCATTTTTAATGTGAATTCCCAGTTACCTTGCTGCTAGTGCCATCAGCTTGTCTAATACTGAAAAAAAAAAATCCATCTATCAGATCAAGTGATACTCTCCTTTGTAACAAAACTGATTGGGTTTGCTGTTGTTGTTTTATAAACCATTCAGAGTGTCAGGAGTTTCACGGGCCTTTTATTTTGGGGAAAGGAAGAGTGGGCATTTGGGGAAATTCAGTTAGTTGTGTTTGCAATCATTCTTCAGTGAGGTGTTGCTAGCAGCTTCACTCTGATGTGTTTTTAGCACTGTTTGTACAGTTACAGATGATAAAGCAGAAGAAAGGGCATGGCAAATAACAGAAAACTTGATTTAACAAGTTTTGACTGATACATGATATTTGTGAGATTTAGATGTGAAAAACGCATTTAATTTTTGTAGCCAATGTTTATGGCTCCTGTTAGATTTCTAATGAACTCAATGAAACTTAAGGAATAACAGAAGAAAATAATTTTCAAAAATCTGTTTTCTTCTCCAATGTCTGACTTTCATCTTTCTCCATCTCTGATATCTGTATCAGTAGTTTCAACAGCATGTAATTCATTGACACACTTAAAATATGTTATATAGTTATTTGTTGTAGAGTTCATGAAATTGCATATGAAATATCCAATCTGTTAGTGAATATTTATCTCAGCCTCAGCTGCAGCATTTATTGGTCAGCCTCTCATTCTTCAATTTGAACTGTGACACACAGGCTTTTGCTAAATATATATATTAAGTTTCTGAGTGTCCAGTAGTATTGACAAAGCCATTTGGATGGCAAGAAATCAATTACAGCATGACAAACAGAAATGCCTGTATGCCAAAAAATTAATGAGAGGAACATATAGGATGAGAAAAGAGCTCAGCGTTTCCTGGACTGTGCCCATTTTACACTAGTGATATTAAGAGACACAAAATGAGAGTAGGACTAGAGCTTATTTTGTGCAGAAAAATGCAATAATGCTGTGTAGGCCCTCTGCTAAATTTTCTTGTTTTAGAACAATGATAAAAAATCCAGTCTTTTTAATGTACAGATTTTGATTCACTGTCTCTGCCTTCTATATTTATATGTGCATTTTAGAAGTGAAGAAAATACTTAAGTATTGCTTATAGACCTCTGGACTTGAACCTTGATGGCACTTTATCCCCTGTACTGAAAATACACAGATGCAGTGAAACACCTGATAAGCAGCTGTGAGTGCATCTGTCCTCTTATAAACTTGCTCAGCTCATCCACCCATTAGTGCTGTCCAAGTCTGAGCCTCTTTTATTGAAAACACTTAATTTCTAATTACAGGTACAACTGTTGGTTTTCTGGTCTTTCAACTCACTGTAAGCTTAATGTATTTATAATTAGTTGGTGGATAAAGTCCTGAATGACACACTCTTCTTATATCAGCTGCCAGGACGGCCCACAACCACCAAGTAATAATCATGTCCTTAGAACAAGAAGATTATAATTTAGATAGAAAAATGAGATTCCCAGAAGTAAAGAAGTGCCAGATTTACTATTGTCCATCCAAACCTACCTCCCTTTACTGGCCAACTTTTTCAACCATTGTGCAAAAGCAGTGTCCTGGTTTTGGCTGGGATAGAGTTCATTTTGTTCCTAGTAGCTGGTACAGTGCTGTGTTTTGGATTTAGGATGAGAATAATGTTGATAACACACCGATGTTTTAGTTGTTGCTAAGTAGTATCTACACTAGTCAAGGACTTTTCAGCTTCTCATGCCCTGCCAGCGAGAAGCTGGGAGGGGGCACAGCCAGGACAGTTGACCCACACTGGCCAAAGGGGTATTCTATACCATATGATGTCATGCTCAGTATATAAAGTAGGGGGAGTTAGCTGGGGGGCGGTGACCACTGCTTGGGAACTGAATGGGCATTGGTCAGCAGGTGGTGAGCAATTGCATTGTGTGTCACTTATTTTGTATATTCTATTATTATTATTATTATTATTATTATTATTATTGTTTTCCCTTCCTTTTCTGTCCTATTAAACTGCCTTTATCTCAACCCACCAATTATACTCCCCCCCGATTCTCTCCCCCCCAACACCGAGGGTGGGGGGAGTGAGTGAACGGCTACATGGTGTCTAGCTGCCTGCTGGGTTAAACCACAACAGCAAGCAGAGTCCAACCTGCACAGTGAAGCAAAAGAACTTCAGTTGCCACTATTTTAACATAGTTTGCTCAGATTTGTGTGCTTTTTCTAAGGGAAAAAAAGATAATCACACATTTTAATATTAAACACTGTCAAGAATAACGGCCTTGTAGGTCTAGAGCTTGCTGGGACTCCTGAAACTTTAGTAAGTACCCACTTAGCACTTGAACTACGGGATGGACCTCGTAGCCATGAAGATTTATTCTAGTGTCCCTGCTCTCACAGCAGCTTCTGCAGCTATTGTAAGTGCAAAGTCTCAGCTATTTTGAGTGGCTGTTTCAAGCAGCCTTACTGATGTAAGTTTGCGGGAGGCTGTCGTTGATTAATATGCAATTATTTTGCCCAATGCTTTTATTAAATATTCAAGTGAATGTTTAACGTAGGTTCTAAGAAAACTGTGACACAATAATCTGTTTTGCTAAGTGAAGTCTCTGTCAAGCTAAAGCTCAAAGACCGGATAGTGGCGATTCAAGCCTGAAATAATCAGTTTGCGACAGCTGCAGGAACTGAGCAGCAGCAGTTGAAACATGAAGCTAAAGGTGAAGAAGAGGTAATTCTGGCAGGGGGAGATCACGACCACCGACTCATGGCCCACCAACTCAAGAAACCCTCTGATCCAAATGTGGAGAAAGACTGAGCGTGCGAGCTAATTAGCATAAGAGGTGAGAAGACCGTTTGACAGAGACTATAAACAGTGAAAGGTTTTGATAATCAGAGAGTAGTCTTTTGTGGACTACCACCTAGCTCCCTACTTTGCACAAACTAGAATAAAGAAATGCAAATACCTCATCTCAGTGCGTGAATTGGCATTGTGCACCAGGCAACGAACCCACATTCGGGATAACATTACCTTGGCAAAATCTTCCAAGAAGCACAAGCAACATAAGGAAAACACCGTTTCCCCCTCCCCTTAAATCATCCTGCAAAATCTGAGTGAAGTTTCATGGAATAAATTTAAAAGACAAGTTGCCACCTGACAATTTCTACCTGCTTATTTTTAAAGGCTGGCAAAAGCATTGGTTTTCAGTACAATTCTCGAAGTAAAGTTTCCTGCAAAATCCTCTGCAGTGGAAAGTATCAGGTAACCAAAACATGCTACCAAGTCTACCTTACAATAAAAGGAAATGATTCTGAGCAACGTGATCTAGTTGAAGATGTCTCTGCTCACGGCAGGGGAGTTGGACTAGATGACATTTAAAGGCCCTTTTCAACCCAAACTATTCTATGATTCTATGATTATTTATGACTGAATTGAGAAAATGGTATCCAGATTTAGAGGATTCAATTGAAATTCTGTAAATTGAGGGCTGGCAGTGTTGAACTTTGAACCAGATAACATTTTTAAGTTCTCTGAGGTTTAAAAATAGTTCTTTGGATGTTTGTGGTCTTATTCCTGGCATTACGTTATAATGGCGGTACAGAGGATTAAATGGCAGACTTGAACCAGAGCCCTTGCTTTTGATCCACCTGTCAGCCTATACATCCACCCATGTAAAATCTAGGAAATATCACTGTCCTTTATTTGATAGCATGTGTGGACCTTGTTATGGACCAGGACTCCATTGTGCTAAGTGGTATACAAACACACAGCACCAAAAAGTGTCTGCTCTGTAGAGACTTTCTGCTTTTACTGTATGTTGTGTCTCTGCAATAACTGAATGCCTTCCAGTAGTGCACTTAGCAATGTGACTACCATCTGGCATGTGTTTGTTCACTCACTCTCTTCCCAGGGGGAGAAGTGTGTGCAGTGGAATGTTATGTTTCTGAATTTTTATACATAGATACTGACACGTGCTGCTATATGTGCTCACACTAGAAATGACAAGGTCAAAAAATATGCCTTGCACTTGGAGTTAAAAATGGTGATGTTTAGGATGTTCCTTAGTTAATTCTACATGTGCAGGGTCTTGAGAAAGATCTCCCTGTTGCATAAGAAGTAGTGTTTTAAATTTAATGCAGCTTTTTCCCATCTTGCATAGCCTCTAGTCACCCTCTGTCTTTAGTAAGGAGTTGCCAGGGGCTTCCATCTCTTTCTCCAGATGGTGTTGGGAGCTGAAGGCAAGAAAAGGGAGGAGGAAAAGTTAAATTTAAAAGTGTTCATGCTCACAGAAATGAAATCTGTTTTTCCTGAAACTAGGAAAAGTCATGACACAACAAATTCTCCACTCATTCACATCCTGTGCAATCCCATCTAAGACAAGATATTTTTCCACGTGTAAATACATACAGCATTTGGTCATTACAAATACATCAGTACTTCTAAAACTTGGAATCAAATATAAGTGTACATCTTTGGTATTTGCTGAAACAAACAAAACAGAAAAATTGTTCATCATCATCATTCACAAATGGGCCCAGAAGGGAAGTAATATGTATTGAAAAATGAGTTGTTCAAAGTATGAATTTTTTTTAATGTCCCAGAGTTTTACATATAAAGACAGTCTGTTACACTATTGCATTAGCCTAGCTGAAATGCCAGGGAAGAGTATTTCTGACAAGATAGGCATCTATGTTTCTTTAGTTATTTCATAATCCAGGCAGGTGTCATGTGGAATATGTGTACTTATGCTTGAAAACGGAAAGAAACCTACTGTTTAAAGATTTTTCCAAAGGGAATTTCCAGAAGACTTCTGAAGAAGACAACATAAGTTCACTTATAATTGTTCAGGAGCCTCCAAAAGCGTTGGAATCAAGTGATCTCTACCTTGTGTATATTCTAAGGAGATGGGATCAGTTCCCTAACTCTTTTCCTTTGTAGTTATTTTTTATTGCTCCACAGCCTTTCTGTGGAAGCTGTATATTTAGCCATGCTCTTTCAAAAGTCTCCTATTACAACATTTTTTCCCCCTGTAGATTGTTTGTTTATGAATTTAGCATCAGAAATTGGTGATTAACCCATTATGAATAATTTGGGAGTGAAGAGATTCTGATAAAAAAAGTATGATGCAAGGGGCAGAGCAGGTCACTGGGAGACAAGACTTTGAAATTCCATCCTGAATTCTGCCAGTAAATGCCTACATGGTTTTAAACATGTTACTTAGCTTCACTGTAGCTGAGTTTACCCATCTGTACGTAAAACACATAACCTTATCTAACAGAGATGCTATAGCATTTAGTTTTTTAACTAAACACTTGTGCATTTTGGTTTCTGTAAATGAAGGTTTTCTCTTAAATCTTTGCTAGGCTTTTAGAGAGCAATTTAATTCAGAATAATTTTTATGCTGCTTTTGTTGCTCATGATATAAGCTAGTAGCTCCCCCTTTCAAAGGTCATAAAAAGTGCCTTCAGTTTACTGTGAATTTAAACTTGTGATTTTCAAAATCTTACATAAAAGCTCTTCTTTTTCAAGAGTGATGCTGCAGATTTCATCTGCTGTTGTAGTTAGTGGTGGGATAAACTACAAAAAACATTAAGAACTTTCCCTAGGTCACAGAATATACAGTTTCCTGTAAAACTTTATTATGAATTATATAAGATGATCCTTAATCCCAGTTTAATCCCATAAAATTAGCTTTAGTTTTTTTATTAAACATGGAAGCGCCTTTGTAAATGGATGGCTTCTGACTTCTGCTATGGAAATTAAGTTATTTCTCATTATGCAATAATAGAGAAGACTCTATTTCATAACACTGTTTATAAGTATTGTTATCATCTTCTCTGTGTCCTCTAATTTAGGTGGTTATGCCAGAGCAGTTGAGCATCGTTCTAATTTTTATTTTGTTCTATTTTATTTGCCTGCTATGGATTTTTTGCAAATACAGTTTTGTCATGTGCCTTTTGCCTCATGCACTTGTCATGATATTTGTCACAGGACTAATGGATTCTGCTCCTTACTCTCTGATTCACCTGGATGCATTAGGAAATGGCAATCTAGGGCTTAACTAGACTAATGTCCCTTTCACATGGTAAACCACAAAGAGATGCCTTTATATGCACTGGTAAAATCAGCGCTTTGCCTGTAACTTCTGTTTCAGTGTTTGAAACTGTTTGTTCCCTTCTAGTAATGGCAAAATATAAGGAGCAACATCCTCTGTGTGCTGCACAGTTTTGCAATAAGAAGCTACATACCTTTGAAACTACCTTTCAAATCTGTAAGCCCCAGATACAAGCCTGTATACCAATTGCAAAAGTCTGAAAAGTAGGGGTCTGCACTGAGGCTCGATCATCTGTTGTTTCTTTCTAGGTCCTGATCCATCATCTCCTGTGTAAGTGTATTGCACAGATATTGGGGGCTTTAATTTCCTCAGCTGTTGGCTACCAGCCATACTCTTTTATGCCAAAAGACCATATTAGGAACATAGTTTATTTGTTTCTTGGGTATACAAAGATCCAGCACAAGAGGGTATTTACTTACTTAGCACATACAATAGCCTCATGGGTGCTTCTTTAGGATGTGGGACTTGAAAGCTTAAATAAGGCCTATCTAGAAACCAGGCTTCTCACTTCCTGGGTAAGCACTGTAATGCGTACCAATATATGTATTCATATCACTTTTTGAGCACACATAGAAAATCAGGCCTTCAGTAGCGTGAAGACATGGGGAAAGTTAGGGTAAGTGTTATTGCATTTGGAAGTAGACATCTAAAATAGCCTGGGAAGTCATGGTTTAGAATTGTCCGTTTCTCTTCAGGGGCTCTGAAGAAAGCCAAGTGAAATAGTTCAGGTGTCTTCCTTATGGGTGAGGAGAACCTTATCTTCTGGCTTTGGAAAGGCCATAGGTGCGAGAGATACTTATGCACCTGTTTTGTCCACTCAGTTCAGGAAGGTTTCATAGTCATGGCACTTCTGTGTTAGGAAAGTTTGGCAGACCCTCTGGTACCCAAGCAATTAGATGTGGGGAGGGAATTGATTTCTACATCTGAAATCTATAGGCCCATCGAGAGATGTACTTAAACCCTGTTCCAAAGAAAGCTGGGTAATACAGTGACAATCACAGCAGGTCTGGTCTTAAATTTGTGTGCAATAGAACCGGTGTGGAGGAGGATGGTGGCTTAAAGACACACATTTCAACCAGAGGAAAAAGTGAAGATTATAAGGCAATTTCATTCTAAGCGAGGTCATCTGAAGTTTATGGAAAGTGGCAGAAGGTGCTGGAGAGACATGACAAAATGCTGAAGTGCTTACCCTGGTTCAGTGTTTCATGATCTGCACCAGTGATGCTGAGACTCCCATTTCCCAGCACACTCCAGTGCCTTCCAGGAAGAGTGTTCCTCGGCCGTTGCTCAAACAAATTAATTATCTTTTTAAAGTTTTATATAATTCTATGTATTTATAATTTTATATACATATTTCTAAAATGCTACAGAGAAATTTTCAGCTGGTTCTTTAGATGTATCGTATCTGGGCTTTCCTAATTCACAACAGAGATGGGACATCTTTATTCAAAAGGAAGTGTTATCAAAATCATGGAATGATGCTGCCAGCTATGCCATTTCCAACATAAAACATGGTTTTCTTTTGAAATGAATTAAAACCTTCCCTAATACGATTACACTTGTGGGAACATTTGTCAGACAGAATGCAAGCCAATTAGGGATTTCTTTATGATGATACATTACAGTTCATTCTAAATCAGCTATAAATATTACCAAATAGTTCCATTTAAATTGTTATCTGCTACTGTCAGTCTAGGTCTTTCATGGATGAATTTTATCAGAATAAAGAGCTGACAGCACTTTTTTAAACTGAACTACAGAAGTCAGGGTTATAGTCTGTATTTCCAGTGTCCTCCCATACCCTTAATATCTGCTGGATGAAAACTGTTACTTAATTCATTTGGCACTTCTATCCACTTTTTGCCCTTGAAGGTCGTAAATGGGGCTTGAGTTCTTTTAAGCCAGACAACATAAAACTGAACATCTAACCTAGGAAAGCTTGACAAAAGTGTATGTGAGCTTAATTTAAAAAACAAGTTTCCAATTTGTTAAAAATACTTAAGTGTCTTATATGTGAAGGAAGGATATGACTAGGGAAGTAACTGAGGTAAGAGCTCTGTTGTGTTCAACACTTACAGTAATGGTTAGATGAACTACCACTCTTTTCCACTATTTCA
>NW_008823967.1:1414919-1418533 GCF_000699105.1 Pygoscelis adeliae
TGCCTGGTAGCACAGGGGGGAAATGATCAGCCACTGATGGCCTTTAAATGAACTCCAAAGTGCTATTAAGCCTTATATGCTTTGCAGAATGCAATCATTCCTAATAGTGACTGTCCTCAGCTTTTACAACTGAATTGAATGTATTAACTATCATATTTTTTCTTTTCTAACTTTCTGCTGAAGTCTACTGAAGACCAGCATGCCGTAAGGTAGCTGTGCTTGCGTTTCCCTGGGAAGACTGATGCTGTGAGTGTTAATAGGGGAAGAGTACTAAATATTGGTAGGATCAGGACTGTCATTAATTTTAGTTGTGGTCTTTTTCTTTTGGGAAAGGTATGTGCTGCAGTCTGCCTATTATAGAAGAACTCCCCTATCCAACTCCTTTAGCAGGCACTAGTAAGCCTCTTCCATTTCTTCATAGATGCCTCTTCTGTTCTGTCCAGAAATATGGATTTTGTCCACTATGCCATCAGCTTTTCTGATTGGAAACCACTCTCCATTTCCTTTTTTTGAAGCCAAGGCAATGTAAAGAAAGAAATGAGACTGCTGACATGAGACACAAGGAGTAGGGCCAAGTGTTAAAGCAAGAGAGTCAGCAGAAACTACTGTTCCTCCCTCTTCTACTGCTACTTCTAGCCCTTTCCCCCTACATCCCTCATTTTGCAGGTAAAAAATACATGGGCATGAGCCCAAGCCACTACTTCTGGCATGTATCCAGAAGATGGGATGGCCAAGTCTGTAGGTAAAATTGATTTTTAACATTCACCAAATTTGCCTGAATTGTTGCCATCGCAGGTCTGATGAAGGGACAAAAATAGAAGAGAAAACCTGGATAATAACTAGTCATTAATCAGATAATAGCATTTTCTCCCATATTGTTTATGGATTTTAGTCATTGGATTAAAATAACTGGACATAAATTTTCAGGCCGTCTGAGCCCTTATTTCTGTACTGCTTTGTACTCACTCTACCTCCCTAAAGGTTGTATTTGTTGCTGTTCTGTGGCCCAAACTAAATAGGATTCTTGAAGTCTGTACTTCAGGATTCATTTGAGGAAATGTGGATTTGTTAGGCTGAGGAGGGAACTGAATTTGCCTTTCCGATGTACTGCTTCAAAAATATCATCATATAAATAGTACACACTATCACACTTATTTAGGAGTCCAGAGTGGCATTGATTTTTTTTTAAAGAATAGACCAAAATGTTATGCAGGAGTGAATGGGGCATGACAGATGCTTGCTTGAAAGGCAAGACCTGTTGGATCCCACTAATAGGTCTGGTAGGATGTCTGAAGAAGGTCAGCAGACCACTGTGAAGACAGGCTTGCCGACATGTCTTCTCTCATACAAAATGCCTGCAGTCATGTGGAGGTGATTCTGTACTCCCATGGTAGAAGCCTGAGTGCCCATCTTCCTCATCTCTTCCCTGTATTGGGAGTCCATCTCCTCAAGGATGGTATCAATGCACAGAAGCCAAAATATCACACTTCCTATCAGAACAGACTGGATACAAAAAGCTAGTGATTGTGCAGGTAGCAGTCAGGGGCAGGAAAAGCAAGTAGGGAGCAGATAGTTGTGAATTCTCAAAAGTGGCAAGAAAGATCTGGAATAGCATCTCCGCAATTACACTTTTGTTTTCATAGTGACTTAAAACTATTTAGTGTTGCCAACCACTCCAACTAATTAAGGAGTTAGTTCTTATTGCTCTTTTTCATAGGATTGTTTAGGCTAATTTTCAGCTACCTATAAACAATAAATAATTTACAATTTTACAGACACCTGTCTTTTACTGCTTGTGTAGTTGCTTGACAACATGTTAAGTGGGAGCTGAGTAATTGGGAGCTGAGAAAATCCTATGGTAGCAGCAGAAAATTATATGATTTAAAAGAAGCTTATGAAAAGACAAGAAAAAAAAGCAATGGGTTTAATATCCTTCAAGCACAGTTGCAAGGAAAAATTCTACTCACTGTGCTGATCCAAGGCTCTCAGAGTAGAGTTCTGGCAGTGTGAGTGGGAAGCAGACACTTCAAATATAGTTTACTGATCCAGGTTACCAAAAATGAAAATAGCCATAAATGAAAAGGAGAATTATTGAAGCTAGATAAATAGTCTCTGGTTTACATTTTACTGCACTTAAGTATATCTCAGTCTTCAGATCTCTGAAATTGGTAATTTATTTCTACTGAGTCTTAGTAGAAAGTCTCCATTACTACAACATTAAAAGAAACTATTTTAAAGTGTGCATAAATGTACATATAAATGCATATAAAGGAATAAATTTAAACATCAGTTTCTAGAAAGTCATTCTGTACTTGTGGAGTAAGAGCTACCAGCTGGCAAAACAAGTCGTATAGTTTTTCTGTAAAGAAGTGTGTAATCCTACTTTAGGTGTAGTCTTGACTGCAAGTAGTATATTATTAAACTACTGGATACCAGAAGCTCATTTTTCATAAAGAAAGTATTGGGAAAGCAACCAAAATTATTTCCTCATGGGTGCAGCCATGTACCTCTAAACTGAATAAAGATTCACTTTCTTCTGGGCATAAGCGTCAATTAAATTCCCAGAGCTGTTTCTTGTTGGAGCAATTATTGCAAGAGCCTGCCATCAACGTCTTAGTACTGGAATGGTTTCACAGAGATAACTGCTCTTTTTATGTGCTAATTCATGTTTGACTAGCACAGCATTTGCAGCTGACTATCTTTTTCTGTCAATAGCTGAATCCACTGAACTATCCATCAGTTTGTTCTCCAAATGGTTACTGCATAACTAGCAGAATGTATTTACGTACTTCTGGGCAATAATTATAATGTATGACTTTATCCCATTTTATATATTTTTAATACAGCCAAACACACTAGCTCCAAAATGAAACATATGTATATCTATGATAGGGAGACCTGTGTGTTCTATGTCAGGCATTTGTTATTTACAACGAATTTGTTGAATGCAAGAATCAATATTTAATCAGAACCATATTTAATCAGAACCTCCAACAGTCTATCTGCAAGTTTCAGAAATCATGATCCAGTTTCAGAAAATGCAATTTGAGGCCCTCTGACACTTCAGAAAGTAGGAAATACTGTACACAACCTAGGCTGTCAAATGTGAAAAACAGAAAGTCTGCTTAGTTAGTTGCACTGCTGGAACGCTGACTTGAATAATACATCCAGCTGCTTTTTCCCCTTTCTGAGGAAATGGGTGAAATATCTAATCTGACTGGATCTCATTTTCAGGTCTCAAGTATCTGTGTGCTGTATCAGCATCCCACAATCTACCTCCAGTAAAAGGCAGCATTTGGCTGCCTGGGGTAACTGTCCCAGAAACAGGGGAGCCCCAGATTAGCTCCCAGCTTGGTCTCTGGCTTCGCCGCTCCATATCACTCATTCCCCTCCCTGTGCCAATTATCCCATGCCACTTAGGGTCATCACACATCTGACAATGCAGAAGTGGGGTGTAGGTGTCTTCTACTCCTCACATCTGTAAAACCATATGTAATAATTTCCTATAGGCTGTTTTTCTTTGCTGGGTAGCTCAAGCAGTGCTGGTTCCTATGCCCAGTTGTTCTCCTGCGCAGGAATGGGAGAGCTTTATGTCTACAGTGCTGCTGAAAACC
>NW_008823967.1:1418545-1435236 GCF_000699105.1 Pygoscelis adeliae
GCGCTCGCAGCAATTGAAACTCCTCAGCTGTTGTGCTGGGTCTGCCCTGAAGGCTGAGCTGTGTTGGTTTCATCAAGAACTGCTTCACACTCAGAAGCACTCAGTGATGTTTTCTGCTACGTGGGACATGTCAAGGATCTGTGCTTTGATTGGATTAGTGCCTGGTTGGTGATTACAGCATACGGGCAGCCCTAAGTCTTTCAAAAGCATCTTCTAAAAAAACAGTTAGGAGTTGGACCAAAGAGACACAGATCTTAAAATGCTGGGTGAGAGAAAGGTCAGAGTAGTCTGAAACCTGAATGGTTAGTATTTAACATCCAGCTGTGATCTCTATTGTCATGTAACTTGTCAATAAGGAAGTTTGGTTTGAGACATCTACACATTAACAGAGGATGTATGTACTCATATGCAGCAGATAGAAATGGGTACTGATTGCTGGGGATTATTTTGTTGTTGTTTTTTAAGCGGATTTACAAAACCTGGGGGGAATGAGGGATGATTCTTTTGCTGTGCCCCTGCACAAGCCTGAGGAGCTGTGCATGCCTGTTGCACTGGCTGCACCCATGCCGGGGTGGAGGGAGCTGAGAATGGGTGTTAGCGGTGGAGAATGAAATAGGGACATGGCAAGGGTAACAAGAATGAATGTGAGAGTGGAGATGCTGAAGGAGAGAGGTGAGGAAATGAAAGAACAAGCAGACCAGGAAAATGACCAGGATGAGAGGAACACAGGTAACCATGCCAGATGGTCAGAAGAGAAGTAGAGGGTGATTTCCCTGTGAGATTTTCAAACAAATTTCAAAGTCAAGTTACCATGCCAGGATGTGGAAAGTTGATCTGATAGGTCACTGTCATTTCAAGCAGTGGGTTATGTCCTCTTGTCTCTCTCCTTCTCCCCATGGATTCCCTGTCCATCTCTATCATGTGCTACTGTCACTTGTGACTGCTCTGGTGTCACTGGTCCCCTCTGTTGTTGCTCACAAATATGGCAGAAAAATAAGCTAGACAAACACAAGGTAGTCTTCAGCTGAGATGAATTCTGCTTCTTCTGCTGCAGAAGGGTTCAGTCAGTGCCTTAACTGGCTCAAAGGAGGAAATCATCTGGAATGGGGTTGAAAAGTGAGAGTGAAGAAACAGGAAGGGATGGGACGGGACGGAAGAAATGCTTCTCTCCTTTTGGTGACAGTGAGCCATGTGGTAGACTTAGCTGCTTGCAGAGATGCAGCCTGAATCTAATTCATGCTCCAAAATAATTTGTAGGAAAGCTGGGTCCCACACTTTTCTATTCAAGATTAAACATGAAAGCAATCTGAAAACACATCAGCAGAAATCACAGACCTTGACACTGCTGCAGTGTTTGCAAATGCAGAGTCTGTTGTAGGGGAGTGCTTTCTTGTGAGATGGTGTTGACAATTGTTCAGCAGAATTCAAAAAGGCAAGGCATTGATGCTGTGAAAGGAGTACCTGTCTATTTTTCTCTTAATTTTCCTCCCTGCAATTCTTGCCATCAGTAAACTCAGTGAATGCTTTTGTGCTTGTTCAGATGAAACCTCTAAATCCTTTGCAGTATGCTTTCCCCTAGCAATTTTAATTCTACGGGTCTGTACAAGAGCTTTGCCAGACATAACTATTCTGTTTTGTAGAGATTGGAGCAAACAATTTTTCTGTGTGTGTGTGTGATTTACAAGTTTGAATTACTTGAGTTTCTTCCCAGGATTTGGGTTCAAAGCTTTCCTGGTTTCAATCAGAGACAATAAATTTTCTCCTGCTCATTCAAACGCCAAGGTAAATCTCTCAAATGTGTTTTCAGTTCTCAGTGAATCTTCGCTAAGTGTGCTGAATTCTAAGCCTGTTGCTTGTCTACAATTAGGAGAGCTATCAGTGAAGCATAAATCATGTTACCACAAATTATCTAATTGAAGTTGATTTGTCAGTACTACACCAGTGTAAGGGAAAAAAAATTAAAATGTTTTGTTTGTATCTGCATATCTGTGATGTACCTATACGATACCTCCAGAGCATGACAACTCTTCTGTTTGGGAGTAGGACTGTCTGGGACATTGTATTCTGAGCAATTTATAGACAAATTCATTGAATAGCCACCATAGGAAGCCTGCTTGCTTCTATTGTGGTACATTGGCAATGGGACGCATCCCTGTGGCAATGGGATGCATCCCTGCTGGAACTGGATTCAGGTGAGTCAGTAAAAGGTTGTGTTTATGATGGCACCGGGCAGGACAGAAAGGCCGTAGAAATGAGGAGAGTTCCCCATGTGTGGGATCAGATAGACAAGGGCTTCTAAAACAGTTGAAGTTAGGCACATGAATTGCTTTACCGTGTGTGGTTTGCCCTGTTCCTATTCTTACCCTTGCACACACCTGCTGTCACCTGTGAATCTCAGCTTATTTCCATGTTTTCTATCTTCTTCCCATAAATAAAAAACCCACAACAATCCCTCAATCAGTGTTGCCAGCTCAAGAGGGAAAAAATCAATGATTAAGATGGGATATAGACAGATGGATTGTACATATCTTTAGAAATGGCTTCATTTGAGTTTATATTGAAGCAGAGTTTTAATTGATTAATGCTGGTGATTAATTAACTGTCACTATGTTTCTGTTTGTTATTCCATATTACTTCCTCTTCTTCCATTTCTGTTCATGTAGTTGAGATTTGAATGACTTTTTATTTACTGTTCTATCGTGGTGGATTAAAGCAAGAATAGTCATCGCCATCCCTGTAGAACATCACCTTAAAATGGCTGAACAGAGCATGAAAAAATAATAATCGGGTAACCAGTAATTTCAGCTGAGAAAAGAACAGAAAATTACTGTCAGAACATGTAGGATCACCACCTTTTGTGTTTAAATCTGCTGTCCACAATGACAGAAAATTCCATCTGAAACTAAGGAAGTTGCCTTTTCTTTTTCTAATACAACAGAATTGATTTTCTCCATCTGTTATGGTGACTTTTTGCTCAGTGTGCTGGGGCATGTCTCACTGTATCATCAGTTGTCATGTCTGTTAGACTGCGGGCCAGGTTCTGCTCTGAACAGAACTAGTGAAAATCTCAAGTAACACCAGTGAAATTAAACAGTTTTTGAGACTTGAACAGAAGTGCAAATGTTTTCAAGATTTGCACCTTGTGCAACCAAATCATCATAAAGTTGGAGGCCCTGTACTATTGATATTTTAGGAAAAAAACAGCTCTCAGAGACAATGTATTGTCCTTATAGCAAAGCTTTGGGATATACCTTTGCGTACATGAGGTTGTATACAGAATAAGATTTTCTGGTTTACAAGTCTCTATACTTATGCGAAAGAAAAGCAGGTTAAAACAAAACATGAAAACCTAGGATAAATGCCTCTCGTGCAATTTTTCTTTCAGCTGAGTGACTTTCCCAAATACAGTACTAAGGGAGAAGAAACACAAATGTTTCCTCAGTGTCCTAAGAGCGGTCTTTAACAGTAGAATTGGGTAATTTTGTGCTACAGAAAACAAAAAGGAGCCTGGATCCAGTGTCTGTATAGGAGGGAGACACAGTGCTGCTTTGTCTTGATTTTGTGAAGCATGCAAGTCTTTTGAGGTAACATCTAAGAAATAGATTCGAGCCCGTTCTGCCACTGGAGAAGAATTCCTACAGCTTTCCACCACTTCCATCATCTACTACTTTCTCAGTAAGCTACTCTAGAATTAAGTACAGAGTGTAATAGAGGGTCTAAAAACCTGTAAAAAGTCTACCAGTTTTCAATTATGTTTTAGAATTCCTGGAATGATATTCAGAGAAACCAAGTGGGATATCTTTTTAAATGCAGTATGCCATGGCATAGGGTTTTCTACAGTGACATGAGGGTTATACTTCACCTTTTTCCTTAGTGCCTTATCTTGGCTCATCGGGTAGGAACCAGACCTTTCCTCACTTATCGCTGCAGGAGATGAGGACACATGAAGTAAATGTCTATTCCTTTAACTGCTTGTTTTCTCCTTGTCTGCACTTCAAACAAGAAGGAGGCTAGCAAAGGTTTCCCAATGACACAACTTTTTCACTGACATACTCTTGGGGAATTGCATCATAGGCTTGACTTGTCATGTCACATATGTAAATTCCTTGCGTAAGGAATTTACATTGCCCTATGAGAATATGGTGCTGTTTTTCTTCATGTAAACAGGATAGGTAACTCACAGCAGCATCCCATCTCCAGTTAAAGGTCATCCACCTGTTATTGCCAGCAGACTGGTAGGGAGGAGACTTCTTCAAATTAGACAGAATGGAGAGTCAAATCTGAGCCTTGAACTTCTTGGGAATGATTGCCTGAGGATTCTGCTCTGCATCCCAACATTTGTAAAAGTTAATTACAGTTGTTTTTAAATTTAAAGTCCATTATTCCAAAAACACCAAAGGGAGTAGCTGTCATTTTGTATATGCATCTCTGACAGTTTGTCAAATGGTTAGTTTTTATCAACAGCAGCATATTTGCTGTAGCAGAATTCATTACTGCATTGAAAAAAATCAAACATTTCTCCCAAGGTATCAAAGGAAAAAAAATGCTAAACCCCTAAATGTGTGTTTTTCACCCACTGCTCAAAGGCAGACAACATAGTTTAAAATTAAGGATGAGGGTGCTTTAATGGCTTGGATGTGATCAACTTCTATCTGACCTACTTTCTCCAGAGTAATTTTTACTGTAAACCAATCTTTACAATGTCAGTTCCTCAACATTAGCAGTGTCATTAATGCATCATTCCCAGCAGCAGCGTGGTCAACGATTTTGCTGATGATGATGCTTTTCAGGGCTCCCAGTGACTCATTGTCTGAAACATTCTGATAACTGAACACACCATACCCAAAACCCCTCCCTCTAAGTAAACTCAGTCCAGCTCCAGCACTGGACCTTGACACATGGTGTGTGGTGAATATATAATTGCATATTTAGTTAGGCCAGAGGTTATAGTAGACTAGACAGAGGTATGTCAAGTTTTGCCATTTTTTCTTTGTTGTTGGGTTTAAATTTGGTGAAACCATGGGGTTGGAAACCATGGCCTTTTTGCATCTAGCTCCTCTTTATCATATTCTGTATTTTTAAAAATGTGTTCTACTATTCAAAAATCTATCTTCAAAACAGGATTTCTTCATTTACTACTTATTTTGAACCTGCTTGAATTTAACATTCATCCTCAGTTTTTCCATGATCAGTATAAACCCATTTCAATCTTAAGTCAGTCTTTTAAACTGAAAGGCTTGTTTTTTTTCTCTGCATTTTATTCCACTTTGTTTTTTTCCAGTCAGTTTACGAGCAAATATCTGTAAACCAATTAGTTTGAGCAACTCATCTGAACCAAGGGGCCATGGTAGCCTTCATCTATAAAAACATGGCACACATACTCTCACCTATGTTGCTAAATTAATTTCAGAAAGACTATTTCTGCAATCAGGCTTTAGCTAGTCCAAGAGTAGCAGCATGTGACTTGAAAGAGATTGCATATCTTGCACTATAAAATATATTTTAGATAAAGTATCTTAGCCGGTGGCACTTTGATGTGGAATCTCTACTGTTACATCCTCACAGACTACTGCACTCACTTCTGAGATTATTATTTTTGAATGAAAACTGTGAGAGAGAACCTAATGAGGTTAGACTTTACAGCTCAGCTTCCTACCAAATGAAAGATTATTTTTGGACTTTTGTCTACTTTATTGATACTTTAACTATTGAGGTTTCCAGATAACACTGAAACTTTTTAATTCAGCACAAATTCCGGGATTTACCTAGGCTTTCAAGGCCAAGAATAACAAACAAAACCTTCAATCTTTGTTAAGGAGAAATATAAAAAATATGGCAAGGAACGTAACTGCAACACTAGTCATTGTGACTGTTGACATAAAGCTTGAAAGGCAGATCTTTAACTGGTTGAGTATGAAGTCATTGGAACTGTATTTTGGACTAGCTAATAATTGTTCCAGAATATTCCTATTTGGTTTTAAATGTAAAAAGCTATTGGGCTAGGAAGAAAGATTGCTGTTTTTAAGGTTGAGGGGGACTGGGAGAGAATATCAAAGTACTGGTTGAAATTATTTTAACACCTTTTTTTGTAATGGGAAAGTACAAATTCATCAAAATCTAACCTGCTTGTGCGAAAAGTCTGAGTTCAGTTTGTTTCATCTTTCCAAAATATAGTGGGGGAAAAAGCTTCAAAATTGGTGATATTTCCTTTTTTAATATTTTGAAGGAAAAAATAGTTTGAAATAATGGTTTTATTTCATAACATAAACTGTAATAAATAACATGTAAAAGTTCAAAACTAGAGCAGAACCCTGTGATAACCCAAACCGATCATTGGACATGGCTTTCTGTTGCTGTTGTTGAAATTTTAAGTCTTCCCCACATCAAACAGAGAAAAATCTCAAACATTGCAAAATCTCAATTCATCCTCTTGAGGAAAAAATATAATCTCCAAAAAATATGAGAGAGATATACATTATTTGAATGAAGAAACTATTAAAAACATTATTCTTCATCTTACAATAACACTGAGGCTGTATGTCAGCTAGCTCTGTATCTTCTAGCAACAAACCATATTGATTAGGAAAACAAGCCAAGACTAGAGGAAAATAGATTAATAAGAGGACTTTCTATTAATAATAAAGTAGCAATAATTTTATAAATAAGGTTATCTTTAGATTTTTTAAAATTATACTGATATTCAAGGCCTGTTAAGACAGTGTCTTTTGCTAAAACATTCAGTTTTTCTTCTCTTAATGTATCACTGTGTTTACAGTTCTCACCCCTTGTATGCACGGGGTGGTATGAGTTTTTTCTTTTCCTGAGGCATCAAAAGCTATCAAACACAACAAAAGTAGGAAACATCTAATTTCCATTAAGAAAGTCAGGAATTTAGATATTGCCTCTGTATTTGCTAGAGTATATTCTTTGCGCTCTCTATTTAATGTTGAAACAGAAATAGAAGAATACCCTGTTGCCTGAGCAAAATGCTGGGAACATAATGAGTTCTGTTCAACAGGGCCATGTTAATACTTATCTTTATTTTCCTTGCAATTTTCATTAACAACTAACAAAATCCTAAAGCAAAATATGTAGTATGTACACTTCTAGTATAATTTAGTGCATAATACCCCACACTTATTTGCTAGCACTGTGTAATTTAAACTTGCTAAAATTAAGTCCCAGAACATTGTTTGAATCAAGAAAGTAAAACCAGCAATTAGGCTGTGCACAAAAAGGTGACATAAAAAGTTGTTGCTACCGAGTTTGGATTAGTGTGGTGGTACATTACTGAAGTAGTTCTGGCTCTTGATAGGTACCCATATTTAGTTATATATGTACTGGAGTACACAATACACAGACATGGAATACACATTTCTTATTTAATAGAGCAAATTGAAAGAGCCTGGCAAAATTAAAAAGCAGTATCTGTTAAATATAGGATGGAATATGATACAGAATATAATTTACATGTAAGTGTAGTATAGAATATGGGACTTAGAATCAGAAGGCAAATGGATATGCCAATAATGTATACGGTATGTGTATCTTTGAATTTGGGATAGTAATCATCCTAAAAAGAAGAAGTGTAGAGGTAATAATACTAAGTAGTTAATTTCACAAATGCTGGAAACAGCTTGAAAGTCTATTTGAATCAGAAGCCACTAGTTTAAATCTGGGATGTTAGTCTTCACATACATATCCAAATATGTGTGTGTGTGTACATGTGTGTATATACATTTATGTAGACATGTACACACACAGTTCAAAAGCTGATGCAACTACTGAACATTGGTGACATTTTCTGTTGTTGAGATGATTTTTCATGATGTATGCATTTGAATACAGGTTTTGCTGGTAAAACAGTAATGAAAAAGAAGAAAATTGTGGCTCTTTAAAGAAACTAAAGGCCAGACATGATTTTCCAATATTCACCAAAGATTAAAATAGTTCCAAATGGACAGTCCGAAACTTCTGATCATCCGGAGGCACTGAATGTTCATAAACAATAGCTAAAATTTGGAAAAGATGACATGAATTGCCCTGCAGGCTGTCTCTTTGCCATGTTAATGCATTTTACCAATTTGCTGTCATTTTTAATATTGCTTTACAGGAGATACTTTTACACTTAGGATCCTAATTTTCAGAGCCTCCCAGCAATCACCATATACTGACTATTGAGTTAGTTCAGTTGTTATCACTCCTCAAGTGAGAATGAAGCACACCATATATTATTATTTACCTTTGCTTATCTTCCCATTGCCATTGAGCATATACATACTATGTTTTCCTTCTTCACTCATTTATGTGCCAACATTTACACACATTGTGTTATTTTATAAAGTATGAAATATGTTTTTGCACACATTCAAGACTCTGCCTTGTAGCAAATTTATAAAATATTTGTGCATGGGAATATTTAGGAGATAGCATAAATTTTACTTGGTTTTATGGCTAAACTAGCCAGCTACAAATTAACTGATGAACATTTAGTCTAGCACTATCTGGAGCCAAATGTATACTATATTTTTTTACCAGAAGCAATATGTGGTATCATAGTACCATTCACTCTGAAAAAATTATTCTGACACTAGTTAAGAATCACTATGTGTAGGTTAATTATAAGTATTAATTTACAAAATTTATATGATGCAAGATCTTAGTTATGATAAAATTTGGATGACTAGTTTATAGTTGTCATCTCTAGTGTCACAGTTAGGTCAGGCTTACACCTCTGATTTCTTTTTGTCCTATATTTAAGAGAAATCTCAGAGCCACAAAAAGCTGGAACAAGCTTTAAATGAAGTGGATTTCCCTCCCTCTGATGGTGGTGGGAATGTCTGATAGGACAAGGAGTGGATGGTATCAGGTGACTGGAAGAAAAAATATTTTTTTTTTTTGCTAAGATGGTGCATACCTTTCTTTTAAACACCAAAACACTCTTGAGTAGGGTACTAAAATGAGAGAAAACCAACTCCCATACGTTCCAACTTCCGTGGGTATCAACAGAGCTAATTGCCACCTACTTGTCAAGGTTTGCTCTGATGTGTCTAGCCCAAATCCTATTAAACCCAAAAGGAAACATTTCAGCTGGTCCTAGCTGAGTAACTGATGTTACTATTACATCAGTTTAATGTAACCATGAATATGTTTGTTCTTTAGCACAAATTACGATTTATATAATCTTCACACTGAAATTTTTGGCTGTTGAAGATTCACTGGATAATATTCTGGTTTCTGAAATATATACAGTCTCTCAAAAGACAAACTGATTCTGTTTAAAGCCATTTTCTGTATAAATTGTTATTGCCAGAGAATGAAGAGTACATAGGATGTGCAAAAACTTGAGAATAGATCATGGACATCACAAAATCACAGGATGGCTGAGGCTGGAAGGCAGCTCTGGAGATCATCTGGTCCAATCTCCTGCTCAAAGCAAGGCCACCTAGAGCAGCTTGATCAGGGGCCCTTCCAGCTGGGTTTTTAATATCTCCAATGATGGAGACTTCACAGCTTCTCTGGGCAACCCTTTCCCACGTTTCACCCCTCTCACAGTAAAAAAGTTTCTGTTTATATAGAATTTCCTGTAATTCTGTTCATGCCCATTGCCTTTTGTCCTGTCACTGGACATCACTGAGAGGAGTCTGGCTCCATCATCACTGAAATGAATTCAGTCTAGACTGTTGAAAGCTTGCCCAGTACCTTCTGTTAGCCAGCAGCATCATTAAACAAGAGATCACGATAAAGCCATAGAGTTACTACATCTGCAAAAAAAATCTTACACAGGTGTGGCATTTTCTCTGAGTAGACAAGTTGGATATGAGCCTCTAGACAGATGTTTTGTTCAGTAATACAGCAACATCTGTCTAAATATATATTGGGATATCATCACTGTGACAGCTGAGCTCCGTAAAGCGAAACTGCCTAGGTCGTCTACACCTAGACTATGTCTGTGTCTACGTCTAGACTCCCCACCTAGACATCCCCACCCCTTCCCAGCTAAAGAGCTGAGCTGGGAATTACTGCTTATTTTCCTGCTGCCTCAGTGAGGAAGCTCAGACCCTCCTCCCCTCAGTAAATCCCTTCTCCAGCTTCTTGATCCTCCTGCTAGCACTGTTTAGACACCTGTTGTGGCAATACCAGCGGGGAGTGAGATATGGGACCTACTGGGACCTTCCCAGCTTGTAGGAGCATAAAATGATTGACCCATTTCTACATTATTTATGCAATTCTATTACCCTTCCTATGTTGCTCAGAAATGTATGCAGAGGAAAGACTGAAAGAATAACTCAAGCTTATACGATACCAGCCAGGTAAACCTACTAGATCAGTGCCTGACATCTGTTTGATCTTCTCTGTAATTTTGCTTATTGTTTCTTGTAACAATTAAAGGATTTTATGAAGTCATCTAATATGAGATGTGAATCTGAAATTACTTTACGAAGTTCAGCTAGTGCCAAATAGATGCTGATGAAGTCTGGGTAAGGTGCTAGACATTTTAATGTCAGGCACTCAGACTGATTCTGCATTGCTGAAAGGACTCACTGCCAAGTCAGAATGTGCGGCACAAATCTCATGTGCACATGTCTGAGGACAACATTATTAAGAAAAGTTAAAACCAGTGCAAACTATAGATTTTATGTGATTTTGTCTAACAGAGAGAAAGCCCTTGGTCTGAAGCTCATTCTTTCTGTCTACTAAATTACTTTGAGAACACCTTGGGCTTTAGGAGTTATTTGGAAGGGGGGGGCAATTTTTAGATTGTGGTAAATTGGCCATCTTGAGGAAACTGGACAGCAAAAGTAAATCAGGTTTTGGACATTCATTTTTCTCCCCTCTTCTTCACAGAGTACCAATATTTTTGAATGAAATTTTAGTTTTTATATTTTGATTAATCAAAAACTCCTGTTATCACATGCGGAGTAAGACATTTACCTTTCTAATTGGAAGAAGCAAAATATATTTGCAAAAGCTTTGGCCACTGCTGCCGAAACACTTTACTGTTTCATATTGGCCACTGATGGGATTGCATCTCTGCAGCTAAAAATGCTGCTTTACTGCAAAAGCCAGAAGGAAATCAAGGAGAAAGAATGGGAGGAGGTGACCTCACTGAAGAAATGAGGTGGGTCATCATTATAAATACATATCTCACTGTCTGGGGAATGGGACTTTCTTATTCCCTGGGTGTAAGCCGAGGGCATAGGATGTGTACTTTTATAGAATGTACACCATAAAGACCGTGTTCCCTTCTGTCTCTTGTTCCTTTCATTTGATGCATGAAAGAGAGATTGATTTGCTTGTTGTAAGAATGCAGGCATGCACTGTTGAGGAGTTGAGGATGTCAAATGTTTTATCATAATTCTTTATTGGTAACAAATAAAAGCTAGGAGTTACTGTCCTCTTCTTTGATTTTTCATCTCTTTGGTGTCATTTCTTTATATTTCAGAGGGAATTCCAGAGCTGAGTTTTGTCCTGTTGAAAGAAATTAATCTGTTGAGATTAATTGTTTGCCCTGATGGGTGGTAAACAAGTGCAAGGGAAAATAAAGCATACTATCTGCCTCCTTTTGTGTTTGCCCATAGTATGTTTTCATGTTATTTATTCACTAAGCAGGGTCAAGAGTTTCAGTGTGATCAACAATTTGACTGTTGAGAAATTTAAATGTATTAAGTGTTTCTGCAAAGAAATGCCCAATGCTGTTACCATAGAATCATAGAATCATAGAATGGTTTGGCTTGGAAGTTACCTTAAAGATCATCTAGTTCCAAACCCCTGCCACTGGTAGGGACACCTTCCAGCAGACCAGGTTGCTCAAAGCACCATCCAACCTGGCCTTGAACACTTCTAGGGAAGGGGCATCCACAACTTCTCTGGGCAACCTGTTCCTGTGCCTCACCACCCTCATAGTGAAGAATTTCTTCTTTATATCTAATCTAAATCTACCCTCTTTCAGTTTAAAGCCATTACCCCTTGTCCTATCACTACATGCCCTTGTAAAAAGTCCCTTTCCAGCTTTCTGGTAGGCCTCCTTCAGGTACTGGAAGGCTGCTATAAGGTCTCCACAGAGCCTTCTCTTCTCCAGGCTGAACCCCAACTCTCTCAGCCTGTCTTCATAGGAAAGGTGCTCCAGCCTTCTGATCATCTTCATGGCCCTTCTCTGGACTTGCTTCAACAGGTCAATGTCCTTCTTATGTTGGGGGCCCCAGAGCTGAACTCAGTACTCCAGGTGGAGTCTCACGAGAGCCGAGTAGAGGGGGAGAATCACTTTGCTCCAATTTTCTTCAGAATGAGACATGGTTGGGGTTTTCGTTTAAAGTAGGTTGTTTATCCATCCATAATATATATTGCTGCCTCACCACCAGGTAATTAATATATATAAAGTAACTAGGATACGTAGAGGATTACCTTTCTGTTTAACTTTGGGTTTTTTTCTTTCCTCAGATGACTTGTTAGTTTACAGACAGACATGTAGCATTTGACTTTATCTC
Organism: Pygoscelis adeliae; assembly: GCF_000699105.1. NCBI lineage: Eukaryota > Metazoa > Chordata > Aves > Sphenisciformes > Spheniscidae > Pygoscelis > Pygoscelis adeliae. The sequence goes on from NW_008823967.1 coordinate 1,431,034, forward strand.
TCTTTCTCCTCAGTATCTCTACACCATGCAATGCTGTGCCATGCACAGATATTTGACCTAGCTGTGAGCAAGGTTTCTTGGGTGCTGGCAACAGCATGACCATATTCTGATGCATGATCTGAGCCTCCTCTGAGTGGAAAATTAGACCCCTGGGATTGCTCCACTAAGTTGCCAATATGTCTCCCATGAATGAGGTTAGTTACTGTACAGCCCTGTTGTACTTTTGACCTGTGTTCAGATCAGGAACTGCAAAATTATGAGAAGCATCTGCTTATTCTTTGTATGTCTTGGGGACAGTAAGAGAAACTTATGTCACTCAAGCTTTAGATTAGTGTGAAATAATAAAAAAAAATTTTGAAAAACTAGAAACATCTGTTGCAGTCTCTTTTTATTCTTTTTTGTGTCACGCAGTAGTGACCCTATTGCTGGTGAAATTTCAGACTGGCATTAATTTAATACAACGACAATTCATAGTGAACATCGGGCTTCTTTTCTTCTTGTCTGTCACAGCCTGTTCTGACCCAAGAGCATTGCCCTGATGGGTGGTAAACAAGTACAAGGGAAAATAAAGCATACTATCTGCCTCCTTTTGTGTTTGCCCATAGTATGTTTTCATGTTATTTATTCACTAAGCAGGGTCAAGAGCTTCAGTGTGATCAAAAATATATAGCGAGATATATTTGACTTATGGCACAGCTTCCATAAACATAGGCTTATAGACTGTGGAGTAGCCTTGACACACTGGGCGGCATGGTCTAGATGAAAATACTGTATCACAGTTTTCAGTCTGATTTGGAACATACTTGGAGAGTTATTTTGAATAACTCTATGCCACTATGAAAATGGAAGGAGCATCCCGTGGGATTCTGTAAGGGTTGTTCTGACCCTGCTGCCATTCAGTGTTTTTGTTAATGGCCAGATGCTAATAAAGGATGTAAAAAGCCAGGAAAGGCCTACTGGTGTGTTAGCTGAAAGGTTTTGAACTTACATGATGTGGAGAAAGTGGAGAAATAGTCTGGAAAGATAAATTAGCATTTGACATGGGCAAACATTGAGTCCTGGCCTTAGCAGCGATAAACAGCTATGCAGCTGTAGGACATAGTAGTGGCACTGTAGCTGCCTACGGGTTCAGAGGGGTGTGGATCGTAAATTGAACATGAGGCAGCACTGATGTCTTACAAGGCAAACATCATTCTGGAAAACAAAATGAAGAATAATTTGAGATAAGTGATATAACCTTGTCCTATGCAAAATGTAAAGCATTAGTCTAGAGTCAGTTACTTCACCTGAGGGAGGCTTGGACCACCTGAAAACATTTCAGTAGGACACAACTCCTAGGCATCCAGAAAATATTTCATACAGAAAAAACTTAAAGATTCAAGATTGTTTAGACTGAAGATGAAACGGTGGAGGAGGTGTATGTGAAAGGAGTCTCAACCTTGTAAGAGAAATAGTAGAATTTTGTTGCGGCAATGAAGATTCAGACCAGGTGTTAGGAAAAACTTCATAACTAGAAAGAAGGCTAACCTCTGTATAGACTGTCTGGGGAGACTAACGAGGCTTTATCTGTGCAAGTCTTCACAGCTATGGTGAGCAAGTAAATGTTGAGAGAGATATTGGCATGGTTGGTCTTACCTTGCCTGTATGAATGAACCAAATAACATCTTCTAGGGATGCTTCTAGTTTAACATTGCTGGATCTTGACAGCAAATTAGCCTTCACACATAATTCAAGAATGGTTCCTTTATTAAACAAACATAGAGTAAATATAAAGGCATAGAGAGCTGTATTAACCTTTTTGTTTCTTTGCTTTAACTCTGTTAACTACTGTTAAGCTACTAGTTTACAAAAAAAAAAAAAAAAATTCTACTATTACTAAACTGTTCTGCATCAGATTGTAAATGTCTTACAATCCTGGCACTTGGCCACCAGCTTACTATATTTATGTTCATTGTGACCTGTAAGACAATTGTTCTTCCTAGAAAAATAAGGTTGAGAAGATCATGGTTTAAATTAACACACAGCAGAGTGAGGATAGTCTTGGTAGTAAACTTTAGGCTCTTGAAAATTATAGAAGAGAATCAATGACCCTTTTATGAGTTTGGAAAAAATGGTAAGACAAGCCTTTAATGCATACATTGCTTCAGTGAATATTTTCCAAGAAGGGAATAATAATCATAATAAAGTAATGCAAACTTATAATCTAGTTATCAATGAAACATATATTTATATATGAAGATGAATCAGCCACACTCAGTTATTTAATGTTAATCAAAAAAATACAGCATTATTTTATTTTACCTGAGAATTTTGAAAACTTCTAGATCCCAGAAACATGGCAATTTGTTTAGATGTCTCCTCTTTCTGATATGAGAGCAGTGACTCTGCAGCTTTTGCTGAAATGCATCCTGACACTGACATGAATAATTCCCTTGCAGGAAGTGAGCCATGAGTTTTGTGACTGGAAGAGAGCATATCTATTCAATTATGCAGTTGAAATACCTCCTCAACAGCCTGGGAAGGCACAGCAGCCCTGGAACAGCTAACTTTATTAAATCAGTCTTTATGTATTTGTGTGGATGGGTCAAATAATGCTCTGGTATACAATGTGGAATGTAAAAGCCAACAATAAGCTAGAGAATTTCTGGGCTATTCAAATTCCTCAAAATAGATGTTTGACTTGGAAAGCACTTCAAGTTATAGAATAACTTCGATGCATGTTCAAAATCATGACACAGTTTGGGATTTTCTTCAATTTTACTTTTTTTTTGCCTGCAGCTACATTTACTCTTTGAAGTGAATTCTTTCAGTAAATATATCAAATTTTATTTTTCCTTAAACTGACTTGATTTTTAATAGAACTAAAAATCACATTTCTTTGCAAGTCTGCAGCACAAATCTGAGTCAAAAGATGCAGCTAGGAATACTGAGGTAGTAAACCAAAGGTTTTTTAATACTCCTTTTCACTCCTCAGTTATTACAGTCCTATTCAGTTTTTCTCTAAAAAGATAAATGATTCAATTTAGTTTGGCTTAGTATTATACCAATCGCATGCTATATATTTAAAGGAGTCTTATAAAAACACATCTGATAAACTCACTGGTATGATCAGAAATTTTGGAAAGCAATATTACTCAAATAAGTTGGATTAATGCAATGATAGCATTTCTAAAGACATAACTTTACCTATTAATTTTCCCTGTGAAAAAGATTTATTTAAGAAATATTTCAGTTTTTATATTATCTTTTACAAATATTTGATTCATTAAAAGGCAAACAAAATGTAATTCATAGTGTTAGATCAAGGCTAACTTGCATATGGATTTTTTTTGACTTAGCTAAACTGATGTAATGCTGAATGTAGTCACAACTGCATAGACAAAAATGTCAGATTGTAAAACAATTTATGATTTTGATAAATTTATTATCATATACATTTATCATGTAATTTTCAATAGCTTTGTATTCTTTATAGAGAATGCTTCTTACAGACAACACATCTTATAAAGTCCAGGATGTTCAGAACTATGTGTAACCAACACAAGGCGTAAGTTTACAACAATGTTTCTTTGAAGGAAAGGCCATTTTTGAAACACTTCTAAAATGTGTTGATCAAGAATTGATGTGTTTTTACTCTGACATTTATTTCATTCCATTTCAGAGTGAAAAATAAAAATATTTAAACTCTTGTAGAAACTATTTATTTACAATTATTAAAATGAAACACTTTGGATTACAAAATTATATTTGTTGAATCTATTTCGTTTAATTACAATGGGGTTTCAAAATTTTTGCTTATGACATCTCTCCTCTTCCTAGCCTCTCTTCTAGGTGTACAGCTCTGGCTAATGTTCCCAGTGCACAAGGTGTGGATGAAGCTTTAGGAACAGGGGATGCTGAAGTGAGTCCTGTCATTCTTAGTGACTGAAAAAGGAGAGACAAATCCTTTAAGTACAGCAATCCTGAGTACATTATTCGTTTGCATGCTTTTTGGTGGTGTCAGTGAAAAATAAAAATCTTTTTCCATTTGGCAACACTTCATAACAATCAATTTTTATTTTTAGTCCTGCCTCTGAAAGGAAAAGAGCTGGAGTTTTAATTTTGCTATTATATAACTTTAAGTCTCCAGCCATTTTACACCATAACTACAACCAGTTCAAAATATAAGATTAAAATTTATTTTAATCAACAAAATTTAAAAAG
>NW_008823967.1:1435303-1438633 GCF_000699105.1 Pygoscelis adeliae
CAAATGACAATCAAAACAAAGCAGATGACTTTTTGAGTTCTGATGAATGCCTCTATTTTTCAGGACACTACAGTACAGAAATTGTTCATTTCACTGAAAAAATTACAAGAGAAAACTCTACCTTGGCCTAGAAACATCAATTTTGAAGCTGTGGTTTGCATCTATGTGTTGATTTTAGTATAGATGTATAAGAGAAATTCACATTCAACTGCAGAATAAATACTCCATTATTAGTCCAGAATTAATAGTCCAATTATTCTGCAAATAATTTTTATGTACTTAACTTCTGGGTTTCCTAGAAGTTTTACATGTAGTTCCAGTGAGGAACAACAGGTTATCTCAAGTACATCTGAAAAAATACCATATGCAACTCCCATGTTTTCTATATATTTTAGGTTTCTTCAGGAGACCCATCTGGTGAATTTTCTCTAGAAATTTAGGATAAAGGTCATCTCACCTGACTTCAGCTGGCCAAAAGTCAGGTGTATGCTCTAAGTTCACAGCATTAAGGTACTCTTGTAGTCAATGGAGACAAGCAGTTTCCGCAGCACTTCATTCCCTTGTTAAATAGATATGCAAAACTGTTGGAATTAATACCTAGTGTGGATTTTGTATGGTAGGAGTCAAGTGAGATGACCCCCACTCCTTTTGTTCTTCATTATTTATATTGTACATTTCGTACATTTCTTTTATGAACAATTTTGTTCTTGTGTTCTTATGTCATTACTATAGATGGCATCAACATTGCTTTGTTATATTGGATAATCTAATTACTATTAGAATCATAGAATCATAGAATCATTAAGGTTGGAAGAGACCTCCAAGATCATCGAGTCCAACCGTCAACCCAACAACACCATGCCCACTAAACCATGTCCCTAAGCGCCTCATCTACACCTCTTTTAAATACTTCCAGGGACGTGTCCCCTGGTGTCGTGTCCCATGGGTGGGCGTCCGTGCCTGCTGCGGGGGGGGTGTCCCACGGGTGCGTATGTCCAGGACCAGCACGCGTCTCCGGGGATGGAGATCATAGAATCATAGAATCATAGAATCATTAAAGGTTGGAAGAGACCTCCAAGATCATCGAGTCCAACCGTCAACCCAACAACACCATACCCACTAAACCATGTCCCTAAGCGCCTCATCTACCCGTCTTTTAAACACTTGCAGGGATGGTGACTCAACCACTTCCCTGGGCAGCCTGTTCCAATGTTTAACTACTCTTTCAGTAAAGAAATTTTTCCTTACATCCAATCTAAACCTCCCCTGGCGCAACTTGAGGCCATTTCCTCTCGTCCTTTCGCCAGTTACTTGGGAGAAGAGACCGACACCCACCTCGCTACAACCTCCTTTCAGGTAGTTGTAGAGAGCAATGAGGTCTCCCCTCAGCCTCCTTTTCTCCAGGCTAAACAACCCCAGCTCCCTCAGCCGCTCCTCATAAGGCTTGTTCTCCAGACCCCTCACCAGCCTCGTTGCCCTTCTCTGGACACGTTCCAACATCTCAACATCCTTCTTGTAGTGAGGGGCCCAAAACTGAACACAGTATTCGAGGTGCGGCCGCACCAGTGCTGAGTACAGGGGCACTATCACTTCCCTGCTCCTGCTGGCCACACTATTTCTGATACAGGCCAGGATGCCGTTGGCCTTCTTGGCCGCCTGGGCACACTGTCGGCTCATGTTCAGCCGGCTGTCGACCAACACCCCCAGGTCCTTTTCCGCCAGGCAGCTTTCCAGCCACTCTTCCCCAAGCCTGTAGCGCTGCATGGGGTTGTTGTGGCCAAAGTGCAGGACCTGGCACTTGGCCTTGTTGAATCTCATACAGTTGGCCTTGGCCCATCGATCCAGCCTGTCCAGGTCCCTCTGCAGAGCCTTCCTACCCTCGAGCAGATCAACACTGCCGCCCAACTTGGAGTCGTCTGCAAACTTACTGAGGGTGCACTCGATCCCCTCATCCAGATCATTGATAAAGATATTAAACAGAACTGGCCCCAATACTGAGCCCTGGGGAACACCGCTCGTGACCGGCCGCCAACTGGATTGAACTCCATTTACCACAACTCTCTGGGCCCGGCCGTCCAGCCAGTTTTTGACCCAGCGCAGAGTACACCTGTCTAAGCCGTGAGCCGCCAGCTTCTCCAGGAGAATGCTGTGGGAGACGGTGTCAAAGGCCTTACTGAAGTCCAGGTAGACCACATCCACAGCCTTTCCCTCGTCCACTAGGCGGGTCACCTGGTCATAGAATGAGATCAGGTTGGTCAAGCAGGACCTGCCTTCCATGAACCCATGCTGGCTGGGCCTGATGCCCTGGTTGTCCCGCAAAATTTTGTTAAAATTTATTGTTAAAATAAAACTCAGACTATACTGATGAATTCAGTGGGAAAACTACCTGTCAGAGTTTTTAGACCTTTCACCATTAGGGATGGCTGGGAGCTACCACACCTGGTGAGAAGTGTCGAACCTCCAGGAATGGGACTCATAAAAGAAATTATCTCTGTGAAGCACATCTCAGCGGTTTCATTATTGTTTAATTTCAGTAGTTCTATTCATTTGAGGGAGAATTAGTCGTGTGAAAAAGCTTGGCATAGATTAAGTGCATCAGAAGGGTGTGACGCAGCGGTTTGCACGGCAGTTCGTGCAGGCAGGGCATGCAGGAAGGCGAGCGGGCAGGGTGCAGTCCCCCTCCTGGCTATAGAGGCCAACTCAACCAACTCAACTAGTAGTCATCACCCTCCCAGAAGAGGACCCAGCTATGGTTTTCATTCGGCCAAAAGCCATCACCAGAAGGAATGTGGCAACCCAGATGGAGCCCTCATGCAAGCATACGGCTGTCCAGGCCTCCGGCTGCAGGGAGTGCCTGAGCCTGTCACTTGTACCGGAGGGCAGCAGAGACAACACCTGTGTGCGGTGTGACCAGGTGGATGATCTGCTCGGCCTGGTGGCAGAGCTGGAAAGGTTAAGGAGTATCAGGGAGTGTGAGAGGGAGATAGATTGGTGGAGCCACACCCTACCATCCCTGAGGCAAAGGCAGCAGATGGAGGCTCCACAAGAAGCAGAGGATCCCCTGCTTTCTTGCCACCAGGTAGAAAGAGGGGACCTAAGCAACGGGGGGGAATGGAAACAGGTCCCTGCTCGGGGTGTCAGGTGAACCCCCGCCCGGCCTCCCTCACCTTCCCGGTTGCCCTTACACAACAGATATGGAGCCCTGGAACTTGAGGGCCAGGCAAACGAGGATGTAGACGAAGGTCCATCCAGGAGGTTGCCTAGGGTGAGGCAGTCAGCCCCACGCATTATGACTGCCTCTGCTAAGAAAAAAAGGAGGGTAATTGTCAT
>NW_008823967.1:1440358-1447681 GCF_000699105.1 Pygoscelis adeliae
GATGCGGGTCCCAGCCAGCACAGGAGCAGTCAGGCTGGAGCAGTCAGATGGACCACCATCTCATGTGGTCTACCTGGACTTCAGTAAGGCCTTTGACACCGTCTCCCACAGCATTCTCCTGGAGAAGCTGGCGGCTCACGGCTTAGACAGGTGTACTCTGCGCTGGGTCAAAAACTGGCTGGACGGCCGGGCCCAGAGAGTTGTGGTAAATGGAGTTCAATCCAGTTGGCGGCCGGTCACGAGCGGTGTTCCCCAGGGCTCAGTATTGGGGCCAGTTCTGTTTAATATCTTTATCAATGATCTGGATGAGGGGATCGAGTGCACCCTCAGTAAGTTTGCAGACGACACCAAGTTGGGCGGCAGTGTTGATCTGCTGGAGGGTAGGAAGGCTCTGCAGAGGGACCTGGACAGGCTGGGTCGATGGGCCGAGGCCAACTGTATGAGATTCAACAAGGCCAAGTGCCGGGTCCTGCACTTTGGCCACAACAACCCCATGCAGCGCTACAGGCTTGGGGAAGAGTGGCTGGAAAGCTGCCTGTTGGAAGAGGACCTGGGGGTGTTGGTTGACAGCCGGCTGAACATGAGCCGGCAGTGTGCCCAGGTGGCCAAGAAGGCCAATGGCATCCTGGCCTGTATCAGAAATAGTGTGGCCAGCAGGAGGAGGGAAGTGATCGTGCCCCTGTAGTCGGCACCAGTGAGGCTGCACCTTGAATGCTGTGTTCAGTTTTGGGCCCCTCACTACAAGAAGGATGTTGAGGTGCTGGAGCGTGTCCAGAGAAGGGCAACGAAGCTGTTGAAGGGTCTGGAGAACAAGTCTTATGAGGAGCGGCTGAGGGAACTGGGGGTGTTTAGCCTGGAGAAAAGGAGGCTGAGGGGAGACCTCATCGCTCTCTACAACTACCTGAAAGGAGGTTGTAGCGAGGTGGGTGTCGGTCTCTTCTCCCAAGTAACAAGTGATATGACAGGAGGAAATGGCCCTAAGTTGCGCCAGGGGAGGTTTAAATTGGACATGAGGGAAAATTTCTTTACTGAAAGAGTGGTTAAACATTGGAAGAGGCTGCCCAGGGAAGTGGTTGAGTCACCATCCCTGGAAGTATTTAAAAGAGGTGTAGATGAGGCGCTTAGGGACATGGTTTAGTGGGCATGGTGGTGTTGGGTTGATGGTTGGACTCAATGATCTTAGAGGTCTCTTCCAACCTTAATGATTCTATGATTCTATGATTCTATGATTCTATGATTTATTCTAAAGACTGCTGTACATCTTAAATGACTTCTAAGTCTTAAAGCTTGTAATGAATTTATATTTGACTTAAATAATAAAAGAAAAAGAAAATGTCTTTAACATTTAAAAGTACGTTTTTATCCCTCCTGTGTTTATGTTCACAGATCAGGAATATGATCTGCTTACAATAAAAGAAGAAAAAAAAATATAGCTGAAACTTGACTTAATTTATACAGCTCAGTTCACCTCATCTATCCCAAAGCATTTCACATATTATATGCATATTAGCAACAAATGTCAGCAGTTAAAATAAAATATTTGGGCAACCTGTACCATAAAGAGGTCCTGAGTAGTTTCCACTATATCAGTAGCCCTGGAACAGCTCTAGTACCACTGGAGAGTGCAGCAAGCCAATGATGTACACCATGGCATATGCAAACTACTCTCTCTCTGTTGCCATGTTTTCCTTGATTCAGCCAGGACTACAACACACATGCTAAAATACTAGGGCTGCTCACCTGTTTAGCTGTATAAAACTAAATGTATCACATTTTAGGTGAGATCCTGTCTTCCTTTTTCTGTTGCAAATCTTAGTGGCTCTAGTTTGGATACGCATATAGTTGTAAGGTGCTCGGCAAAACCACCCTGCTGGTATTTTTGATGTACTTCCACTACTATATTTTGCCAGTCTTGATGCTTTGTTGTTTCTACTTAGTTTCTGCAAGCATTTATGTGTGCGATAACTCTTATAGAGAAAAGTTGCTGGTTCTTGAAGAATCAGACCATGACTCCATGAGCTCCTTTTTAAGAAGCTTTCTATGACTAGGCACGCTTTCCTGTGCTGCCTTTGTGGCACAAGGCAGAGCTGATCCTGCCTAGGGCTGCTGGCAAATATAGCACTGCAAACATTCATACGTATGACAAACAGAATACTGAGGCGAAATGAGGACAAAAAGATTATGCAAGCAGCTTTAATTGAGGTGAAAGCAATTCTCTAAGTTTAAATGATTTGTCTAGCATCTTAATTCCACAATTCAATAATCCCAACAATAATTTGCGGTAATAGAAGTCAGATAGTGCCAGGCTTAGAAGCAAATATGGACCTGATAAGAAGACTATCCATCATAAAGAGGGACATTTGTGAAATGTGAATTATTCACTCTTATCTACTTACTATTTATTATCTTTTTATGTCTTCATCTATTCTATTTCATCTCCTCACAAACATAATTGGAAATGACATTGGAAATGAGGAAAAATATGCAAATTAATTCCATTAGAAGTAAACAATAGTTTTGTCCTTAGGATTTCAGCTCTTAAAGACCATCAGTAGAGATAAAATTTAAAAGGCTGCAGCAATTGGAGCTCACTTTTACATTGTTTCATTCTTCTAGGTTGTGAGTGACTGCACGCTGAAGGACAAAGGAGGAGAGGGAAAATGGAGGGGAGAGACACTGAACTGGAATTTCTCCTTTTAAAAGCAGGCTTTTAAAAATCTGCCTTTATTGTCTGTGCAGCAACAGCTCAGTTTTTATAGGGTTCTCAGTAGAGCCAGTTAGCAACTCTTTCACATTTTGGAATTTTTTTTTCATCAGAAAAAGAGACTGGTCAAAACAAAAACATCTTCTAGAAAGTCACCATTTCTGATAAATTTCTTGCTAGCCTTTTTGTACGTCAGAAAATGTTTTGAAAATGTTAGTGTTCTTGCTGCCTTCTTAAAAATGAAACTGAAGTCCAATAATCTTTTTTACATGATTGAATTATAGATATTTCTGCTAGTTACAGAACAGAAATATTGAAAAAATGAGATAGCAAAAAAAATATTTATTTTGACTGATCAGGTATTATTTCTGGATATATGGCTTATGTTATGTTTTATGTTATAATTATGTTTCCTTATGGTTTATGTTTTTGAGATTTTGTCTTTATGGGATTTATTTCTGTGAAAACCCAAACATTTTTTACAACAGAAACATATGTTTTCTGTTCGATTGAGGTTACTGCGTTAAATATCAGAATTAAGAGGAATCTAATATTGGCAGATAATTTACCAATATACTGGAGCTATATTTTTTCTTGTAAAATATTAAAAGGATCTTGTTTTGGAAATTTTACTGGGATAACATATAAGAAATTGCTTTACCACTCAAGTAGTGCATTTGTTTCAAAAGGTAATATAAACTTTTGACAACTTGATGAACTCCAGCATCATGGAACAGAATCACGAGATAATTTATGTTGGAAGGAAACAGTGAAGGTTGGCCAGTCCAGCCTCCTCACTGAAGCAGGTCCAGCTGTGAAGTTGCATTAGATTACTTAAGAACTCTCTCAATTGTCTTTTGAACATGTCCAGGGATGGAGGCTCAGCAGCCACTCTGGACAGTGAGCTCTTGCTGCAACCTGTGCCTGTAGCCTCTCATCCTTGACTGTGCACCTCTGAAAAGTGTCTTAGGTAGCTGAAAACAGCTGTTAGACCTTCCCTTGGCCTTCTCTTCTCCAGGCCCTTTTTCAGGTGTTCACCCCAATTTTCCAAAGCAGCAGATTCATGAATGAGTGTGGCATAGGACCACTCCCTGAATCTTCTTGTGATCCTGGTTTGAATCTAGGCCCGTACTGTCCAAAAACTCTCTGATGTTCCCTCTGTGACCCAGTGAAAGTAACATACTAAGATTATGTCTGTACCTGCGCATTAACGTGGCATGGAGGTACATGCCAAAGAAACCTGTGCTGGTAACAGAGGGTCTAAAACCACTCAGCTCTAGGAGAAAGAAAAAGAGTGAGAAAGATGGGAAAGGATTTTCCTTCAGTCCTGACTAACACGAGAACAATTAGCAAAAGATTTGTTCTTGTGAGTGTAGCTATTTCCTCAATGATTTAGCATAAACAATTGATATGATAGACTGCAGGGGTACTATTTTTATTTAAGCTGGAAATATTTGAGGCAGCCTAATACAATATTGATGCTACTGTAGAAAGCCTAAAGATACAGCAGTCTGGTGGGACGAAAACTAAAAGATTTAAATATAATATGCTTAGAATCAAACTATATCCATACCAACATCCAGCCTGAAGTGATTTTTTGTACCTGAATTGTAATCCTCTGAATAATGGGATTGATAATGAAATGGCGTAGCAGCACAATGATGCTATATTTTACATTCTTACATTTTGCCCAGTTATCTCTACATGAACAAAAAGAACACATAGAAATTATCCTTACAGTGAGCTACATGACCACAAAGAAAATGAGAAAAAATTTATATTATGGTCAAAAACTAAAAAAAAAATATTTTTTAACTCCAAAAAGCTTATTCTTGAAGGAAAATCAAATATTCTCTAAAAATATAATTTAAAAAAAAAGCAGTGTATAATTACAGATTCTGAAAACTATAAGCCCTTGCTTTCTCTAACAAGAGACACTGGGAGAGTCAGCCTCTCAGACTACCTGCTAAGATTCTTTTCTCTCCCAAACTGTCACATCAAAGAATTTCAGTATATGTGAAGTCTATGAAGTCTAATATTCTAAAGCACGCAATTGCAGATTTTTTGAAATAAAACTGAAAGGTGGCAAAGCAGCAATGGTTATATAATATCTATTAATACAAGGACTTTATGTAGTACTGAGAACATGTGTAGTGTTGACAGCTACAATATGATCTGAGAACATGTAAAGCAATTTCAGACATACCTCTGTGGAGCTGATTTGACAATTAAAAGTGACTGTACATTGCCTTGGTCCAAACTAAAAGTTACCTGAAAGCTCTGTCTAAACAAGGAGGAGCTTATTCAAACTATGCCAAGCCTCACCAAAAGCTTATAAAGAAAATGCAGTCAATCTTCTTGATTCCCTCACCCAATGTTATGTGAATCCACATTTGTTGGGCCCACCTCAGGACCACATGTAATCTGTGCAAACTATCACAGCAGGATTTTAAACTAATTCTTCATGGTTGTAAATACTGCATTTGATGAAAAGGGGTAAAAAGTTGGGAAGTTTAGGTAAATTATCCTCCTAAAATGGACTTTCCTTGGTTTGCTCCGTTTGATGGATGAGATCTTCCACTGGCATAAACCAGTGTGGTCTGGTGGTTTTGAGGTACTCGTTCACATAAACTAGGGATCTGGTATTACGGAGAATTCAAAACTGGTGTTCAATTTGATGCAGAGTTTAACAGAAGACACCAAATTAATATATTAGGATGTTTGGCAGTATGCAGTAAGGCTACAGTATGGATTTGCTAGCTTTTCAAAACACATATGAAGATTCATTTCTATTTAAACAGGAAGGTGTCAGTTCTCACAGAAGTGGGAAGGGACTCTTGAACATGGTACAGTTAAAATTCTGCATAAATCTTTGAAACTTATGCAGTTTTAACAAAAAAGCCCCCAAAAAACTGACTAAAAATCAGTTCTGAGTAAATAATAGTAGGCTTTAACACTCGTTTCCTTTTTTTAGGGTAATGTAAACTGAAACAGAATCACACATTAGGCAACAATTATGTTTACCTCAAGTGTGTGAAATGACAGATTCATCTGAGGTAATCACATTTCACAAATGTGTTGTGTTTCCTGGGAGAATGGGGGATCCTTGCCAATTTTAATGACATTGTTCAACTGGCAAGTGATAAAAGTGATTGTATGCCTTCAATCAAAACTATCGCATACCCCAAATCTGTACAATTATGATAGTGAATAAAAAAGATGCTGTTTTTATTTTTTCAGATTTTTGGTAAGGACTCATGTGTTCATATTGCTCCATAATAGGACAGAAGATTTTTTTTAATTTTCACTTTTGTTTTTGAAAGAATACCAAGTCAAAATAAAAGCAATTAAGGAGAATATAACCATAATAGATTAACAAAATTTATTTCTATAGCAAACAAAAATAATGCCACACCTTTAGAATATGAAAACATAAGCTCCATTTATAGGGATGGGAACTTAGTCCAAAAGCTGTACAGCTGAAAAAGCTTTTCTAATTTTAGTAAATAAATAAATAGTTCCACAAGAAAATCTATGTTAGTGCGAAGTGGTTTAGCTCCTAGCTCTTAGGCTCCCAGCAATTATTTAATGACCTGATTGAGATTCCTAGATTCCCTAGGCATTTAGGGGCAATGTTCATGAAGAGTTTCATGCTAACCCTAAATTCTGAGTATGACTATAGGCTCCCTAACGAATATAAAACTGTAAGAACATAGGTAGATTATAAGTAAACCTTTCCCAAGATTTAGGCATGCTTTGTAGAAGTGAAGGAGAAGTTGTAGAACCATAAGATTATTCAGGTTGGAATGGACCTTTAAAGACCATCTGGTTCTCCATCTTCTTCAAAGCAGGGCCAATTTTGAAGATGTATCCAACTTTGAGATTAGACGAGGTTGCTTAGGGCTTTGTCCAGCTGAATTTTGAATTTGTCCAAGGATGGAAATTCCACAACTTCTCTGAGTCTTTTTTCCCCATCTTCTTTTGTGGAATTTAAAGACATATTCATTCATCTGTGAAATACAAATGGAAAAAGAAGCACTGTTACAGAAACAATCACTGTATGACATGGCAGGCTCAGATTGAGTTCTGTCCTCCACTGAAAGGAAGTTTTACGAGAGTACCACCACCTACAGAATATTATACAGTGCTGCAAGGAAGGGAGGCAGGGTGGTGGGAGAAGACAAACTCTAGAAGCTCCTTAGTTTCAAACATGTCTGTTGAAGCTGCTTTATTTTATGTGGAATAAATAAATGCCACAGAAACACAGTCTGGAAATAGGATAGAGCCTTTCTCTTTCTCATAGTAGGTAGGATATGCCTTTGTGCAGAAAAAGAAATTTAAGTATTCTTAAATGTTACATGTTTGTATAAGGATAACTGTAATTAAGGTTCCTTATACCATATGTTCTTAATGGACAATAATTTTAAGCAAAGTTGGATCAGCTCTGGAAGGAAGGGCTGAAAGGGCAACTGTAAATGATAGGAAAGTAGATTTCAATTTAAACTGGCAAAGGTGGAACTTTGCAACTTTTTCTGCTGAACTTGGGTAAAAGGTACTTTGCAGCAGGGAAGGTAATACCTCTTTATTTGGCTGAGCTCAGCCAGTTGTACTTTAAAGAC
>NW_008823967.1:1447726-1451391 GCF_000699105.1 Pygoscelis adeliae
GTTTATGCCTTCCTACAGGATGTAGAGGTGAGCTAGGTCCTAACTGCTGAACAGTCATAAAACTAAAATGACTTAGACTAAGATTCATTTTGCATCTACCCTGAAAAAGAGCTGGGGGCCCCTATGAAAAAGTGGGTGCTTATCACCCAGGCAGCAGCTGAGCTTTGAGGATCTGAAAGCTCCTACCTTGTTCGATAGGTGTATAAGGTGCTCTTAATCTAACCAAAAATAAGTGAGACTTCTCTTTTTGACACTGAATAAAAGATTAAAGACACTCCTATAATCTGTCAGTGTGGAAATATCAAGGCAATATTAGCTACGGATATGCAGCTATGTTTGTGTTTGGTTTGGTGCCTACTTGCCATTGTCAAACTGTGAAAAGGATACTCATAAGATTCAAACATTTCAGGAACAGCAATAAAAATGATCTAAGGTGTTAAAACTAGTTTTTCAGTAACACACTAGAGAAATTTAGTCATCGAAAGGAAACTAATCAGGTGATCTTATCATTCCTATGTGGAAAAGAACTTTCTGGTAGTAGACAGGTCTGTATTTTATCAGAAGAAAAGGCTTAATGGGCACTGAAGTTAGATTAATTCATAATAGAAATAAGGTGCAATTTTTTTTAACAATGAGGATAATGAATAATTAAAATAACCTTTCTAGGAATGCTGGATTTTCAGTCATTTGAGGTCTTTCAATCAAGATTGGATAATTTTTATTTTAAGTATGCAATTACTCATGTGGAAGTTACAGATTCCACAAAGAAATTACAGCACAATGTCCTCTGCCAATTCTGTAAAGAAGGAGAGGCTATATAAATGGATTTAGTCTTTTCTGTTTTCAAATAAATTGTTCTACTAATCTAACTGATTTATTTGCACCAGTCTTCACCAAAAAACATGGAGAAACATGCGTCTCTAATCCATATTTTTTGGTTGACCCAAATACTAGCATTGAATGGTGAAGATGTCAAAGTAAGAGAAGGTGAGGTGAATTAACAAAGCAAAGAACTAACAGTTTACTGACTGGACGGTGCTAATAGCTTTCCATATAATCTCTATGATTAAAAATAACTTTTCCCTATATTAATGTCCTGTGTTACCATGAGCCCACTGAGTCTTCCTCTCCCACAGTCCTTTTACCTTACTTGAGCTTAAATGATTTGTAACCTGGTAACTATTTCTTTATTTTCTTTTTCTAATAATGTCATCTGCTATTAATTATATAATCTTAAACCAAAAGCTATTTACTGAAACAGTGACTAGTCAAAAGCATACCCAGCTTGTCACTGACATTAATACCAGGAATAAAACAGGTTTGGTCATTCCTAAATTAGGTTCCCTCCAAAGTTCAAAGCTGTAGGCATAAGTCAAATTACTCTTTATTGCATCCTCTGGATTCAGATAGAAGAACCCAAGAAAGAAAATTTGTTACCAAATTTCTGCTTAACACAAGTGATAAGTTTAACTGTATGAACTAAACAGCATTTTAAAATACATAAAAAATATGAAGGAATAGATATAATCCCTCAAAGGCATCTAATGCCAGAGCAGCTAGTGATTCAAAGTTGTAATCAGAATATTCACCTACAGGAAATCACAAATAACTCATATCTACTTATCACTCTAGCATTGTAATGTATCCTCAAACACTTTTATCTTTAATACAATAGTAATCTTCAAAGAACCAAGGTACAGTTTATAAAAATTAGGCCTATATAATCCCCATAATAGTTTTGTAAGATTTTTAATTTACATAATTCTGAGCAGGAAATGCAGCAGCAATACTTGATCTGAGATATTTAAAAGGTGATAAGCATACTTCATACGATTCCAGCCCTTTGGAAAGCTGTAACTAAAGTTATAGTTTCAAGTATGTGAAAAATTAAGACTGAGATGCTCTGTGAAACAATGTAACAAGTTTTATAGTATGATTAGAAACTCCATGAAGTGATTTCAGTTAGTAAGTGGTTATTTTTCTACTCCTTCAATGACTAATACTTGCTGCTGTCCATGAAGTTCCTGTTCAAGATATATTTTGTTACTTCTCTTGCCTTCATGGAAGCGTCTTGTAGTATTGTATTTGTACACACTTCTCATTTTGTTCAATTAGAGGCATTTTCCTCATTTTACTACTGCTGATTATACCAATATAGAAGCTTTTACTTTTACACAGTTACTTGAACATTACTATAACATACATAATGAATCATGAAACTAGAGTTTCAAAAAGAGTTATTTATACTGAAGTAATTAATTCCAAACGAATTGTACTCAACTGCATTGTTCTTTATCTTATCACCTGTGAGGCTTAAGAAGCAGGAGAAATAAGTTTCTACACTGTAGCTGATCATTTACAGTCAATGCTGTATGCAACATAAAAAAATATACCTCCAAATATCCCAGTCCAACTGGAACAGTATTTTATTACTAAAACATTACTAAAATCAATATATTCTGTAAACTGATTCACGTAGAAGTGGCCACGGAGTACCTTGGCAATGTACAATGTCCATTTCTCAGTCTCACAGTTACTTTGAAGATTTTAATAACTGACTGACTGACTCTGTAAAAAAGAGTGTGTAAATGACATGGTGAAGATGTATTACTTTCACCACGTGAAAGATCAGGTATTACAAGCCAGGCAGATTGGCAGTATTTCTTATCTTTTACCTACCTTTATCAACTTATCTTTAATGTTAGGTAAGATGAAACTGCAGCGACAAGTGTGACCCCTTACTGTTAATCTCTGCCCTGATCTTTAGGGGAGAAAATAATAGCTTTTATTTTTCTGAAATACAAGTTTTTATCTCTGGTGCTTTGGGTGGTAGACTGGAGTTGCACCCAACCCAAGACCATGTTCACTCAACAAATTAAACTTTTCAACCATTGCTTTAGCATTAAGAAGGTGTAAAAGAACACATCTATCTTTCTTCCTTTTTTTTTTACTTCATAGGGCACATTTAAGAAGAAAAGACACTGTGACTATATTAGTTTACTTGTGAGCATGTTATATTTAACTCCCTGACCTATATACAGAGTAGATTTTTAAAAATTATCTGAATGTGGCTTAATTTAGATCTTTCCCACAATCCATTCTAGAGGGGCTGGATTGTGGCTAAAATCACTCTAGTTTTGATTTCTTATTAAACTACGCCGAGCTGAGTGTATACTTTTTAGAATGGATGAACTAGCTTTTGCCTTGCTTTGCTTATAAACCGCATACATAGGAGCTATGTGGACAATTAGGGACAAGAAGGAGCTCAGGATATTGAAAAATACTTATCTATGCTGCGTGTTACAGAAGATGCACATGTAATAACAACAGATCTCACAGTTCCCGTTAAAAGTAGGATAGCATAGCAGTGAGATCTCGTATTACAAAGATGCTTTAATATAGCGTCATCACCATGAGAACTGTGGTAAAGCATTATGCATTAAAATATTGAATGTGGTGTACACTGCGATGCATGTGATCCTTTTGTACCATGCCTAATGTATTATTTATTCAATGCCAACAGAACTTGCACGGGATATAAAGTAAGAACGGGCTGTGCTCTGAAAAGTGTGTAATCTTCTTGCCATCAATTGCACATTCATTAAGTGCTATGATTTGCAAAAGCAAATCACATGAGGAGAGTTGTAATTATACCCCTATAGTCG
>NW_008823967.1:1451484-1465216 GCF_000699105.1 Pygoscelis adeliae
CTCCCAAACATGCTGCAGCCACCTTCCTCCTTTTCTCCCTAACATCTCCCTGCCCTCCAGAGTCTTCTTACAGTTACCTTTGTGGATATGGAGCCCTTCTTTCTGAGTAATACCAGTAATAAAAACACCAGCAGCTAGAATGGCTCCAGCACAGTGATACCCTTTTTGCCCAACCCCAGTTAACACAACAAAAACTTACAGATTGCGGCAGTCTGGCAGCACGTGCCAGAAATATGTGCCTGCTCATGCCACAAATGATCCAGCGACCCCTATTTGGTCATTGGAGCAGTTAAATCATCACCTTGTGTATAGAATAGAAATCAGGATAGTTTCCTGGCCAAAAAATGAGCAGCAGGGGTACTTAGGGGAAAATGGCTCTTTGCTATCTGACAGTTTATCCCTTTAGTCTTTTTATTCCCTCTAGTGAAGTTATGCTTGAACAAAAGGGGAGACTGAATTTTGCGCTGCAGGCAATGGGTTAAGAAAAGCAATTGCCTGTATACACGGATGCATTTCTGTTACAAGGAACATGGGTCTCATAGTGTTCCAGACTAAAGAGAGAATTGCAACCAGAAAATCAGCAACCCACAAACAGCACCAAGCCTGTTACAGAGAATACGGTACAGCAAGAGAGATCATGTGTTAGGTAGGTGAAGTAGAGATGTAATTATTAGAAGAGAAAATAAATAACATGTAATGAATTAAATTATAAATGAGCTGAAGAGGTAATGAAGTTTGAGTTTTACAATGAAATGAAATTAAAATGCTCATTCTATAAGAATTTGAACAATGACTGTACAAGCAAGGCATCAGGGAGTCCTAATCCTATTAAATCTAATCACCAGTGTCTGTTTCTGCATACACAGTGAGTTTGCACACAGGAGAATAAATTAAAGCACATTGCAGGGTTTCATACTTTTCTCCAGGCAACATGATGGGACAAATTCTGCCCTTCTAAAATACATACACAGCTCTGATATGTTCATAGCATTAAGATACTTAGGTGTTACTCAAGACACATGGGGTGTGATGATCTTCTTGATCTACTTTTCACACTTTCTGTGTAAATTTCAACAAGTCACTTCAAGTTTTTGTGCCATAATTACCTAGTTATTCCTTTGCTAGTAATATCCCCCTTTGCTCAGCTAAAAGAAAAAAAGAAATTTTTTTTAGCCAGCTAAAAGTGAAAAGAAAAAATTTAACACAATATTAGAATCATCTCCATTATGATTACAGGGGCTGCTTTAGTGTTGTAATATACATGATGACTGCACTACAGATCATAATTTTTTCCTAACTCCTTTTCTTTCTCATCTCTATTTTCAGTTCCAAACTACTTTCCCAATCTGGTAATGGAAAAGGAAAGGGAAAGGCATCATCCAGACCCAAATGGACTACTCTGACAGACGGATGAAAAAATGTTCGCTATGATTATGGAAGCAGGTGTTACATAAGAGAGAAGAAAACATAAAGAGAAAGAGAATGTAGAGAGGAGAGCTAGAGGAGGATGGAGAGTTCAATGAAGCTTTTTTAAAATTTTTTTTTAAATCTTTGTGATTTTCCACAGTGGACACTTGTGGGACAATGACCAAGTCTCTGATCTTGGGCATATGAACTTATGAAAATTTGAAAAGTGGTTTTAATCCCTTCCTCTCATCTCTGAGCCATGAATCTGGCTGATTTTATCTTCTCCAGTATGAATGTATTGGTTCCCAGAGACAACGTTCTTAGTACAGCTATAATTAGTGTGACCTTAATCCTGCATGCACTTAGGCACCAGCTCCATTGAACTTGATGTAAGCATATTTCATGGGTGCTTCACGATACCCACTGTGAACGACAGGAAAGAGTTTTCCTAAGTAGTCAAGTATATTAGCTTATATATTAGTATATAAGTATATATATAAGTATATTAGCTTATATTAGCTTATATTTATTTTTGTCCCTACTCT
Source organism: Pygoscelis adeliae (assembly GCF_000699105.1). NCBI lineage: Eukaryota > Metazoa > Chordata > Aves > Sphenisciformes > Spheniscidae > Pygoscelis > Pygoscelis adeliae. The sequence continues at coordinate 1,453,437 of NW_008823967.1, forward strand.
GAAGCATCAGGAATACTCTGTCACTTGAAAGTGGGATCCTGCATTTACTGTAGAGAATGAATATACTGATTTGCTATGACAAATCTTATATCCCTTCAAAGGTGACATTTCATTTACCTTTTTCTTGGAGCATTTCTCTTTTATTACGGGTGCTGACTGAGTTATGTAAGAGTGGGACTAGAGGAGCTATCACTGGAATAATTGCTTGTCAATTTTCCCTGCAGGAACTGTAATACCTAAAATTTGTATGAAAGGGAAAAGACCATTTAACAGAAAGGTGCGTCTACCAAAATACCTATTAGGAATGAAATCTATCTGGCATGATGATCACAAGTATAGCTCCTTTTAAGTCAGTTGCCCCAGAGAATACACCACCAACTTTTTATGTTGCTGGGATTAGTCCCAACTTTGGCTTGACATGGGGTCTTCAAAGTGCTTTGGAACACAAGAACCTAAGAATAAAATTATAATTAACTTGGAATTCAGTCTCCCTAACAGAAATTTAATGGATGTGGATCACTATAAGAACATGTAACTTTTGTAGGGGTGAAATGATCTTACAGTGGTGGGGCCTAGTTGGGAAAGAAATGTAAATTGATAGTGCATATGAGCAGGGTATGTCTGGATCAGTCTGTGAATGCCATGTTGTACTTATCAAAGAGAAACAACACTATACACATCTGATAACTTTCTTTGATAAAATAAGACCATGTTAGAAAAGGGAAATGAAGTAGGTGTAGTCTACCTGGAATTCAGTGAAGCATTTGATGTGACAATCATTATTTAAAAGGGAGAAGGTAGGGATTAGTGCATGAATTGTACAGAAGATAAGGGATGGGATAGAGCAGAGAGAGCAACTGATTGTGCTGAAAGTGAAAGAAAGAGGTTACTAGTGAAACATGAGAATGGCCGATGGGAGTGAGCCTGTCTAACATTTACATTTTCGAACTGCTTGAAAAGTAACAATGTGCAAATGAAAATTATAAAGATTTACAGAGATTTAGGAGGATTGCTCTTCTAAGGAAAAAAAAAGGAAGAAAGAAAAAGAAGAAAGAAAATGTGAATTTCATAATAATAATTTAAGAAGTCCCTGGAAGATTTTGCAGATTTTAGTAATAGAAATAGGATTTGGTTTTAAAATACAAAGCAAAAGAGTTTAGGAATTAATAGAATTTCTGTTATAAACTTAATGTTTTCATCTGCAAACGGCAAGGGGAAGAGCTCCGTGAGGTAGTTAAGAGCAAAGGAGGTGTGTTTCACCTAACTGTAGTGATCTACAGACCAGTGATTCATGCAACCTTAAGATATATGTCCATGATATATGGGAAATATGATACAGTTCCTGCAGAGAGGGATTGGTGGCTCAGGACATGCCACATCCTGTGTTGTGGCTGCCATCAAGGTCTGCCCAGGGGTGGGCATGGAGGAAAACGGGCATTCTGGAAAGTATGAGCTATCAGCAAAGACCAAGTGGGTTAGGACTGTTAAGAGTAAGGACATCAAGATCAAGGGTGGAAGGTACTTACACCTACTGTACTGTTTTTCTGTAAGAGGCTGCTGAAATGAGGAAGGGAGCAATCTTGAGAAGGTTGGAAATTTCTATGGAAAAAATCAACAACTATCTGTCAGAAATGATGCATTGATTCTAAAACTGCTATTCTTGTGACTCTCAAGGCTGCTTTTCTGTGATTATCGAACGTTGATCTCTAAAATCTTTCCAAGATAAAAGTAGGAACATAGACTCTGATTGACTTTCAAGTTCTTAAAAGTCCCTGTGAAAAAACAGTGTCTCCATACAATAGCCTAGGAAGATGAGAAACAGGTTTGACACCTGAGCATCCATTCAAAAGGATATTGTGTTTCAGAAGGACCACACTGAGAGAGGCTGGAAAGAAAAGCAGCAATGGGACTCCATTTAGATTGAAATGCCAGAAAGTCTCCCACCACATAGCAGGATGAGACTAGATGAGAGACAAGGGCATTGCAGAATATTTGCAAAGCTTTGTTACTCTTGTCTTTTTTCTATAGATTAAATGCATGCACAGACTAAAATCCTTTGCTAAATTTTATTCCTAAATTTCCTGCTGTATTTCTCCAGAAGATGTAAGTTATGATATCACCTTGTAGATGAGCTCTGAGGGTTTCCACTTTCAGAGGAATTCCCAGAGAGTACTTACTGGGTCAGTTTGTAACATTACCCAGATAGTGTTCATAAATAATACATCACTAGAGTGATGTATCATAATTATAGTTTTCCTTCATTTATTTCCCACTTGTGTGAATGTTATTGACACGTCCTAGTGATGCCATGTAATCCCAGTGTTGGGTTCACAGAAGGTCTCTACAGTGGCTTGAATCAGTCCTTCCAAAGGAAAAAAGCCATAATGAGCCATGAAACTACTTCTGCAAAGTGAATCTAAGAGAGAAAACATGGTCCTGCTTTCCATCGAGATCAGGTTCTGCTAGGGCATAGGGTCCTATAACAATGAGATTACAGCAATTATTTATTGTATCCTAGTTATTGATTCTGGATCAGCTGTGAACCAGAAGCTGCACAATGAAAATGTCAATATTATAAATATAGTTGTGAAAACCGGCATAGTTTTAGATAATAAATCTGGTGAGATATGAAGAGACGTCTCCTATCCCTGAGATTTAGAAATATGCAATGTGCAAGTCAGTAGCAGTAGGGTGTGTGTCAGCATTTTGGATGTGCTCAGGAGCAAGTTAATTAAATTTGCTGCCAGCAGCAGGCCTGACCGTGAAGATCCCGGTACCCATACAGAGCTCCTGTGCAAGTGCCAGCGCTCCTGTGCGAGGCCAGAGCTGTGCTCTGAGCTGCGGAGGTGGTAACTAATGGAGGGTCAGTGCAGATCAGAGCAGATCAGCGTGTTCCCATCCCAGGTGGTGTAATGAGGCAGATCCAAAAATAGGGTTTAAATGCTTGATTCAGTTCAGCTTTTCTGTTAAGTAACATAAATCCTGAGGAGAATTTAACTTGCCTGTGTGAGTCCGATTATATTAAAAGTGCTAACGGTACCACTAATCATCTTGCCAACAGCTATATGCAATTCCCATTCAGTACGGCACTCTGCTCTTTTAACAGCAGGATTATTCTGTTGGGTTGTTTACTGTTGATTTCTTTCTCCATCCATACTCTTTAAACAGGTGACCAATGTGAATGTAAACCTATTATAAATACATGTAAGACACCAATTCTTAGCTAGTGTAATCCTGAATATTTTTAGCCACTTCCGTAAGCCTGCAGAATAAATTCATCTGAAAATCTGTCTGAGCAGTTTGAATTTGCTGGGGCTAGATCTGTGTACCTCTGGCTTTAGTACCTCATCACAGAAATCTTTCCAGTCTCAGACTTTTTGAAAGTGTCTGTCTTTTACTGGTAGATCATATTTTTAAAAAGAGCCCAGCACCTCCCACAGGAGATGTTCATTTGTCTTCTGATTTATTTGACTCAAGAGATGAATCTCCAACTCCCTGATTTTTCAGTTTTCACTGGTTTTTTATAGATTCCATAGTGATGGCACTTGCAGACTTCACTTAATAAATATATCCAAGTAACATTTTCATTTCACTTCACATTTCCATTTGTTTCCATTTCCATCTCACTTAAACCTTTTTTTTAGACCACTTACATTTAATGTGATTATAATAATGAAATAGCTTTGCTTTAGGAGTGTAAATTATATATGAAACCTTTGTAAGCTCAGTCTCTTAAAAATACACATTTTGATAGAAGGAAATTGAATGTTGAATGCTAACGCTTGTGATTTACAGTGAATTCTGGCTCCATGTGAAGTAAAATTGGACAGGTCATTTTCCTTTCCCTTATTTTTGTTAAAAATGCAGTTTACTTAATACAAATAGTCATTTGACTGCATATTAGCATGTTATACCTTTTGCCTCAATTGTATGCTATAGGGAATTTAAAAGATTGCTAAATAAAGAACTTTAATCTCTCCATTTTCATTCTTTTCTTATTGATAGAGAAGAAATATGTCTTTCTTTTGAATGTTTTTAAAAATTAATCTGAAGTATTTTTGCTATCTTGAAGCTTCTTTTTATGGCAATCAACTGTTAACATTTATCAAGAGTGCAATATTTTTATGTACATTTTATAGAACTTCATTTTTTAAATATTCTATAGACGCATTATATAACAGAGCAACATGCTGCTTTAATAATTTATGTTTCAGGGATAAAAATCAAAGAGTTTTAAAACTCTCCTGGAAAAACTTGAGATGGTTTTAATCAACTACAATGTGAAGTTCTGTGCTTTTGCTGAATAGTTATTTTTTGAAAGATGCTGACTAAGCAGCATTAAAGCATCTTCTCATTTACAGTGTTACATCTGTCAGTGAATGCATCTGTTCTCCAGGCCCTCTGTGCACACTCATAGCCAGAAATAAACACTGATTTGAAAGCAGAGATAGAAGGTATCTGGGATCAGAGAAAGAAATAATAAGGGAATCTGAGAGAAAGAGAAGGTAGTGCTCAATGGGCTTGATACATCCTGAACCTGCATTATCTGCCCAGAAGGATCAGTGATGAGACTTTTTTTTAGATAAGAAAGATGTGAAGATGGCTTTTTTATCCAGAGCTGAGCTGAGGGACCCACCTTCAATGGTTTTTTAAAGTAAAGTATTCAGATGATGTTTGTTGCGCTTGGTGTTTCTTTTAGTCTATCCATCTCTTTTAAATAACATCTATTTTTGTAGATTAAAGTTCTCAGTCACTAAGGAGAGATATGGCAGATAAAGATACCATCTACACTCCAAAGCACCGCTCACACACTTGCTACTTAGGTGTGTTGTAAAATTCAGAGTATAAATAATTGCAAAATCAAGAACACAAAGAAAAGACATGTTTGGAAAGGGCAGAAAATGTCAGTATATGGGCATGAGACAGCATACACACACTGAAGATGCATTTGAATATTAAACAAAATCAGAACTTTGAAAATTCCATTTTTCTTTTTAAATTCTGGAAAATAGAAGAAAGTGTTGAACATGCCTAGAACTGACTACTCCTCTGTGTACATTATCTCCCCCAAAGACCTCTCTTCATCCTTCCCTGTGACGCATCTGCCATCTCTCCCCCTTTCCCTTTCCTGTCTTTCAATGATTGACCACGTGAAACCACTGCTTGGGGCAGAGAAATGGCAGGGATGAACAGAATCATTTGATGTTCAGCCTGGGCCAGGTGGGCTCATCTGGGCTTCCTCACCCCACAGTCTGCTGTGAAGTCTCTGTCCCTTGACTTTCAGATCCCTTTTTACTAATGGGCCATTTCTGATCTCCAAAGAAGATTGCACTTCTGCTTCTCACATCTGTGGGATGCTTTTTATAACTTGGGACATTACAGGATGGGTCAGAGATTAACTGTAACACCATCTGAAAGTTTCTTTCCTCTGAATAAAATTGTGTACCTGGTAACATCCAGTGAGGACATGAGTCCATTTTCCTAACAAATAGTCACTATTGACAATGGTCCATGTGTCTTGGTGTGTTTGATGATGCTACATAACTTGCACTTTGCAGACAAAGTTATCTTACAGGAAGGCACTATATGGTAGGTGGAGATTGTGCATCTGTGAATAAATAAGATTAAATATGTTTTTAAACATAATATAAATGGGTGACAAGAATGAAGTGACACATCACCAAAATAGAATCATCGTAATACAAGAGGGTCATTTTCCATGTTCTTAACTGTGGAACACAAACACTTTCCAGGAATTTCTTTTTCATTTTAAGCACCAATGTTACTGAAAAAGTAGTTCTGCTTTTTTCTGTCCTCTCCTTCCTCCAATTTAGGTCCACTTCTGCTACATTAAAGATTCTTAGGCAAAAATAGCAGGTATTTTTACTTGAGTTATTACTTTAGAAGAAATGTTAGTACAGTATCTTTAAACTGTAGTTAAAAAGTGTGGCTTGGCTATGTTCTTCCTGAGTATTTAATAGACCATGTGTGAGCATTATCTTGTGGTGTTCCTAACAAGCTGTCTGCAGTCTGCACAGCTGAGGCAGCTGTTTCCCACTTTTTTCTCTTTCAGAACATATTTTTGTATGGCCGGCAGGAAGAAAATGATAAAATTTGGCTCAGGCCTGCATGATTACAGCTCATTATGAGTGCAGTCTCTGCTGATATTTTATGGTATAAAGTGTTCTCATAAGACCTTACGCAGGCAGATTTGCTTATGCTTATTTGATCTGGCTATTATCACTTTGTTAGACTAATGCAAGGTGTTCTACATCTGCTACTGTCATGTTGTTGATAACCCCATCTTGCTGAAATGAGACCTTGTCTGATCTGGAGATCCTGGTCTTCTGCACTATAAGAGGATGGGTAACCAAACTAAGGAACTACCTGGAAAAATGATGTCCCTACTCTGCAAAGCTTTGCAATGCTGTGGAAAGACTATGGAAAATTTAATTTCTTCATAGATGCAAGATTCCATACGAAAAGGGAAAGAAGAGACATTGCAGAACAGCAATGAAGAGCATAGAGATCCTAAATATACTGTGCAATTCTGTGCGAATTCACCCTGCCTATCTTTTGGCACTAAAGGAGGGAGGCTGCTCTTATTAAGCTCCCCATGCAGAAGAAAACTTTTTCAGAGAGGGTTTCAGAGTGCTTATGCTAACATCTTGCCCATATGCCTGCAACTCAGGACTAGTCTCCCGAGTTCTCTAATATTACTCAGCATGAATACTATACCTTAAATAGCCCTTTTTGCTGTTGAATTTTCAGTGGAGGAAAGTATTGCATGCCCACGAGCAGTAGCACATTCCCATGTGGACTGACATTACATCTAATAATTATTATTCTGCTGCTTGTGTAAAGTATTCATAACCTGTGCCCTTTCACTATTAATGGTTAAACCAAGCCACTGGTGTTGAAATAGCTGTAATTGCTGAGGTAGCTTGGCAGAAGACTCTTGATTTAAATCAATTCTCATGTGCTTGAAAATGTCTTTCTTGACTTTTTAACACAATCATCTGCACTAATATGACAGAAGTCCCATTATTGTATAGCATTGAAGTCTAAGGTGGTTTTGGCAGAGGTATTACAGAAAATGTAGGTAAGCATGTAAGCCAAAATCTGCTGAGCTACACAGTTTACCGTACCAAGTCTCCACTGTATTCCCCTATGGATATTTCATTCATCAGTGCCTCCCTAGTCCCTAATGAATCATTTAATTGACCACGATAAATGGCTGTTTAAAAGCTGCTATTTATGGCAGTATAGTATTTAACTCAGCTTCTTTTTCAAACTGAGCACTTACAGCTATTTCAGATCTATCTAGTCACTGGTCTGGTTTGAATGTCTTCATTCTCTATTTTTACTGTACTTTAAGTTAATGTTTATTGTTATCCTTATAAATCTAGCTAATGGCATAAGCACCCTGATGAAAGGGTTAGTATTCATTCAGAATAGCCAGTCCACCCAAATAAATTCAAGTGTGAATGTAAAAGAGATTACCTACATAGTACTTGATTCACAATTGCATATATACAGTTTCCACTATCACCATCAAGAAATTATTATGTCATTTATTACTGCAATGAGCATGCAGCTGGGGAAAAAAAAGGAAAAAAAGTTATTTTTATGTGCAAAAAATGAATGGCAATATGTTATCAGGTTCTCAGTCCTAAAAAAAACCATCTAGAATGTGCAGCCCCAAGTTACCATCCATTAGCTCCATAAAGCTATGTTTTACTTATCATGACAATTAAATACGTAATGTTTGACTGCTGAATAACTCAGAAGAAACAATACCTTGACAAAATGTGTGTTACTATTAGATAATGCGTTACTAACATATATGCTGGGAAAATTTGAATTAGTTGTACATTCCATTATTTTTGTACTTAATGCGTAAACAACTTGTGATGACCCATGAAGGTGAGAATAATAAAGTTCTTGCTGAGTGACTAGAGTATTTATAGGAGCTTCTGAGTTCAACAGGAGTCAGGAATGTAACAACCTATGGGTTGTCAACACTGAAACATGTGAGAAAGCCAGTTACAATTTACGAAAGATGTGGAAAAAAAGATAAACTGACATTGTTACCTGTGTAACATTCTCTTCCATACATGAAGTGGCTTCAGTTTATTTCCAGAATAAATCAAGTGGAACCAGTCTGAGGCCCCTATCATTGTGAAGAAGTGACCAGACAGAAATTTAGTGATGTTGAACCAACCTATACAATTTTCCTGAGTGTCCATGCATAAACAGACTTAAAGGACTGACCTATTGCCCAGTGTTGGTTGTGTAACTGTCCCTACTAAATATGAGCTAGCTGTGATACTAGCTGTGATATCCTGCTGGGACTAATTCTCAAATAGTGTTTCAGTTTTGTTCTATATGGCCTCCTCTAATAACTATTTCACAAATGGCATTCTGTTCTGGTCACGTAAACAAGGTGTGATCCTACTTTCCCAGCTCATAAACTGCAGTGTGATCTCTTTTATAGCTTTACTGGCATTGTACAAATACCAGAAGTTAGAGTAAAGCTGGCTGTAGGTATCAGGATGCTGGATTTGTGTTTATAGCAAAGACTTTAGCCATACAGAAAATAGAACAAATATAATCCCATGCTCTACAAGGTTCTGAAGCGGAGATAGTAGCAATTTTTGTGAGAGAGAGATATACAGAGAGATATATATCTGTACAGTGCTAGGGTTTATGTTTTGACTGTGATTGTCAGTTGATCCTGTAGCACTATAGCATGGTAACTGCAGTAGTGGCATTGCTGGTAACAGACATAGGCTTTGTATTGAGTCTGCAAGGCCTCAGCACTGAGGATTGGATGCTTACTTCATCTGAACTTGTCTCGATATGCCTGGAGCTTTGTTTATACTTGATTTAGCTGTAACAGCAATTTGTCTAATGGCTATGTCTAATTTATTTACTTTTCTTCATATGGTGTACCCATGTTTTTATACAGATAGCATAAAACAACATATTCTGCACAGAATAAGAGATTTATGAGCCTGGTATAAAATACTGTGGAGAAACACAGGTGTGGTATGGTACCTGAGGCCTTGAGAAGTGGGGGCAGAGGACACAACACACAGGCATGGGGCACAAGCTGGCACTGGAGACCTCTTGGCTATCACATCTCACCAGTGGTCAGTTAAAGAAATGCAGCCCTGGAACTGGGCAGAATAGGGTTAGGAGAAACAGAACAAAGAATGAATATGAGCAGTTACATAATAACCACCATATATAATAAATTGGAAACAACATGGACTTGCAAACCAATGAAGAAAGATCAAGTTGTAAAAAACATGTTAGCAAAGGTAAGAATTACCCAAGTAGATCATAGACTCAGAATGAGGAGACCATCGATATCAAAAGTACACACCTCCTGGCAAAGTACATAGGAAGGTGATGACCAGTTGTGCACTCCATCACCACCACCAAATGGATGCTATCAATATTAGGACTCCAAGAGGCAATGAAAGGGCATGCATAACATGAAAGAAAGGCATAGACACCAGGAAGTAGTTATGTGTATTGGGTATATTAATTTTAATTGTACTATTTTGAAATATTTTCTGTAACAGTTTTCTGTATTTTAATTTATTTTTCCATTAAAAAAATAGATCTTCACTGATAATATCTTGTTGATTACATTGTTAAGATTTCATTTATACTAGCAATAAATTCCTAGCTTTAACTATTAGGTGTGTTTTCTGTTTGCCCTTAACAATCCCACAATACAACTTATAAAATAGGCTAGAAGAATTGATACATAATTTGATGTGACATTGTGTACTGAGCTGTCAAAATCTGAACAGGTTAACTTCTGTGTTCTTGAGCAGCCAAACGGAAAATTAGGGTAATCCTAAGCATATCAAATTGTGATTGGCCACCAGAGACACAGATCTGATCTTCACCAAGCAGGAATTCATTCTTGATTCAGCCTGGAGTTAAAACTTGAGTGTGTGTTAGCAGATTTGATTTTCATGGTGAATGAATCTTGAGTGCTGTAAAATACTGAGCTGTTGTTTGAGTGACATGAAAACCATGACAGCTTTGTAAAATCACAGTCTGCTATTTTAGTCAAGATATTTACCATATGGGATAATAGGCTTCTAATTTGGGAATTTAGGATCTAAAGTCAGAAAAGTTAATTCTGGAAAAGAAGAGTGTAACACAAAAATCAGTTAATATCTGCAATGGAAATTGGGTGCCTTCCAAATGATGGCATCATAAATTTAATATGTTGGGTTGTGGGAGAAACAGGAATTTCTTGATGCTGGGGACATAAGTTTGATGCACAGATGGAGGGTTTGGACAACCTGGATGCACCACCACAGTTGTTAAGATGTAAAGTCTTATTAGGAATTCAAAGCAGAATGAGAGTCTTGTACCCACATGGCATGGCTATGTAATGGGTACGTGGGCATGATAATAGTCTGGATGAGAGCTCATGTTGCTCAGAGCAGAGTCCTTGCTCAGGAAGGATGAGGAGTAGACAGAGGCACTGACTTGGAATTGATCAGACCAGTCCAGTACAGACACAAGGTGTTTTAACATGCTTGGGAACCACCTTGAATTGGTGGATTTTTTTCACAAAGATTATTCAGAAAATAGTATGCACCTTTTTGTCCCAATGTTGTTTTCTTGGTTTTGTTTTTGGTTGTTTGTTTTGTTGGGGTTTTTTTATAACTTGCTTTATAGTAGATGTTCAGTCACAGTATTTCCTCTGTGGATAATTGCTCAAGGTAAGTTTGTACATAAATATTCCAGTACTCTGGGAATTTACTGAGAAAAGTGATTTTCTGAGTGAAGTTCTCATTTAATAAGAATGTAGCATTTATTTTTCACTTTCATTTATTGATTAAAAATGTGTTACTATTATGTTCCTTCAACTGTTTATCCATTTAGTTCCTTTAACTGCATGATTCAATTCCTTTTATTTTAAACTAGTTTCCATTTCACTCTTTTTTGCATATAGTAAAGTTTTATTCAGTGTTATTAAAACTGTTGAAATATTCAACACTGAACCCACTCTCCTTACCACACTGTAAACTATTGGTAACTCTACTAGAGAGAGAAAATGAGTCATAAGTGAATCTACTCTTTTTATTCATGTATTAAATAAGACCTTGCAGAAATTTCAAATCCATGTCCATCAAGCTAAGTAGCAGCATCTGAAGTGTGTGACTATAAACAACCAGGAGTCATATGACTAAGAAGAGCAGATTTATCCAAATTTATAGAATCATAGAATAGTTTGGGTTCGAAGGGACCTCTAAAGGTCATCTAGTCCAACCCCCCTGCCGTGGGCAGGGACATCTTCAACTAGATCACGTTGCTCACAGCCCCGTCCAACCTGACCTCAAATGTTTCCAGGGATGGGGCATCCACCACCTCTCTGGGCAACCTGGGCCAGTGTTTCACCACCCTCAGCGTAAAAAATTTGCTCCTTATATCTAGACTCAATCTACCCCCCTTTAGTTTAAAGCCACTTCAACTAGATCACGTTGCTCACAGCCCCGTCCAACCTGACCTCAAATGTTTCCAGGGATGGGGCATCCACCACCTCTCTGGGCAACCTGGGCCAGTGTTTCACCACCCTCAGCGTAAAAAATTTGCTCCTTATATCTAGACTCAATCTACCCCCCTTTAGTTTAAAGCCATTCCCCCTTGTCCTGTCGCAACAGGCCCTGCTAAAAAGTTTGCCGCCATCTTTCTTATAAGCCCCCTTTAAGTACTCATAGGCTGCAATAAGGTCTCCCTGAAGC
>NW_008823967.1:1468729-1484470 GCF_000699105.1 Pygoscelis adeliae
CCCTGGTGAGAGCTGCCGGCTCCGGCGGGTCTCTGCGCTCCCCTGTGGGTTCCCCGGCTCAGGACACCCCCCTGTACGCCGCCATCCGCCACTCCACTGCGGGATGTGCCTGCACTGGAGCTAATCAACTCCACGAGACATTTCATAGGATATCTATGAAAGTCAAATTTATTCTCCATTTTAAAGACATTTAAGAATGATTCTTAGAACAAAAACCAAGGCAAGCAACAGTAGCAATTATGTGCCCACTTCCTGATGGATTTTTGGTTGTGATGAGAGCCTGAGGGCCAGATTTATTAAGGTATTTAAGCGCCTAAGAAGCAATTAGGTAATGAGATTTTTCAAAGATGCCTTTGAATCCAAAGATTGGAATGACAAAGAGGACTTCCACAGATCACTGCTACGTTAGGGATCAAAGTCTGCACCACTCGTATTCCCCATTTTTCAGCTATTAAACAACTCTTAAGAGCTTAAATCTCTCAGCTCTTTCACCAGTGAAACACCTTGTGTGGCTAAATAACTACTCACAAGTAATTAAATATCAATTTGACCAAGGAGAGGGACTAAGGACATATTTTCAAGATAACACACTTCTCTCGGAGTTGGCAGAGACATCGTTACCTTTCTGATGGAATGAATGTCTAGTTAATCTAGGTAACCCTTTTGTGTAGGTAACCATTAGTCAGACTGTGAGACACCCTACCAGGGTACCTTGTAGCTAAGGTGGTTGGAACCAATGTTAGAAAAGATCAACATACAGTTAGGGTATGTGTGCTGACACTTTTCAGTTGCACATTTTAGTTAACTTTTTATTTTAGGAAACAACAAGATGAATTTCTGTCAGTGTGATCAAAAGAAATGAGAGAGACATTTAATTCCCTACAGTATATGTATTGGTATTTGTACAATAAAGCTTGGCTGAGACTTATTGTATTGACATTACTCAAAGCACTTTATAGTTGTTAATATACAAGCACCATGCTATTAGTTTTTAATCTATTTTTGAGCCTGGAAAACCAAAATTGAAACACAACGTAAAACACAGTTTTTTGTATGTTTAGATCATTTGGCTTCAAATTAACTTAGCAGAATTTGTTTCATCATTATGATTGTCAGGGGCTTTATTTTTGCCATTTTGCAAATTGTCTGAAATGCTTTTTTTCATTAAAGTGCATTTAAACATCCAAGCCAGCTGTAGGACAGTGAGGTGAGATCTGTGTCCTGAACTGAATGAAGGCACAGCAGACATTCACCTGGATTGTGCAAGCAGGACCAGGCTACTGAGTTCAGAAAAGGGTATCATCCCATTTCCAGTGTCTTAATCCATTTAGTCCTTTAGCTTCCATTACCCATCCTGTCATACAGAGAGTGGAGACCAAACCTACTTTCAATTTTCTTTGATCGCATTGAGATAGTCTTAGTAACATTCAGTATAATTTAATAATGTCTTCCTTAATTTCATTTATTTAAACATATCCAAAATTTCATACTTACAAAGTAACAACAATGTCAAACTTCAGACAATGTCAGGCTAAAGGGCATGGATTCTAAGTCTGAGTAGGTGGCAAGGAAAGTTTTTCTTGCAACCATTTCTGCTGATTAAGACTCACTTTATGTAGAATGAGTAGTTTTCCCTTCTGAAGGAGGGATAAGTACATATATGTTTCTCGGATTTTTTGCTAGCTTTGGAGAGGTGTTGGTTACATGTTAAATTTTTCATTGTAGTAACTTTGTTGAAATTGAGAATAAGCCAGGTTTCAAAAGGTGATGGACCTAGTGCACTACACACTTTGATGGTGAATAAAGCAGAGTGATTTTACTTTGATGCAGGACATTTCATTTTGTGAGTTAAGTAGCAGAGAGAAGAAATCTCATATGTACTCATTTGCGAGGTGTGCACTGTTTGGAGTAATAAGAAAGAGAAAAGCAACTGATAAACCATTTTGAGGCAATTCAAACTAACGTGTATGTTCAAGGTTATGCAAATGAAATAATGTGAAATCACTAAAATAACCAGTGATTTACTGTGGTGATTTACTCACCACAGTAAAAACCTGATTTTGACTTCCACAAAAGCTAGTGTGTGATTGACTTCAATAGGCTGTAGATATTTCTAGAGAAAAAATATAAGTTATTGTAACAGACTGATAGTACTTACAGTACATATAACTGTAATGACAGGCAGTGACAACATTTTGGAGAATCTGGACATACTCCTTTTTAATTAATTTCATTATTAATAACTTCATTAACTTCATTATTAATATCTAGCATTTTGTGCAATCTTAAACCTCAAAACCAAAACAATGTATTTTCAGGAGTATCATTATAAGGCACAAGAGTAATTAATAAAAATGGGTTTGCCATCATGTGAGAGGAATGGAGGCAAAGGAACAATGCTGATTCTTTCTTAAGTTTATGGAAGATTTTTAACAAGGTACTCCTAGAAAAGTAGCTGTTAGTGACATAACCTCCCTTCATGGAAAAGGGAGGAAAAATTTAAAAATTAAATAATTTTTGTTAAAAATTAAGATTGTTAAAAATTTTTGTTAAAAATTAAGATTCTTTTTTTTCCACATATCATAATATCTTAACACTGAAATGAATTAACAGAGACCTGTAGTATGTTATTAGTTTATAAAGTATTTCATCAGCTGCCTTACATCCAACTAGTAATGTGGAAACTGAGCATTTTTGTAACTTTTAAAAGCACTCTAAACAACATCTAAGAAGATAAACAAATCTTAAAATCACCAAGAAGATTATTTTGTGTAATCTTAACAAACTGAGCCACAAAGTTCTTCTAATGCATGCCTCTCAGCTGAATTATCTGTAAGAAGATGTTTACTCAGCAGATAGACAATTACTAGACCTAATGGGCAGAAGGCAAGCTTTGCAAAAGTGCCATTTTAAATGTGTATCTGGAAACACCTTTACGTGTTTTAAGTTGGGCATCTGAAAACTGATGCATACCTGTACTTGCGAAAATGATAGTAGAAATTAATTTGGGAACAATTCTCAATGAGAATCAGAATAATGTAGTCTGAAAGGAGACTCTAACTCTCACTCAGATTGGAGATAATTCCAAAATTAGAGAAGGTGGCTCATGGCCTTGGTCAGCTTAGTTTTGAAACTCTCAAAGGATGGAGATTCCAGAATCTCCCTGGGAAACCTGTTGCAGTGCTTAACCAAAACCACTGTGAAAGTTTTTCTTCCCTTGCAGCTGAGTTCTCTTTGCTGCAGCTTGTGACCTCTGCCTGCTGCTTGCCGTTTTGCTCTGCACCCCTGAAACGAGTCTGCCTCTGTCTTCTCTATAATTTCCCACTAGGTCGTGGAAGACTGCAATAAGGTTCCCTCTCCAGCTCTCCCTGCATTTCCTTGCGCATCACCTGATGATGTCATTTTTGTAAATGCAGCCCCGTATGCAGATAGCCTCTGTCACCACAAAGGCACAGTGCTGACTCATGGCAGGATAGGCACTGGAGGTGATATCCGAGCACTCAAAAAGGATTACAGGATTCCAGAGGACTTGCATTTTAAGAATTTGCCTGAAAAAAATTAATGGCATGCCTTTACCATCTTCCAGAATTTAACTGGAAAAGAATAGCATAGAATAAAATAGAAGATAGAATTTGCCTATCTAGAATTCTGGACTTCTCACCTTGTGACAGCAAGTATCTGCATTATTTCTCTTGCAATTAAGACTCAAGGATGCAAAAGGTGCTCCTTACATCATCAAGTCCAATCCTTTTTTATGGTAGGCAGTTGTAACGTATAATCCCAGGAATACATTTATTAGAGTTCCTTCTAAAAACGAGCTAGGGCTTGTGTTTCCAGTGCTTGCACTAAAAAGTGGTTCCACTATACTGACTGTTAGAAAACCTATTCTAATTCTCAGACTAGATATATTCAGCTCAAGTTTATAACCATTTGTAATTGTGCCAGTATTGCCTTTTAACTTTAATAGCTTTTTACTCTCCCCAGTAGTAACAGTGCTGATGTATTTATGGTTACATCCCTTCTTAGGCTTTCATTTCCTGGATTCAAAAAGTGAAAATCACAGAGCAGAGCAGAGCATCTTTTCTAAAATGCTGTAGAATCATATTAACCCATTTCATGACTGCATCACCTTAGTTTTTAATAGTTCCCTTAGTGTCTCTCACCACCTGTAACGTTTCCAGCTACCTCACTCATTAAACGTCTGACCTTACCCCTTGTTCTTTTGAAATACTGAGAGATTTGATTTAGCCTCACATATGTTCTGAATGAGAGCTGTAACCACTGGACCACTAACACTGTAGTTTTATTTCACCCTCCTTTTCTCTGTCTCTTAGAAACTTCAAGTTACACAAGCTTTTTTTTTTTTCTTCTCTTTTCTGTTGAGCTGTCAGCTGCAAATAAAACAGATTAAATAGATCTATGTGAGAGAAGAACAATAGAACAAAAGTGAGAGGATAGAAATGTGTTTCTATTGTTCCTACAATGGAGATGATAGCTGTGAATCTTTCTGTCAGAGCTGTCATGAATTTTTTGAGCAAAATTCTCAGGAACACCTTTTGTATTGGAAGTTAACTGAGATGGAGGAGCAATTTCTTTGCCATAAAGTTATTGATCCAAATTTAAAGAGCAGTTTTTAATGTTTTAAACTCTGTGAACCATCCCTCTTGGTACCAAAAACTGAAAGGGTGGATATGCAAGTGAGAGTCAGAACATCACTCAGCATAAATTTCATGATATGGTGTACAATCTATGGAAAGGTTGCCTAGAGTTGTTAAACATGGGTTACAGGAAACTAGTGATGCATCTACAGCACCGATGCATGAAGAAATGCAACCTTCGAAAGCTATGAAGATTAAGAGAATATCAGCAAAGGACTAAGTTAGATATTCTTCACTAATTATTCATTACTAATCTTTCAAAAATATCCTTCTGAGCTGTACAAAAAACTATGAAAAAGAGTAATTTCTAGGAAAACAAAAAAGAGTTTGCCTTAAGTTACAGAAAGCATCGTTCTCATACTATTTTCTGCTTTTGTTTTGTAATGCTGAAAGGATATGTATTTTTTTCCATTCTGCATAACATTAAAGAAAAAATGTATGTATGATCAGGGCAAAGACAGTAGCAAGCTTAATGGGAGAATACCAGCATTACTATATAACTGAATCTTATGAATAAATTTTTAAGTGACTTATCTGTCTCTTGATTTCAATATGTAACCTATTTCTACTGGTATTAGAAATAGGCATTTAAAACAAGTTTCATTTTAAATGGTAGCAAAGTTATGGCTTAATATTAATAGACATCTGATAAAGTATCAGTATTAAGTGTAAAGGAGTAGTTTTTTAAAATGTGGTAGTTTTTAAAAATGTAGTTCGTAGGGGAGGGTTGTATCATTTTTATGAAGTTGGGGTTTTCACAGTTTTAAAGATAGATTAGATTTGTTTCTCCTAAGCATTACCAGGTAATTCAAGGGCACGTGTCAATTAATCTCATTCTACAATGTCTAGTCATGCTTGTTAACAAAAGAAAAAAGGCTTTCTTTTTTTACATGCAAATCCCATGAGTCATCTGAAATCCATTTGTAAAGGAACATTTTTCATAGAATCATAGGATCATTAAGGTTGGAAAAGACCTCTAAGATCATCGAGTCCAACCGTCAACCCAACACCACCATGCCTACTAAACCATGTCCCTAAGCGCCTCATCTACACCTCTTTTAAATACCTCCAGGCATGGTGACTCAACCACTTCCCTGGCCAGCCTCTTCCAATGTTTAACCACTCTTTCTGTAAAGAAATTTTTCCTCATGTCCAATCCAAACCTCCCCTGGCACAACTTGAGGCCGTTTCCTCTCATCCTATCGCTTGTTATTTGGGAGAAGAGACCAACACCCACCTCGCTACAACCTCCTTTCAGGTAGTTGTAGAGAGTGATGAGGTCTCCCCTCAGCCTCCTTTTCTCCAGGCTAAACAACCCCAGTGCCCTCAGCCGCTCCTCATAAGACTTGTGCTCCAGACCCCTCACCAGCTTTGTTGCCCTTCTCTGGGCACACTCCAGCACCTCGACGTCCTTCTTGTAGTGAGGGGCCCAAAACTGAACACAGCATTCAAGGTGCGGCCTCACCAGTGCCGAGTAGAGGGGCACGATCACTTCCCTGCTCCTGCTGGCCACACTATTTCTGATACAGGCCAGGATGCCATTGGCCTTCATTCAGACAAAATGCTTAAGGCTAATTAAATAATAGCAAGAATGAGGGGTATCCTGACCTTGCAAAGTCATGCACCCAATTAAAAATATAGATAAACCCAAACAGTGACCTATTGGATCTAGACATACATCTACATCATGTTTTTCTACAGGTTTATTGCATCTTATCCATCTTGATGCATTTGCAGCAAAACAATACTGATCAGTTATAAAGAACAGAGGCAACAGTTTGATTGAAAAGGAGCCTGTAACTGTTTTAACCAACCGAAGCATTGGACATTTAATCATATAGTTACACTTTCAAAATCCTGCACAGGGTTTTACTAACAAACCTTATTATACTCCTACAAGAACGGTGGCTAGTGCTACATGTTGACAGAAGAAAATCTCGTACCTCTGGAGGAGTACACCTCTCAGGCTGATGACAAGCTAGGTGCAAAAGTAACTAACCTTTAGGATTATGTTTTTTAATGTGAAGAAAACACAACTAATATATGATACATGAGACATGGAGAATTACTATTATGAAGCCCACACTATGCAACCCTTTAAAACAAAAGGAAGGTTCCCTGAGCTGTATTTTAAGTTTTTTCAGCAATTAAATCTCAATATTAGTTGAAGATACTCATCACTCCTCTGCTTTTGTTATCAAGTCTTGCACCTTCTGCACTATTCAAGTCATGACATGAACATCAGTAGAAGTAGGACTAGGACTTTGTCTCTTCTACAAGATGCAACAAAAAAACCACCCAAGCTCATAGTCTTCTACCACAAGCCAGCTTGCCTGGCTCCAAAGCTAGGTGCCAAAAATAAAACACTGGTAAGTTTTAAATTTCAGAAGTAATAGATGTCTTTCCCCCACCCCACCATGTTTTCACTTCAAATTTACTTCCTTCTATTGAATCATACCTGCTTGTAGCAAGAAAACACACTAACTGTTCAGCAGCTTACTGATGTAAACCAATGAACAGTGGATTTTGTACGATTTGTCTGATGCACAGGAAATGTAACCTACTAAAACCACCAGATGTACAAGCAGTGGCTTTCAACTGAAGTGATAAGGTTTACAGCTTCATTTCTCCAGATACTTGATTTAATCTCTACTGATAGCTGATACATAAATAATAGGTGCAGCTGACACTGATTCTTGCCCTAAAGTAGTGAAAAGGCAAGGTCTGAACCTAACCCCATAACTGTCTAGGCTGTTTCTTTACATTTTCATTGTATCACCTCAACTATTATATCGCATTATTTTCTTTCTGAATGATAATGTAACACAACCCCTCCTCACCCCAAAATGCATAGTTTTAAGACCAAAAATGACATACAGAATTTTTAACGTTGTAAAAATAAAACCACTGCTTTTGAAACATATTTTCTTTTTTTTTTTTTTTAGGAATATGCTTTATGACTTTTCTACTATATATTTTAATATCCTATAAAAACTTAACACTTGTCTTCCAGCTGAATGCACAACCATCAGGCTGCAGAGACAGCATGGTTTCTTTTGCTCTCCCTCTTTCTGTTCCTGTGAATTTTGAATTATTATTATTTGAATCCTTTTTTCAGGAAAATACAATTTTAAGAGGATAAATATCCTGCCCAGAGCAGCCAGTCACTTAGTTGTAGGGCACCCTTCCACCAGATCAGAGCTGTGGGTTTAGCCTCCCTCTGGTTGACACAGGTCTTCTCCTCTCCAGCTGATTCCTCTATCCATTTGGTTGTAGTGTTGAAAGGCAGGTACTTTCATTATCACCATTTTAAAGCAAAGCAGATTTGCTCTGTTCTTCAAAAGAGCGGGTCAAGGTGACAGCTTTAGCACACAGCTGTAGTCTGGGAGTCCCAAACAGATAGAGGTACCCCCCAATAGTTCTGCATCCCAGAATGCATCGCAGACGCATCAAGCATCCCAGCTCCACTGAGACATGGAATTTCAAAGCACACCCTTTCCTCCGTGTTTCTTGTTTGTCAGGCACGGGTGCCTTTCCTGCTCAACAGCTCCTTTCTGAAGGCCCTAACTTTCCTGGGCCCTGAGATGAGAAAACCTCCCAAGGGTGAAATAATGAAGAAACTAAAAAGGAGGGTTTATTTTTGAAATCTCTCTTTAAGTTACAGCAGTAATCTGTTATCTGTAGAAGTGCTTGGAGTAACAGTGCATATGTCAAAACCTCTGTGGGATGAGCATAGCTGTGGAGCACTAATGGTCATGGAGATGGAAAACTTTTTATTTGAGTTTATTATGACTACGTTGTTGCAAACTTAATTAAAAACTGGATTACTCAGCTTATACTCTCGAACCAGTTTTGTATTGTTTTACATTACGTTATCCACAAAATTTTCACAATTCCTAAGCAGATGTAAGTAGCATTTCTCTTTCCAGTTCCAACTCACAGGCTGACCCTGAAAACTCTAAATTCATTTAGATTTTAGCAGATATTTATAATAAATTTCATTTTAATAACATTATTTCACATTAATTTTTGTTAGTTTCTGAAACATCATTGTTGCTTTTCTCCTAAGCTTCAGTCACAGTGAGCACTTCAGTCCTAAATTTCCCATATGATCAACCAATTACAATATTATACCCTTTATAGAATATGTAGCAGGAGTCCTTGGGAGAAAATACCTAGAAATGAATTTATCAGATGCTTCAGGCTCAAATGGCAACTGATATACTGATAGTTTAAGAAGTATTTTTTTGAAGACCTGTTTTATAAAGGAACAATGTTATTCACTGTTCATCAGCATATGTCTGGAGAAAAGGACTTTGCAATCCATCACAGATTGCCAAGAACAGAAAGGATATTTTAGACAGTAAAACCACTGCACTTCTGTGTAGAGAGGGACAGACAGGTAAGAAAGGCTTTTCACAGAAGTAATTTGTACAGATTGTGTTCATCTTAACTGAATGCTGAGGTCTGATCAAAATTAGTCCTGCACTTGCTACTGGACATAATATTCTGCTGTCTACTTTGATTTTTCCATGGGTGCTCTATCTCCTTCTGGTGGATGATAGCCCATAAAATACAACTGGTGAGTGGGCATAACTGAGGTAATCCAGGGGCTCCTGAGTCAGCAGTGGAAGACAGTGGCTTAGGCTAGCATGCTTTCTTTTCTTCCTTAGGCATATATATTTTCAATAGCTAAAACTGAGAAATTTCAGATAAGAGGTGTTGGCACTAGGAAGACAGGGATCAGCCTTACCATATGGAAACTGATAAAGCAATGGTCATCTGTTTTCTAGGTTGTCCCTACCTACTTCTAGCTTGTGCCAGGCCAGTTAAAATATGCTGCTTGCAGGGGGTGACCATAGAACAAAATATTTTGTATTGGTGGCTCACAGCTATCTAAGTGGCTTGCAACTCAAAGAAATTACATTAATTTTTCAGCTTTCTGTGTCTAGCCAACTGAAAAAATGATGCTCTGGAGCCCTTCAGTCCCAATCTAGTTTGCAAACACCACATGCAGAGAAGAAGAAATGAATTCCACTCCAAGGAACCCCTAGTCTGACTGTTTTCTATTTCATGCTGCTAGTACCTATATTTAAAGAAAAAAAATTAACACCCATAGTAAATGAAAGGCATGCGTACAATAACAAAGGAAATGGAAATTCCTAAAACACAAAAAAACCTGTCACCCAAATGCCTTGCCTAACTATCCAAAAGCCATGGACAAATGAGAATAGGCTATTGTTATTCAATTCTTTTGAAAAATAAATAATGCTGATCTCTTAGTGAATGGTTTGTTCTGTGACTCCTAGGTAAAGAAAGGAGTTTCACATTCCAGTGGTTATGGCAAAAATTGCACTAAGACTATAACTAACTACTAGGTTTCTGCTTCTGGTGCGATGCCTTCAGGGAGCTGCAGAAGGACCAGTATTGATCCAAGCACCATCTTTATTAAGCGTGCATTAAATGAGTCTAGCATGCTTCATGATGCTGTGCTGAAGACAATATTGCTTGACGACATTTTTTTCAGACCTGTCTATATATTGTTCATCTCATCATTCTCAACTTTCATGTCAGGATGTTTCCTAATTAACTTAAATATTCAGCAAATGATACTGAATTAAAATATACTGAATATGTGCATATAAATACTTCTCTTAAAAGAGGGCATAAATTCTGCTACTGTTATATAGTTTATGTATTAATAATGGTAATGAAAAAATGGAAGTAAGGAAAAGAGTGTTGGAAGAAGTTCTAATGTATGCATGTAGCTTTTCTTGGCAAGCTTTGAGGAAATATTTTTACAAAGGATTGTAATGATTTTGCAATAGTTATATGCATAAGCTCTTCGGGGACTTTGATCCTGGATTGCTCCACACCAACATAAATATTATTAGGGACACAAACTGTCACAATGAAGCTCTCTACAAGAAAGTTAGATGAGATGCATATGTTTTTCCACATTTCTCAACTTTCTTGACACTTCCTTGCAATTTCTGTAAGCAGCAAAAGTACAGTGTTCATTATCATAGGGGAGTATACAGCAACTGATCATAAAAGATCAGAGGATCTAAGAGTAAAATACACTTTGTAGTAGCTTTATTAATGTTTTCTTTTTCTAGAACTATAGAGCAGCTGTTCCAATTAATGTGATTTTTGTTGTTGTTGTTGTTGCAGCTTTTGAATTTTTCTGGAAACAAAGAGATACTAAAAAATTATATGAAGTGTAATCAACAGCAAAGTTGAACTGAGGTTAGAAAACATTGTAAATATTTCATTTTTCTGAGTAAAAGAATGACCATTATGTAAGTCCTCTTGCCACTGAATGAAACTGATTCCATTATATTGTCCTTTTTTCTGCACTGTGTGACCTTGAGTCTGCAAAATGAGATGTCCCCTCTTTCCCCCTTTTGCAAATGAATAAAAAGAAGTCTTCCATGCCTTCCAAGAAGTCGTCCAAGATCTTGACTTCCAGACGAGGGAAAAAAGAGGTAAAATAAAATAATTTAAACAACTCTATTTTTTTTTTTTTTAAAAAGGCTGCCTCTGGATATAGACAGAAAACAGATGACTAGAGTTATGGATTCTGAAGCCAAAAGGACCATTAGAACCATTAGCTTGGCTTTCTGTAAATTGCAGGTAATTAATACTTAATAAACTTTGGTATTGAGTCCAGTAACTTGTATATTCATGTAAAGGACAAGTTATTTCTGGTTGAAAAATTATCCTCTTTTTCACTGGTTGCTCTAATGATTGTTCATCTGCTCTCTTAAAAGTGTGTGTCTTATTTTCTGTTTGAATTTGCTTGGACCAAGTTTAGCTTATCTGAGACCTGCAGTTATGTGAGACTGAAGAGATTATTTTATCCTGTTGAAGGTAACTGCATTTTCTAATGGAGAAATTCTAAGGCAGAATTTAAACTATTTTTAGTGTTATATTTTTCCTAAACTATGACAAAAATGTTTTCTAGCATAGACTTCTGATGTCTGACAAATTCCATTTGAAATATTCAACTTTGATTATTGGTTTTTATTGACAGTTCCTTTCTAAAATCTGTAAATTAGCTGGCTCTTCATGAAATGTGCAGAATTTTTAGTTGTGATATTATCTTTTCACATACAATGTCTTAAGTATATTGTATCTATATAGTTACCTTTATTAACCTGGTTTCCTGTCTCTTTAGAGAATTAGGTTTCTTTGTCAAAAAAATAACATTAATTGACATTAATTTCATTCTTCACCTTTAATACTTTATTAGATGAATCCCTTACCAGCTTTGTCATTTATGTTGCCTATGATAAATTTCACTTAACTGGCCTACAGGATCATCCTGTTGCCCTATGGTATAACAAGCATTGTTCCAATCTTCTGGCATTTCCACTCCTTCAAAAAAAGATAATAATATGAGCAACTCAGTGCTGTCTTCCATACTATTAGAATGTCTAACCTCAAGTTATCTGGACCTAGTAATTTTAAAAGCTTAATCCCTATTAATGCAGTTTGACATACTCCCTAAACACAGAAGGTCTGGAAGGTACTTCTTCAGGGAACAGCTTCAATTTGATTAGTATTTTCAAGGAAAAGTATCTAGAATTGTCTACTCATTTTTTAACCACCAAGGACAAATAATGACTTCACAAATCAATGACAGCCTCTTACAACAACACTGGAATTCCCTGTTCAATATTCTTGGCAACACATGCAGCATAATCCTAGTTGTTTGGAGCATGAAAAGACCTGATCTTGGCAAGCTCCCCCATTTGGAGTCTGAATGCTGTGAGTGTGGAGTGGTGACATTTATGACTCTGTAGCTGGCTATTGATTATTCCTGTATTTATGAGTTCATACAGGAACAGATGTTAGTTGACATTTTTTGTTTAATCTTACAGACGTGCTGAAATTGCCTTTGGAGATTTGGGTGAATATGGAAACACATGATATTATCAGAACCTGAAGCCACATGAAAACAAACTAAGAAGATTTTTACTCTCAGAGAATCATAGAAGAATCTGGGGCAATACTCTGATCAATCAGAGCTCATCACTACAGGAGCTTGTAGGAATTTTGTTCTATTGTGCAAAGCCAAGGGCTTACCTAGTTTGGTATCTATTTACAGGTCTAGTTCACATCAGCTAGCTCATGAAAAACAAAATTGTAAAAAAAGAGTTCTATTTTTCACACACATATATTGCTAACTCTACACATACACACTGAGAAAGGTAATTTTATAAGTATTCTCCATCTAGAAAAATCTTTATACCTAGAATGTAAGCTCTTACACAGCCTTCACGATGTTTCCCATAGCCTCCTATCAGCATGCAAACTCATACAAACCACACACTTTCAGACAGTATCTGAGGGGTTTTTAAAATCATTTTTCTAAATACTGCATTTTTATATGCCACTAATTATACCTAGCCTCTTGTAGTTACTGAATGATCTATGGTATGTTTGGAAGAACACCCATGTGCACATGAGCACACACGCACACAAGTATTTGTAACTCTATATGGCTCTTAAACAAGGTTGTTGACATTCTTTAATCAAGAGGTTTAAATGCCTTATGCTGACTTTTGAGTTTTACTGGTTGTCTAAGGTACAGTTAAGGCTTGAGTGGGTTTAAGATGAGGGCTGTGATCACTCAGTTGCAGAACTGGGCTCCATTGTCCTTTGGTGGTAGCCTGAGTGTGTATATCAGCTGATTGCAATGTCTAATCATGAAATTGCAGGAGTCTGTGGGTGTTTAACCTGTGATTAAAGATGCTGGGGGAAGATGCATACAGTTTCTGAGACTAGGATCTGAAGAGTTAAGTTTCTTCCTGAACATGTTCTAAGACAGAGAAAAGTTTAGGTCTGAAACAGTACAGTCTACTGTCTCGTATTGAGTTTCTGGCTGGCCACTCACGCAAGCTTTCTCATTTAAAGTCTACAGCATCACTAGGCACCCTGGTGCTTCAAAGTCATCCCTATTTACTACCTGACTGCACAATTTCGGAGCAACATGACCTTCATGTCTGCTTGATGACTGTACTGAGGTTTTTGGAAATGCTTTCAACACTGTTCCTGAACATAGGTAATACACCTACAAACACATCCTCAGCATCTTACAGTTCTCGGTGTTTGCAGAACCGTTCATTTGCACATGATTTGTAGTTACATGAAGTTGTGAGACAGTGACAAGCAAGGCTGTGTAGAGGAACACAGGCTTTTACCACAGATCGCTTGACTTGAGAGAACAAAGATAGTGGGAAACAGCACAAACGTCACATATCCCACAATTTACTGACCAAGATTTAGATTCACTGGACTGCCTGACAGGCAAATTCCATCTTGACATCAAGACAATCCCCAGACAACTCCAACTTAGCAGACCTACAACCTCTAAACTTGATCCATTATAGCACAGACCTTCAGCATAAGGAAGCTCTGTGTAGTAAACATATTTTACTCTGGAAAGGGCATAACATGCCTTGAAAGCCTTCTCCAACCACTTGGCCATGATGGACAGTTCTCTTTACCCACTGCAGGGTCAGGAAGATGAAGCATGGAAGGACTTATCTCCCAAAGACCATATTAAGAATAATAGCCTGAAAAGTGAAAGGAGCCAGAAAATACATAGGGCTTAGTCTCCTGACTATGTCATGTAGATGACAAAGTCATGTCTTATCTCAAGGAAAACAACATTTGGACATATCAAGAGAAATAAAACAGCCCAAACCAAACAATTAAGAGCTCAAATTCAAATGTTTTTCATGAGATGTACATCAGTTTCAGAAGCATACAGTCTCTGGTACAGAAAAAAGAGGTACACTAATTTGGCTTCATCTAATATGACTTCCTGGTGCAAAGATGCTGTCTTCATTTTGAAAGTCTAATCCTGAATTTTGTGACTGCTGTGTTTGCATAGTTTATGGACAATGCTTGGATTATAGCTGGAGTTATCTTAATGTCCAAGAGAGGTGAGGTTGCAAAACAAAACTCTCAGGAGTCCTGCATTTTTGAAGCAGTTGAGGGAGGAAACTGCTCCATCTTGCTGCTTGTATGTTTACCTGTGCTCCAAACAACTTCATATTCCTAGCTTTTGTATTTTTTTTTTAATTTATAAAAAAATTTATTAAAAAATATTCACATGCTGTGCTGTCTTGTAAGCAAAGCAACTGGCAGTACTGAGGCAAACCCATCTGGGCTGCTGAATTGTGGCAAGATATTGCTGCCCAAGTAGAGAACCTGGTTGTAAAAGTCCGTCACGTAGATGCTCACATACCTAAGAGTCAGGCCACTGAAGAACATCAACAGGTGGATCAGGCTGCTAAGATTGAAGTGGCTCAGGTGGATCTGGACTGGCAACATAAGGATGAATTATTTATGGGTCAGTGGGCCCATGACACCTCAGGCCATCAAGGAAGAGATGCAACATACAGATGGGCTTGTGATCGAGGGGTGGACTTGACCATGGACACTATTGTACAGGTTATCCATGACTGTGAAACGTGCTGCAGTCAAGCAAGCCAAGCGGTTAAAGCCTCTCTGCTATGGAGGACGACGGCTGAAATATAAATATGGGGAGGCCTGGCAGATCGATTATATCACACTCCCACAAACCCGCAAGGCAAGTGCCATGTGCTTACAACGGTGGAGGCAACCACCGAATGGCTGGAAACATATCCCGTGCCCCATGCCACTGCCCGGAACACTATCCTGGGCCTTGAAAAGCAAGTCCTGTGGCAACATGGCACCCCAGAAAGAATTGAGTCAGACAACGGGACTCATTTCCAAAACAACCTCATAGACACGTGGGCCAAAGAGCATGGCATTGAATGCGTATATCACACCCTCTATCAGCCACCAACCTCTGGGAAAATCAAATGATATGATGGACTGTTAAAGGGTACACTGAGAGCAATGGGTGGTGGGACGTTCAAACATTGAGATACACATTTAGCAAAGGCCACCTGGTTAGTCAACACTAGGGGATGTGCCAATCAAGCTGGCCCTGCCCAGTCAAAACTTTTATGTACTGTAGAAGGGGATAAAGTCCCTGTAAGCGCATGTAAAAAATATGCTGGGGAAGACAGTCTGGGTTATT
>NW_008823967.1:1485134-1493013 GCF_000699105.1 Pygoscelis adeliae
GACTTTTCAGCTTCCCATGCTCTACCGACTGAGAGGGCTGGAGGTGCACAAGAAGCTGGGAGGGGGCACAGCCAGGACAGCTGACCCACGCTGGCCAAAGGGATATTCCATACCATGTGACGTCAATGCTCAGTATATGAACTGGGAGAAAGCTGGCTGGGGACTGTTTGCGCATTGGTCGGCAGGTGGTGAGTGATTGCATTGTGCATCACTTGCTTTGTATATTCATTATTATTATTATTAATAATAATAATATTACTACTATCTTATTGCATTTCAATTATTAAACTGTTCTTATCTCAACCCATGAGTTTTCTCAATTTTGCCCTTCCAATTCTCTCCCCCATCCTACCGGTGGGGGGAGAGAGTGAGCGAGCGGCTGTGTGGTGCTCAGTTGCCGGCTGAGGTTAAACCATGACATGTGCATAATGTCTCTTGACATGAGTATTTAGACTGCTCTCCTGTTTTCAGTATATGTCATTGTGTAAGTTCACACATGGGCACAGACTTCTGGCATAATGATATACCTGCACATATTATCTACTAAAAAAAATAAAAGTAGAAGAAAATTTAAAAAATATTAATTCTGAATATCAGTACCTGCATTCTTAAGGAGCTTGTGGGTAAAGAAAACAAACATTTCTACCTCAGTGTGTCTCTGCCTTCTTACTAAATAAAACAGATGGACTGAAAGACAGTAATTTGAAGATGTGAGCCTTCTACTCTGTAGCGTTAAAGATTTCATTCTGTGTCACTCTGGGTTTGGTGAAGTCATAGTTGTATTGCTTAAGGGAAACTTACTTTTTCTCATTCCACATTGTAAGATTTGTACATTCCTTAAGTTGGAAGGAAAGCTGTTCAAGGTAAAATCCATCTTCACTTGTGCCTTAAAGGAGAAAAACAGTACGTAACTCCAATTCTTCTCTATCTCATTGCCTTACTCTATTTTTCCTTCAGTTAGTTGATGGGCAATTAATTCTCCAAGACCACAGATTTTTTAGAGCCAAACTTCAAGCAGAATTTTTACTTGAGTATTTCAACTCTTATTAAACTTAACAAGTTTGCCAGAATAAGGCCACCACCAACAGGAGCAAATCCACTAACAGATAAAATTATTTAAATCCATTATTTTTGTGTAAAAGGCAAATTTTGATTAGTATGCTGTACCTCGGAATACAGCCAACCAGCTAAGGGCATTTTTTCAGATCTGAATGTGGTTTGACTTTACTCACCAGGCAACATAATAAGATAGTGAGACCCAAGGCCCATATCTGTTTTGACTTGTAGAGGATTTCCGGGGCTCCTTCTTCCTCTGAGTTCTCCAGGGAGACAACTTGTTCATAACAGTAAGGATCATTTATTGTGCTAGGTGCAAAGCTTATTTTCAGTGCAGAAGGGGAGATTCTTATGTTAAATAAAGCCTGTTCCTGGGCAAGGAAACTCAGTAAATGTTGGCATCTCTTCAGCTTTCTGGAAATAATGCTTTGGCTCCTGGCACTAAGCTGATTTTAAACTAAGTAAGATGGACAGACAAAGCTTCAGCTCACTTAATGCCCTTGTCTTAAATCTGCCTGGGTTATTCAGAGATTTAAAGGCCCTGATATGAAATTTGGACTGAGAAAATGTCAATGCCATGTGGCTAAACAGAAGTGTTCTTACTTGAACTAGAAAAAAGGAAGAAAAGAGGATACTAGCTGAGACTCTCATTTTAATTAGATGGAGAAAGCCCATCTATCCACCCGTATTTCAGGAAATACATACAGACCACTTCAAAGGAGGAAGCACAATAAAGGAGAGAGCTTGATACAAAGCTTTGAGAGATGTGGGTTGGGACACAAGGATCATTTGTGAAGTGCATAGTCATTCTTCACCACTATCTTATGAAAGTATCTGTAGGAATAACAAGTCAAATTCAGGTCTTGCTTGTGCTTCATACATTTTGATCATCTCCTATCTGAGATGGAGACTGAACTGAGAGCCAGTGATGAGTGTGTGCTCCCTCACTGCCCCAAAGATAAATGTCTAACATCCTTCGCTCTCAGAATTCATTCTCTGTTACCTGGACCCCTGGCTTCAACAGAGTTGAAGTTTCCCTTTTATTTCTGCACAGTATCTGATATACCAACAGAATAGATTGATAAGATAATATTTTCCCTCATTTTGTTACTCAAACCAACCATGAGATTAATTGCTATTCAATCACTATATTTCTAGGTATTTGATACAGCCTATTACAAAAGAAGTTCCTTAAATATTAATACTGATTTAATTAATTGCACTGAAAGTAAAAAATCTGCATCTCTGCCAGTGGTTCCTTCAGCCCTATGAAAGACAAAACTGTTGTGGAAAAGAGTGCTAGATTTCTGTAGGGTAGTGAAAACTGGTCTGTGTCAGAACTGTGCAGTTTTTAAATGCACAGTTTACTGCCAGGCCATTGAAAAACATTATCTTAGACCCATAGTAGAGGTGTGTGTGTGGGTGTTTCGTCTTTCTTTTTTAACCTTTTGTGGTTTGTATTTGTCAAATAATATGATTAACATTAATTGCTGATAAGAGGCTGATTTAATTATTATAGCTGTGCTGAAGTCATTGGACTTTGGCTGACATGCACCAGGTAAGGATATGACTTTTAAGTCCCAGAACCTTTCCACTCACATTGAAACCAAGGATCATTTATTCCTGTCATGTGCTTTTGTGCAATTCATCATGCCACATCCAGAAGGATCTTTCCTTTCAACAGCTGTCAGCACTTTCTGAAAGCTTGCGGGTTATTCTCTTAAAAGTTGCAGGGGAAAGAAAACAAAAAAGCAGATTTATAGGCTGCAGCTTATTTTTTCCCCAAAATTCCACATATTTACACTTAATGAGTGCCCACCAGAGCACTTTCAGTTTGCTAACATATGTTGGAAAGGTCAGAATTATGCATAAAAGATCCCATTTTATATTTCACAGAACAATCACATAATGTATCCTATTTCTCATCCAGGAAGGCTAACTGAACATGGTAAATTTGGTGTTAAAAAAGTGATAACTTTGAAGATCTAGGTTCCTATTTCTTTGGGACACAATGTACTCTTGAGTGTTTATGCTCATGTGTCCTGTCTGTACTCACAGAGCAGTTCCAGGCAGGGAGGGATCGTACCTGAGTCGGAATGGGGAACGGAAGCAACCTAAAATAGACTTTGCCTGCTACCTAGTCTGAAAAAACTGTGCTTGTTCAACTGTGTGATGGCTGCTAACTAGTACATCTACTGCAGTGTACTAAAACTGCTTGGCTTCTGGACTTGAAAGCACCACACTTTGTAGACACATCATTTAGTACAAAGGTAAGTTAAAGATCTCAATGCTTCATTGTGCATGTGTCTGATAAGATGAATATTTAGCTGATACAGTTTTTCCATCATGGCCAATGAAGCTCATGGAGAGCCATTTTTGCAGGTACCTGATAAAGACATTAAGCATTCTTGCTTCATTACTCACAAAGAAGTTATCAGCCACATTCAAATTCAGATAGTTTTCTTGAGATAGAAAGTTCCAGAAAAGGCATTTATATTCTGATATGCTTTAGAAGATGTTAATGAAGTATTTTTATGAAAGTTTTTAAATGTTTTTGATCCATGTCTTCATCTGCCTCTTGTTTAATTAGGATTAAAACACTAAAAGTAGATTTAAGTGGCTCTAACTCAGGCCCCTGAAGTTTGCCGGTCCTTCTGGGGTCCTACATCACATGTTCACAAAATGTCTTTGCATATGTAGGACAATGTATAGCTGTATAGTCAAATACTGTAGGTTTTAAGAGTGCCACACATAGCTTTTGCTGTGCAACCCCTCCTCGCATCCCTGAAAGGCACAGTTATTCATCATCCATGGCCACAAGGCCATGCTCTCACTCTCAAATTTGCCAGGAGTCACCTGGAGGCTCACAAACAAAGTTGTGCTTAAATTCTAAAAGAGTAAATTAATATAATGAAATTAAATTCTAAATAAAATTGTTCTCATTCTCATCTTAGGTTGCACCTTACTACTTCTGTTTCTGACATAAAGCAGGTTTAAAAACTAGAAAGCTTGACTGTTGTTGCAACTCTTCCACTGATTCAACAGCAGGTATTAGCCCTCACAACATAACTACAATACATCAGGATTTAATTTAAATATAAATAGCCAAACGAAAACTAGCAATGAGGTCACTACTCATAGTGAACGAAAAAGATAATGAGAAAATTTTTCTGCTACAAGAAGAGCAATGCAGTGACATATATCAGGTATCTGGGGATATGGCTAAGCATTTACATTAATTTTGCCTTAATATTCTGTTTGAATTCAGACAACTTGAGCTATGAATGTGACTTTGGAAACTAAATGCCTCTGCCACCTAACCTGTCATGTTTGATTCCTGTATATAGTCACATTCTATATTTCTATCAGTGAGCACTGGAAAATGAAGTGCAAGCACAGATAAGAAGTGCCTCTTGTCAAAACCCCAAAGCCAATTTGTCAAACAACTCCCTGGTAGCAGTATAGGTTTTAATTGGTGCACCTTCCCTCTGCTTCTCTGACCTCTTTTCCATCTCTTTGTGATGCCTGCATGAGCATTCATGCAGTTATGGGGTGAACTGGACTGAGGAGCTGATCCAGATGCAAAGTAACCATGAACATTCATCATTTAGTTTAAGCAGTACTGTTATTAAATACTGAATCTCACTCAAAATAGTTCTCTTGTGTAGGTCACAAATTAGGAGGATGTGATCAAAACATGTTATGTTACAGACATAAATTCCAGCAAGAGAGAAACACATGTACATACTTTGCCTGCCCAAATATCCACCACTTCATCCTGTTTAACTGTGTCTGAAAGCCCAATGAAAGTTCATGCTAACAAAGATCATGCAGCAGGAGTAACATCCTGGCTCAGAGAGGGAGATGTTCCCTTTTTCCTCCACATTTGATTTTTGATAAATTAAGCTTCTGAATGAATGGGGAGTACCAACTCTTAGCCAGTGCTTCCCAGGGGCCTGGTTCATTTCCAGCTGAGCATATCACATGGGGTAGGAAATTTAAGAGCTAAGCCTTGATAACAGCTCAGTATTAATGGTTTCGACTTCAGTGCCTTAATGAAAGGATGTGGCTTGAAAAATAGCTCTGGAAACAATAAGCGGTATTTTTCCTTCTGAGAATATCTCGTCATATTTACTGGGGCCCAACACTTAAATTTTCACACATTTGCAGGTTCTGGCTTTAATCATCTGGTTGAAGACTTGATCCAAGGACGTAAGGACTTGTAGTTCCAGGGACATAATGACTTAAATGCTTGTGGTGAACAAGAGCACAATACGCCTTTCATTAAAGTCTTTGTAACGAGGATGGGCAAGTTGTTGGACCTAAGCAGACAGTTTCTAGTTCCCAAGTAAGTCACCCTGTGGGACCGCCCTTGTGCTGCTTTGTTAGGTGTCTCACAAAGAGCACAACACAAAGGTGGCTGTCCTCAACCACCCTGCAAGCCTTTGGGGCATCTTTGGAGCATCAATCAGTCACATTCCCACTGCATCAGGAACAGCTGCCTTCTCACAGCATGTCTCCTATATCTTAATATGACACCTGGCAAGGTTCTGCCGGTACCCATCCCAAAGCAGGGGTTCTGGAGGATGGAAAGCACTCATACCTCATTATATCTCTTTAAACAAGGGGCCCTGAACTTATCGCATGTCGTTATTTGGAGTAAAACTGTAGAAGTGGGAAAAGCTAGTGAAGATACCTTGGGTAAGATGACGTACCCTCAGCAAGTTCATGTTGATTGGAAGCTAGGAAGAGGGGGCCAGGGGACAGATGCTTCTAGCCACATAAAACATCACTGATTTCTTGTCAGAAAATTTTAGCATTAGTGTGATTTTTCTGATATCAATATCGTGAAAGCTTCAAACATTACCAGATGTAATTAATAGCAAACTTAGATACTAAGATTACCATTCAGCTTCCTGAAGTACTGTAAGTGTTACCCAAGGGAATTAGAAAAGTAGATATTGCCAACAGAGTAAAACCAAATAATAAAAACTACTTACAAAAAGGGCCACATCTTTTCAGGACAACTCAACTACTTTTTTAGGATCAGGGTATGATGAATACCTAAAGCACAAAAATTTATTTTTTTTCCTTAAGGGTGCATCACTTCTTTTCTAATGTGCTACTGGCACCTCTGCTGTGCATTTTTATTTCATTTATATATAATGCTAATTTTTCAAATATTTTTTCAAACTTATTGTGAAAATGTCTTTTTACTTTTAAATTGCTTTCTTCACCCAATATCTTAGTTTAAAACAGCCCAAAAGCTTCAAAATAATAATTTTTCATTTTTATGGAACTTTCCTATGCAATTATGTATTTCCACAATAAACAAGGTTTTTCCTCCATGGCATATTTGTATCTCAGCCAAGTCTCACTGCTCCCATTGTTCTTCAAAGTAAGGACATTTGCAATGAAGAATAAAAATCTCTTTGCCATTCTCCCCACAAAGAAAAAGCCAAATAATGCTGGGACACAGCTCACCTGCTACATCCAAAAGAGAAATGACACAACTAAAGGACTGAAAAATTAGGACGGGCACAATGAAGAGTAGTCAGATTTTTAAATCAGGCAAGTAACCTAACAGTAGTGTTCCTTACATACCACCATGGTCTCCATGCAGTCCTGGTCAACCAGAAATGCCCTGTTAGGGATCCCCCAAATCCCAGGAGGTCACCGTCCGCTTACACAGCTCTCTTTCATGTCTCTTCCCTCACAGGCTCCTGCCAGCCAAGAGCCACTGTGCTTTAGGTCCACCCAGATGGCTCCTATGGGACCAGAGCCAAGCTAATAATTATTCAGAGCATCCCTAGGTTGCTGTAATTTCCACTGAGGCAAACATAGAGCTTTAGGATCAGAGAACTGGGAACTTCCTTGCTGTCACTTATTTAGCTGCACCCAGTACAGGCCAGACACTTTGGGCAAGCACTGAAGTATACAGGGTAATTTTCTAAGCAAAAACCAAACCCCTCCCTTTTCACTCTAAACTCTATTTATTCTAGTTTGCTCACTACTACCAATGCCATACTTTCCAGGCTCGCTGTTCCAGATGTCCTAGGAGACCAAACTACTGACCAGAGGGGAAGAGGAAAGCAAATCTCCTAGAAGACAGAGATCAGATCCTAAGAACTTCTCCCTCATACTGCCAAATGCTGTCGTAAGCAACCACTTGGCATCTATGCAATGCAAATAAGAAAAAAATGCTTCCAAAGGAGAACTGATTTTGTTTGTAAGCTGTAATAGGCCTATATATTATGCTGACCAAGATACTCTTGTTATCCTAACCAGCTGAAATAAGTCATGGAATAGCATTAAAATAGAATTTAGGTGCAATTAGTTCATTAACTTTAAACATAATTGGCTTAATTGAAAAAATAAACAGCTATACTATCTGTAGCCACTCTCAGATTGTAGGAAGTTTAGCATGATGGCTAACATTTGGCCTGTTCAGGACACTGGTTGAGAGATCCTAACCAGCTGAAATAAGTCATGGAATAGCATTAAAATAGAATTTAGGTGCAATTAGTTCATTAACTTTAAACATAATTGGCTTAATTGAAAAAATAAACAGCTATACTATCTGTAGCCACTCTCAGATTGTAGGAAGTTTAGCATGATGGCTAACATTTGGCCTGTTCAGGACACTGGTTGAGAGAGTCCCATGGGAGACAGTCCTGAAGGGCAAAGGGGTCCAGGAAGGCTGGACGATCTTCAAGAAGGAAGTCCTAAAGGCGCAGGAGCAGGCTGTCCCCATGTGCCGTAAGAAGAACGGGTGGGGAAGACGACCGGCCTG
This sequence comes from Pygoscelis adeliae, assembly GCF_000699105.1. NCBI lineage: Eukaryota > Metazoa > Chordata > Aves > Sphenisciformes > Spheniscidae > Pygoscelis > Pygoscelis adeliae. Next base: position 1,492,984 of record NW_008823967.1, read on the forward strand.
ACTGAATGGGGAGCTTTCGCTGGGACTCAA
>NW_008823967.1:1494484-1495728 GCF_000699105.1 Pygoscelis adeliae
ACATGAGCCGACAGTGTGCCCAGGCGGCCAAGAAGGCCAACGGCATCCTGGCCTGTATCAGAAATAGTGTGGCCAGCAGGAGCAGGGAAGTGATAGTGCCCCTGTACTCAGCACTGGTGCGGCCGCCCCTCGAATACTGTGTTCAGTTTTGGGCCCCTCACTACAAGAAGGATGTTGAGATGTTGGAACGTGTCCAGAGAAGGGCAACGAGGCTGGTGAGGGGTCTGGAGAACAAGTCTTATGAGGAGCGGCTGAGGGAGCTGGGGTTGTTTAGCCTGGAGAAAAGGAGGCTGAGGGGAGACCTCATTGCTCTCTACAACTACCTGAAAGGAGGTTGTAGCGAGGCTTTCATTGGCAGGGAACATTAAATTAAATTATCCATCCTTACTCTGGTTGTTACAAATATCCTATATATATATACCCTGTTTCAATGGTATAGAAAAGTGCTATATATTTGTGTCAACATTAATTATTAACTTTGATATATTTTGACATACATACTGCATATATAGGATATATGCAAGAACACAGCATACCAACAATATGATCAGAAAAGGGATAATACATTAAACTTGAGGTTTCTTTAGGATTCATGTGGCTTCTGTATTGCTGAAACATTTACCGGTGTGGGTTTTCCTAGCTCCCATCCACAAGAAGGTTGGCCTAAGTGATTTGGAACAAAAAGTATAGAAATGCACTCTCAGACCATAGCAGCACAATGTGGAGATAAAGATAAATGTTGAAAGCTTTCCCTTTTCAAATATCTTTTCTTTTTTAATTGCCATTACACTTTTGATAAAGCTGAAGGGGAATCAGATTTACTGGAAATAGTTATCCAAATGAAATTTAGCTATGAATGAACAGCACAAAGACTTTTTCTTTCCCATTTTGTAGGCCATAAAATGGTGAGATTATGGCACTTAAACCAAGTTAAAATAATGGTGCTAATTTTAATCTTGGTAGATGAGATAATGATCCCAGTATAAGAAAACTGCATCATGGTTCTAAACCCAGACTGGGCATAGGAACGTGTACCCATGGTCCCCAGAGGCTGTGTCACACTGAAGCCATACATCTCTGCACTACGAAGGCTAAACCCACCTCATTCTTGCTGCAACTGCACATCTATTTTGATGTGTAGACATACCCTTAATACAGATAAGTTCTCTGTAGGAATGAGTGGAAAGCATTGCCACACTAGTTTCCCCATGGGCCTAGGTACCTCATTGAACAGTCAAGTGGAA
>NW_008823967.1:1495974-1502565 GCF_000699105.1 Pygoscelis adeliae
AGGGGGTACATGATGTCAGGACCCTGGGAGTCAGCCAGGGAGCCTGAGCTATCACAACCCATGGCAAGGCATGAGCTATAAAAGAGTGTAACAGAACTGAGACCAGGCCATATTAACAGGGAACCACATGATGCCCCAGGTGAGGGTCTCTTAGGCCACATAAGGATGGAGTTGTGTCTGTTTTAAGCAACTTTGAAAAAAAGAGTTATTTGTCTTAATAACTGTGTTTGTATAAAGGCTTTTTTTACACTGTAACTTACACTTGCATACACTCCAGAAAAGATAGGTAAGGTAGAAATAACCAAATATTTTCAAGCCTCCCACAGGGTTTATGGGGCTGCTGTGTGCATTAACAGTCATAGGATCATGAAATAGCAAGCACCTCAAGCATTTCAAATAAGATATCCTTACCACTGCATGAAAAAAACATGTAAACTCATCTAGTGACTTTGCCATCTGAAAAAAGTCAGCTGATTGTCAAGAGAACGATGACTCAGATGTCTCCCTAATATTGCTAGATGACCTGGCAAGGTTTACTGAAATTCCAATTACCAGAAGTCATTCAAGCAGTCTCTAGTAATAATTATATCCTCCACTACCTAGTTGATGGTACTGAGCAGCAGGAAATTGGAGGAAACAGATAACCCTACATTAGATTCTAATTACTTAAAATTTGGTAAACAATCCAAGGAAAAAATTACTATTTCCAGATGATTGCCCCTGAACTTCATGAATAAAGATAAATATTAAGCATCCTCACTGATACACAATAAATGAAAGCACAGCTGAAAAACAATCACCTATTTGATATCTTAATAACCCTATGGATTCAGATATTTCTCATCACCACGGTTTGAGCAGGTATAGGATTTTGCTTCCTCCTCGGTCATTATGGCCTCATTCCAACATTTTAATGTTTAAATGAGTCTTTATCTTTCTGTCCAAGAGACCCAGCTAGCTAATGGTTGAATAGTAATTCTAATAAATGTGTTGAACAAAGTAGATGATGATCATCATCATTTAAAATCATTCTATAAAAGCTTTATCACCATTGTGTAATAACATAGCTTTAGAGTGTGTTTTGGCAAAGCTTGAGCTTCCAATCCATTGTTACCCAGGCCTCAAAGCAAGAGTCTCATTAAGAAAATTGCTTAAATGTTTTATCTGGTAGTTAATATATGCAAACTAAGAGTGGTCATCATTGACTCATTAGAGAAACAAATATGATAGCATAAATCTGATGAGACAGTGAGATTTATGGGGTCAATACATGTGGATAAAAGAGTGCAGGATAAGTCTAAATTCATTAGTTGCTGGGGATCTGTGGGAAGAAGGAAGATCCTGGGTGGGAAGTGTTGGAACCAGGCACCAGCCAGCACCAACATCCTTTTGGAGAGCTACAGACCTTTTCAGAATGGTGTATCAGCTTTTTAGCAGTGATCTTATGGCTGCGCAGTCATGGGGGTAGTAGACACAAGGTAGATAACCTCACCAGGGAAGGTGGCCAGCCTAACGGTGAGCGCCCTGGCGTACCTTGTGCATCCCTGTACAGAGCAACCTCATTCACACTGATTAATGAGAACAGTCTCTGACCTGTTCACCTCAGCAAGACTATTAAGCAAAACGGGTAACTGGAGGCCAGAGCTTGAACCCTTGCCCCTGCTCTGTTTAGTTTGCAGACTACAAATGACATCCTGCCTAATTATCTCACAAGTGCAGCTGTGCTGACACAACTTGGGTTTCAGCACACTCACCAGGAATTTACATCATCAGCTCTGGATGGAGTCTACATTTCCACAGTGTTACTTAAAGAAGTTATATGAAAGATATAAGATGTATCTGATACAGAGATATAAGAATATCTTCAAGATGTTCTTAAAAAACTGCGGACTTGTATTCTGTGCTGTTAATGACCTCAGTGCCAAAGATCTCATACCAGAACTTCTCAAATATGCCATTTCCTTTATCAGGTTTTCCCAGCTTAGCAGAACTAAAACACAACTAACAAAGTACAGAATTTAAAATTGGGTACCTATTACTAACTTCTCAAGTACGAGAAGTGGGAGTACGTATTAAGTGCCTGTGCTGTCCCACGGTGCAGTGAGGCTTTCCAAGGCGGTCAGCACATCAGGAGCAGTTGGGCCACCAACTCTGGTGATGGCATTCCCTGAGGCCCAGCTATTTCAAGCTGCTGGAGCTGCTCCTGGCTTCAACTTGGGCAAGCAAAACAGACAACTCAGACCTCTCTCTGTTCTTCTGCTATTATTGCACTGAGAGATGTTGCCCTTTTTTCCATTTGTCTCTGTGTAGAAAGAAAGACTTCTGCTTTAGTTAGCACAGGGGGCTGTGCCATTCTTTCCCATCACAGAAATATGTACAGTGTCTTCTTTTAGGAAGCTGTGTCAGTTACAGGCAATAAATTAGAAGATTTTCTGGTTTTCTTTTATACCAGCAACTCTTCAGTGGGCCTCCTATTAGGTAACAGTGGTGCTAGCAAGTCATATTATCAATTTTTGACAGAAAAGAGAAGAAGAGAAAGTTGGGAGACAGGACCACAGGCTGTCACAGTGGCAGAGGCATCATTATTGTTTTCCACCAGGCTCTTGGTTCACTTCGCATAGCTGGGACTTGCAATATATATTTATATCCAGTCTTTCTATGAACAGCTTAAAGTCATGCATGTGGTTTGTTGTCAAATATCAAAATTAAAGGCTTACCTTATGAAACTAGGTATAATAGCCACAGTAAGCTGTTGAGTACTACCTAGTCAGTAAAAATCAGGGAAATTTTATAAATGTCTTGAACAAATACTTTGTTTGATTCCAGCTGATCCCGTCTCGCACATTATAAAATCATCACTGATTTTATAATAGGGTTAGGTTTTGTGAGGATTTCTCAATATCCCAGCATATTTGAGACCTACATAAGCCATCTGCACCATTTTTCATATTTTTTTGCCCCAAATAATCTCAGTGTGAGTTCATTAAACACTTCTTTGTTATACTTTAGAAAGCACCACACAGATGTGGTTAAGCAAAATCCCAGCTAGGCCTGGCAGCTGTCTCTCAGAGAGACAGCAAAGGCTATGATTAGACTGTCCAAATACTCTTAATAATTTTTTGCTGTGTCTTATTTTCTATAGCAGTTTGGGCAATCGCAATCTGATTTCTCTTCAGGATTGGAAAGGCAGGTTTTATTTTTTTCTTTTTTAAACTTATTGGCATGCTGTTATGGGACTCTGTGGATGCAGAGCTGCCTGCATCATTTTCCCTAAAGGAATACACCCCAAACCTCCCAAGGCTTTTGAATCAATAAATCCAGAGATTTTTGAGAACTCACTTTAGAATTACTAACTCCTTAAACAGGAAAGATCAGGGGTAAATAGATGAAAATTAAAGAATTTATTGCAGGGATCACTCCCTTCCTTCAGAGCAACTGGTAGTTCAGAAAAATCAGTACAGTCCCCTGTTGACCCCTTGAGATTTATCCTTTCCATCTCGTCTGGCACTCGGCTATGCAACTGCTCTGTGTCTTGCTGGGAACCCAGTCTTTGACTAAACTGCTGAGCCATGGCTTGGGGGGCCTCTTGCTCTCTGTCTGCCCTACCTGGCAGCCATAGAAAACACTGAGAGCAAACATGATCACTTCCCCACCACAAATGCAAATTGTTGACTTTGTCTCTCTTTGTATTTGTCAGCTGCTCCAGAAAGTGCATCAGGATCAAACAAATCTTTCCCAGGTTTGTACCCAATCTGCAAATCATATAATTGCATCTGAAAACAAAGCATTAAACTCCTTGGAGGGTTTTCTTTCTTTGTTAAGCCTCTTAGCTACAGGGATAAGTGTTTCTTATTTAGCTAATATTGACCTCCTATATGCAAAGACATGAAAATTATTCATGTCAGTGCCCAAGGATCAAAGCCTAGTTCTCCATTTGGATATATTGTGACTGTTTTAGCAACTACTGTGGTAGATAAACCATTGTACAGTAGTGCTTCTGGGCATCATTTTATATTGCATTTTATGCTACAGTATGAACAACTCCTTGTACTGGTTTTGTCGCTTCTAAGTTTGAACAGCACACAACTCTCTCCCCCAGGTCTCTTTTCTTTCTCATTTTATATTCTTTCTCATGTCCAAACTGCAAAACCACTGTCTGTCCCTATAAACATCAGACCAGATGAAACAAATTCCCTTGCTTGCCAGATTTAATTACTTTGTCAAAGGAAAATTCTGGATCTTTCTGAATGTTCTGCCTCAAATCCTGGAATAATGTGTTCCCTTGGTCAGAAACTCTCCTCAATTTTTACATTCTTCTTGTACTCTCTCAGTAAACATGCATCTAAAGTATTTGTTAGGGGTTTTTTTTGCCCAGAGTGAAAAGGAAATGCAACACTTGATTCATATAGTTTTGTCAAAGTTCCATATTCATATAACTGCTCAAAGGCCTATAAGTTATACCAGTTTATAAGGGAAGTTTTAGACTGATGATTGGAATCAAAGCTATCAGATTGCTGGACTATAGGAAAATTGGTTTGGGAAAACTTTCTTTTAAAATCTTAGTCTGCTGTTATGTAACAGTCTCTGTGTTCCCTAAAGATGAATCAGGTTATAAAGAGACTTTTTGTCAGACAGAAGTTATGGGCAAGTTTTAAATCCCTTAATTTATGATTGCCCCTTGGTTAAAGATTTCTGGGTACAAGGTTCAGAATTCATTACAGAAGTTATAAATGCTAACCCTGATCCACCATTGCCTCTGGTGGTTCTCACATCTGCCTCCCTGCTCAGGGGCATGGATGCTAATGTTGAAAATGTATTAAAATATACTTCCACAAAGATTCTGGCTAATTGGCCAGATTTTTCTAAGATCAATAGCAAGCACACTGGGCTGAATTCTGAGTGCTTGACCTATGAATGATAAAAAAATCCTAGCAACCAAAATAGACAAGTTATTAAGATGTGATCCCAGAATCCCAAGATATTTTTAGCAATTGCTAATTTTTCCTGCCCAAAACTTGAAGCCGTAAGCATCATGTCTCTCCTACTCTGTCCTGTGGCACCATATTGTTGTCTCCGGGATTATCTCATATTTTGTTCAAAGTTGGTTTTATTTGTTTGTCTGGCTTTTTCTGATGTCTACTTCAACTCACAGAAGCTTCATACAAAAATGAGTCAAAGCAAGCTTGAGAGGAATGCATCAATTTAGACTGTCTGCCTGTGCTTTCTCTCCTTTGTTTCACACCATACACTTTCACACTGTTTTCTTTCTATCTGAAAAACATGGTTCTGCAAACAAAAAAATAATGATTTTGCTTTGTGTTTACACTGTATTAATCTTGGCTCAGCCCTCCACCTCAGGCAACCTTATGTTAAGAATGACAGTAACATTCCACCCAGAAAAATCAAACCTGAAATTGTATCTTTGTTTGATGGGAACATCTAGAATAGGATTCATCTCAAATAACATGAAATGTCTAAAGATGCCTAAACCTAGGCAATTGGTTTAAGTTTCCTCCCTCATCAACAGAGAAAAACACTCATGTCCAAGCAGTGATTCATCCTATCTATTTTAGGCACTTACTTTAGCGAGACTCTTGAGATGCTTATTTTTCTTGGTTAGGAGAGATTTCTTAGATCTGTTAAGTTAAAGATTATCAAGGCCACCAGGAGCTACATTTTTAATTGGCATGAAGTAGACTACATAAAGTAAGCAAAACTTGTATGAAATTCTGGAAGATTATTAAATGTATTTCTTTGCATAACACTGGAATGAATGATTACTTGATCTGGTAAGAATAGGACACACAAAGACTTCCAGTGTTGAGATTGTCTTCTGATTTCTAATTCCATACTTGATGCTTAATGTGCTCCTTTATATGAAACCTGAAACATTTCCTACATTTTTATCATTATCATGTCATAGGAAATGATAATTCCTATGACAAGCAAATGGCCCTTTAAAAAGACTTTTGCTTCTTGAATTTATGTTTCTCTTTAAACTAGAACTATCATCAGAAAAAAGCTTCTAACTGTAAATTTGATGTAAATCTGTAACACTTAAAAGCAGTGACAATTTTCTAGACTGATGTATTTTCCTTACTGCAGGGCAGGATTACATACAGTGAATCACTCCAGAAAGAGAGAGAAAATACTTTTTTTAAGGGTAGGTACTAAGGGTAGATTTGTTGAATCGCAAAGCAGACACTGCAAATACCGAGTCACCTTTAATGAGAACCTGGGATGTCCTTTAAGGAGAATCATCTTTCTCACCTTCTGTTCTGCAATATGAGAAGCCACATAAATGGGAATATAAGGAAACTGCCTGGAAAAAAAAAAAAAAAACGACAAACAAAACCCAACCTAATATATCACATCTGTTTTATTAGTTACTACTATTAGAGGTGCACAAGGCTGCCTATTCAGCTGCTCCCAAGGGCTGCATGCTGGGCAGGACCGCAGAAGCTGGTGGGAAGGGGTTTGGTGCTGGGAAGAGCTGAGCCCACCTTGAGCCTGCCTGAGCTACAGGAACAGGTATGTCTTCAAGATCATGAGAGGAGGGGGAAAAAAACCCAGAACACAAAACACAAAGCA